>NC_136595.1:23631904-24181904 GCF_910589615.1 Taurulus bubalis | reverse complement strand
TTCCCTTTCTTTCTTTCTTTCTTTGAATCATTTTCTTTTAAGTTTATACAAGCAATTCTGTAGCGAGCTGCCATGTTGAACATAATCTTTCTTGGGGGTGACATTCGGACATTCGACAAGTGGCCTGTATAGACTGAAAATAAAATGGTGGTAAGAATGAGAGGTTGTAACTTTGGGTTCCAAGGGACCCTGAGGGCCAAAGTGCACAACATTCATTAATATATAATTGTTGCAGTAGCTTCAATATGGGGGATGATGATTTCTGTCTGATTTCTGTCCGTTTTGTATGTCCCTGTCTGATTGTATGTATAGTTGGTTGTTATGCTGTTATGTATTATTTTTTATTTATTTAGTTTTTACGAGACAAACTGCATTTGTCCCGTTTATTGTGTGACTGATGAGCACGTTCACAAACAAGCATTGAGTGGCGGTTTTGAAAAAAAAAAAAAACTAAATCAGCTGGACATGTTTTAATGTCTAGGGGGCTGGGCCATATGGAGAAATGAAATATCATAATATCTTTGACAAAATAGCTTAATATCAACATTGCGACGATATTGTATAGTTGACGATTGATGCTTTTACTAAATGTGTACAGACTGACTTTTTTGATAAATAATGTCTGGATACATACAGGAACATGTGACTATTCTTCCTTCTTCCAGCTTCATGAGACTCCGAGGCGTTGTTGCTATGGCACCGGGGCGGTCCATAAGGGGCACACTGATGAGGTCACCTTTCAGATGAACCATCAGCTGCTGCTGCGAGGAACAATATGGGATTTTTATATTGATATGAAAAGCTGGAGACAGATGTGGACATTTGTTGATGATGTGTGTGAATGCAGGCAGTCTTGGCTATTAAGTGGATTTTTATATATATATATATATATATATATATATATATATATATATATATATATATATATATATATATATATATATATATATACAGTCGGTAAAAAGACAGATTCAAATAACTCTAAATCGTTCTGTCCCTCCTAAAGCACAAAGCAACCGATACATTGTTATTAAACTTCAGCTCACTCAGTAACACAGATAGGTCATCACTCGGACATGTCCGGGCCAGCGGCCTTTATATATATTGCATTAGCCATTCTGCTCTGCCTCCGTACCTGGAGGACAAGACCCCGGCTCAGTGGGAAGGGATCGGATGTGACAACACACGCCTCACATTTACTGCTGCTGGACGCCCCGGGCCTCAAACGGAAGGATCCGGGTTTAAAGCAGAGGCCGAGGTTATTAATGGATATTCTGGATAACTGGGTGGAAGGATCAAGACCGCCGGGGGGGCGGGGGGGGGGTATGTCTTGTGCATCTGTGTGTGGGTGATACTTATGCATCAGGGATAAGTGGACCTGACTATGGATGGACATTTTTAGCTCACGAGAACACACACACTCACAGGAAATATAGCGCGGAGAAGAGAACACCACCAACACCTGAGGCCTAAATGTGATCCATGGTCCTGTTTTCCACTGGTGCATAGTGGTGTCTGGGAGGGGCTGGGGGGGTAGAAATGAGTTATGAGTTATGAGAGCAAATCACCGGAGCCGCTCATTGGGATTGTCTAAAGAATGTCTGTCTCGTCGTACCGGATATGAGGAACATGAGCAGACGGATAAACTGATTAAGCCTGAATTGAAAGAATGATGCTCCTGTAGACAGTCTTATGGATGTGCCCACACACACACACACACACACACACACACACACACACACACACACACACACACACACACACACACACACACACACACAGCCACAGCCAGTTAAAAAATGATTGCCAAAGGAGACTTGAAGCAAAGTGAATCATGCCATCCTGATGTGATCAGAACTGAGCAGCATGCAGGGCTCACGCTGGGCAGTTAGACCGGGACCATATGGAGGCTCAAGGCCAGCTCCTCTCTGCCAGCTGAGGCTGTTTATGAGACACTCCCACCACCTGATCCTCCTGCCCATCATCGAATTATGCAGAGGGGAGCATAATACGGATCGTGAAGCTTCCAGCGGTCTACAAACACCTCGCTGTGAGTCCGACTCACTCGCATAGAGGTCAAACGAGGAGATGTCACGGCTTCATATCGGTGGTTGGGGTACAACGCGGTAGCCCTTTAAGCCCTAACCCTAACCCCTAATCCTATTTATTGTTTGAGTTGTGTTTAGAGGTTGTACATCGGGATTATATATTATTGTAGCCCTGATTTTTATGTTTAATTTGATACCTAACATGTTTTTTTTTTTTGGGGGGGAGGGATTTATACCATGATTTTTTTCTTGATTTTCCTGATATATAAAGGTCCCCCGATTGGGGAACCCTAGGGCTTAACAAGTCAAGTAAAATCTTGTGTTCACTTGCCGAAAAGGCTCACTAGCTGGTGCAGGATCATAGAACATCAAAGTCAAAGTCAAAGTCAGCTTAATTGTCACTTCTTCCATTTGTGCAAACATACAGAAGACCTGAAATTATATTTCTCTACTGTCTGACATAAAGTGAATAGTGGAAAAACAGTTAAAAAAGTAAAAAAAATAGACAACATATAAACAACATAAACATGTTGCTCCCTGCTCGTAGTCATTTGTACAGAACGGATATAGCTCCCTGTTCTCTAAACTTTATTTAGATTTGAACCATTGCGCATTTCTCACGTTGCCCCTCCCCCTCCCTCCTCCCACGCCGCCCTCGGCTTTTCCCCCTTTACATCGTCTCTTAGCTGGATGCTGCAGGACTTCCTGGAGGCACGCTCCGGGAGTCGTGACTGATGATGAAAGATGTCCTGAGATGACGCGTGTAAAATGAGTTGCGCACACGCACACGTACACCTGGGAAAGCCGACTGACAGTCTTCTAATGGCCGAGGGAGTCATTAGGCGACATAGTACGAGCTGCAGGACCTGCAGGACCTGAGCAGGGCCGTCTATCAGCACGAGGCCAACGTGATGACCAAAACCTTTTAGCTGGAACAAGGCTGAGTGTCCATAATGAGATTATCCCCAGGGCACTGATGAAAGTGAGGCCTAATAATAGATCCACATCCTCCTCTCTGCTTTTATAGTGGTAAAAAGCGACGTTCACCTTCTGCAGTTTTCTTCTAAAGACTTTCCTTGTAAATCAAGAAAAGCAAAACACACAACATCAGATCAAATCAACCGGGGTGAGTCATCTCCCTCAGCCTCCGCTTTTCCTCCTTCTCTGTGTGTGTCTCTCCGTCACCCCTCCGTCTGCCGTCACTCCCTCTGCCATCACTCTGGTTCAGTGAATTGCAAAAACCTTCATCAGAGCCGGCGTTGATGGCGAGAGACGGAGGGCGGCAGGAATAGGAGGGCGAGAGCGGCGGAGCGAGGTGGGGGAAAGGAAATGGAAAAAGGGTAAGCTGAGGTGAACGGTGAGGCGAGATCAGAAAAGTTTGAGATCAAAGGACAGAGAAGTGTAGAGAAAGCATTAGTGAGGAGAACGAAGGAGACAGAAGGGATATTTCAGGGTCTCCCGGCTGCATGTTAGGACCACAGGATGTGATGCAGGTCAAATAGCTGAATGAAAGATGTTTTTACCTACGCCTATAATACAATAGACTCACCAAAAACTGATAAAAACTCAATGAAAAGACAGTTATCCATACATCAACACTTTAAACATAAACCTTTACTAAATCAGCAGCTGTACACTGCAGAACAAGTCAACAGCTGTTATAGCTGTGGCCTTGTTGAGCATGAAAAGACACAATCAACGTTTCTAAAATGAAAACATTGTGAAAAGAGGACGCCCACTGCTTTGATCTAAAAACGATGTGGGAGACTCCATCTCACAATAGGAAAAAAACACAGAAAGTGGAGCTTCTGTTGATGCGTTGACAGATTAGTGAGTGACTCATCATTCAGCCATGCAATGCTTGATAAATAAGATAAGCCAACCCCCAAAAAAAGTGCATAAACAGAATGTGCCAATACATGTGTGGCTAGAAATTCAACATATTTGACTTAATCATCTTTCACTGATAAAAAGTATCTTTGAAGATTGTGATGT
Organism: Taurulus bubalis; assembly: GCF_910589615.1. Classification (NCBI taxonomy): domain Eukaryota; kingdom Metazoa; phylum Chordata; class Actinopteri; order Perciformes; family Cottidae; genus Taurulus; species Taurulus bubalis. Next base: position 24,177,861 of record NC_136595.1, on the reverse strand, counting down.
CTGTCTGCAGCTGGTCATAAACCACCGGACCCAGCAACGCAATATTTCCTGCGATCATTTATGAGTGCATGTTCAAGGACCTCTCGTGCAGTGAGTACACATTTTTTGAAAAAACAAACATTTTATTGACCGTTATAAAACCATTTACTGCTGTTCCCTCGCTCCTCTTCACCGGCCGGTCGAGATCCACAGCTGCTTCAATGTTGAAGAAAATCATCATGTAACATAGTTTGAAGACCTCATTTGGAATCATAAGAAAACAGATTATGTGACGTGGTATGATGAACACATCTGGTTTTATAACAAATAGTTCCTAGAAATTAGGAAGTTGGCAATTCGTAGAAAGAAGAATGACTGCGTCATGACACTTAGTAAACACATTTCCCGTACATGAATCGTGTGTTCTGCCAAAAGGTTATCTTGACCCGACCGAAGTAAAGCCAAGTTCTCCGGTGAACTGGGCCCTGAAGGACACACCAAAAGAACACACCATATTTGGAAAGCCGGATGGGCTTCGTCTGTGTTGCAACCGACGGATTGGTGGAAAGTGATCTAGGAGCGCTGAATACACACTATAAGAATACGCTTCTAATTCATTGGACTTGTTGGATGTTGTTGGATGTTGTTGGATGTTGCCTTTAAAACACTTCCCGCTGAGTTGCAACTTCAAATCGACGTCTCTTCTCGTCATTTTGCCACAACGCTAAAAACTATTTGTTGCACGCGACATTTTGGCTTTTGTTCTGGCTTTAAAAACTGACATCAATGAAAAGTTTGGCCTAATTTTGAACTGCAGCATCTGCAGATTAGATTCCATACCTAATCAATTATTATCCATTAAAGTATTTTTTGTGTGTTGTCTTTCAACGCCATCTTGACTGTGAAGGAGCAGGGAGGTGAAGCTCTGTATTCGACTGACCTACCTTTCTAGAGGTATACTGTAGCAGCTGGCCAGTAGCTACTCCATATGTTAATATGGCAGTGTGAAATTACAGGAGTACAGCAGCATTGCTCACAAGTGAATAAAAGAATAATAAAATAGAAACAAGTAATATAAATAAATAAAAATAAGCAGTAAAACAGTAGAGAATGATGTTAGTATACAGACTGAATATAAAAAGTATATATAAAAAAGTACTTAAACGTAGTACACGTAATATTGCACCAGGTGAATGATAAAGTGACCAAGTTCAGTTCAAAGTGTTCAATTGTCAAAGTTGTCTCCTGGGAGCTCAGCTGGTGATACAGATGATCCATGTGTAGATAAGAGTTGAAACTATACTTCGTACAGAGACATTGTTTTTCGTAGAATCAATTTAGAAGTTTTTCTACAGATATTGCTCTTTGTCGCTTCATAAAAAATGTTAAAACACATCAATCTCTGTATGCTGAGGGATGTATTCCAGAGAGAGGCCCGCCATACTCAATCATGACGACTGACCCACTCGAGCAGCACTTGTAGAAAACAAAGAAGCTTTCCCGTATTCAGGCTGAGTCATCACCGTGTTCTATTAAAGGGGACAAAATAGATGTTAATAATTATGTAAATGTAACAGATTAGTAGTGTAGAGAGGACAGGAACAGACATACAGCATGTCACCATGTCAACATGTTCTTTGACGCAGCACTTCATTTATGTTAAAAAGGCCTGAAGTATCAATGAGTATTACAATGGATAGATAATGGGAGAGAGGACAGCCACAGAGTGGGCTCCAGAAAAGGGCTGTGGACCTTCTGCACACTGCTTTCATGTTCTCTGTCCTCTCCAGGGCGTTTGGGCGCACATGGCCTGCTGTGAGTGGGGGCAGCTTACAGACAATGCATTCTCCCCACCGCCCCGGAGGCCCCAAGGGGTCAGCTCTGATCTGTGTGTCGAAACGTCTTCATCCGCCCATGTCCGCCGCCGAAAATGTGTGACTTTGCGGACTTTGAGCATATAGCATGCGCGCTGACTGGGCAAACAGTGTCCCGCTTTTATATAATGCATCTTTAAAGGAGTACTAACCCGGCAAAATGGCCTTAAAGTCCATACAAAGAACGTTTTGACTAACTGGAAGGAGGTTTGGATCTGGGAAACGACCACGCGAGTAGATAGTTGTTAGCAATGTGGGTTTTCTTATATATTTATGTTTATATCAAAGAGCAAAACCTCCTATCTAAAAGGTTGAACTTTTTTTGTGAATGATGCTGATTGTTAAGGATACCCAATACAAAATACACACAATGTAAATAAAAAAAAGTGCAGATATCAGGGTTTTCCCCACTTTTCCTGGATCATTTTGCAGGCCATCGATATCCTCTTGATCTTATTTGTTGAGCGTTCTTTTGTATTTTAAACAAAACAAGACATTACATATCTGTGTATATGTATGTTTATATATGCCTTAACGCCATAATATAGATCTCCTATGATCATAGCACATCATAGAAGTGTACAATGGGAGGTTGGAAAGATGTCGACTGCAATATTTCACTCTCAGTTATTTTCATCACACTCCTTATCACACCAGCAGATCAAGCTGCAAAGGTGGAAATGAGGCAAATTTAGAGGGAGGGGGCGGAAAATCTGGCTTAGTAGAGAATTCATCTCTCATCTGACACGAGGATGCTTCACAGCTGCAGACTATATACAGTAACACATTGTTCACGAGGGCTTTGTTGGCTGCCGTTAAAGGGTAAATTTAGCATGTGTGTGTGTGTGTGTGTGTGTGCTACTTTACTGTCACTGGGGCTGTTGCATTGCATTATATTTACCAGCTTCATACGTTGTATTCATGCATACATACATACATGCTACAGTTTCTGCATACGACATGAGCTGATGAGGAAGGATGTATATTTTTTATTTACGTGTCGCATTTCCATCTACGCATGATTTATTCATGTGTTTACATTTGCATTGTAATATTTTTATGACCTCTATCCATTATTTAAATTATATATGACAAAAAAAAAGGAACAACACATTCTGTATGGCCTTCCTCTCTTTGCTAACTGCCCTCATTTCCCTTCAGGGCCCATTACAGTTTCATTTCATCTTATCTCATGTAAGGTAAACAGACTCATTATAAGCAGGTTATGATCACAGTTGAGCAGCGCTACAATGAAGGTAACACACTGCAGGAGCACGTTGCATGGAGCTCGGGGAAATCAACCCCTTCACACACTCACACACACACACACACACACACACACACACCCTACACACACCCTCTGGGGGAGAGGCTGCTGGCTGCTGCACAGCTGTGGCCACAGGTGCAACATAATGCTCATAAGGCCTTGTTTTTTTTCTTTAGCTGCCCCTATACATGCTTGCGTTCACACACACACACACGCACACACACACACACACACACACACACACACACACACACACACACACACACACACACACACACACACACACACAAAACAAGGGAAGTATCTGCGCACCTGCTTTCCTGTTGGAGCAGTTTGGTGTTAAAGCTCTCAGCTCGGTCCTTGCACACTGAAATGCTAACATCAGTAGTTTTAGGTGATAACGTGTTATATTAAGAATTATGATAGGAGCTGGTGATTGAAAGAAAAAAGAAAAAGCACACCCGGTATGTGCATGAAACAGCCATCTGTGTTGAGTGTGTTCTGAACGCTGTGTGAACGCTGCTCCCTTGTGGTGGAGCCTCTCGGCCAACAGGAGCAGCTGAGCTGTACACCCACGGCCACTTTGCTCTGTCAGAGATGTGGAGGATCAATAGTAAGTGCCCGTTCAGCAGCAGTGTGATAGCAGCAGTCCTGGAACTCAGCGTTCTTCCGCCAGCCCATAACAGCTCAGCATTTATTTGGGCTTTTTACACTAATTGGATTTCCATTCTCTGTTTTAAAGGCAGTACACAAAAGAGTCCCCGTGTAAAAATCAATTAGACTCAATTAAAACCGCGAGGAGCTCCGGTGCAGGGAACGCAGAGCGAACCCTGTGGACCGAGGTGAACTTTCCAAAGATCAACTTGTCACAGTGACTCAGGAAACATCCCCGAGGTGAGCCGTGGGTGACAGCTGCTGCTGCTCCACTGGCTCAGGTAAATGCCAGAAACCCCACTTGGATATACACTGGCTTGCAAAACACACACACACACACACACACACACACACACACACACACACACACACACACACACACACACACACACAACTATACGTATTAAAAGAACAGAACAGGAACACACGCAGGCTCAGCATGAATCACACTCGTCACCTCAGAGAATAGAGACAGGGAATTAATGCATATGTGCACTTTTTTTTTTTTACACACACACACAGATGCAGCCCTTCACTGTAATTGTTCAGTATAAACACACACTTTTCCTGGAAATTGGAGCTGAATAACTATTGAGAGACAGTAGCATAATAAAAGTATTATAACTACACAAGAGATTGATATTCTTCTATTTACACTTCCATTTATCTGTATGCAAATGTAATATTATGAAGCCGTCAGTGTCTGGCTTTGTCAACACATCATGGCTTTGTAAAAGCACAGTGTGAAAATCACATACACACACACACACACACACACACACACACACACACACACACACACACACGCACGCACTCTCGCAAAGAGCTCCTGATCTCTTTAAAGAGGTAAAGATTTTAGCGGAGTAGAGTGACCCTGTTAGTGCTAATTTGAAACCAGACATTGATGTTGTGCATCGATCCCTCTCATCTGCTCTCGCTGGACTGCAACAGTCTGATCAATGAACATCAATAGGGGAGACACATTAATATACAATCAGCTGTTTCCGCTGCTGCAGCATTCCTCTTGCCGAGGAGCTGTCTCACATCTTTCTGAGAGGTTTCAAAAAGTTAAGACGAAGGTTTTTCTTAACGAGCGGCTGCAGTTCTGAGGATGACCACCAGGTGTCTGTAGAGTAAAAGGGATGGACTCAAAGAAACAATGAAGACTTTCTTGATGATTTCCATTCAACCTGTTCTTCTGCCCACTGCTGTGCTGTTTTAAAATGGACACAAACACACACACGCACACACGCGTGTGCACGCACACACACACACCTCCATGCTAAAAGCAGCATCAGCAGGCTCTAATAAAGCAGCATTAGTCACACTGTCACCATGCTGAGAGCAGCCAGAGGTGGGAAGATTAGATTACAAATATTATAACTAATGCTGAAATCACATCACGTTGTGTTCACACATACAGACACGAGGCAAGCCCGTTTTACATTTAATGAGTAGGCAATTTATAAAAACTAATATGTATATTTATATATATATATATATATATATATATATATATATATATATATATATATATATATATATATATATATATATATATATATGAAAAGATCTGGAAACTGCATTTAAAGCTTCTTGCAATTTTCATCTACCAGAGAGATAGTTTGTATGATTGATATACTGAACCTGCCTGTATTTCTGTAATATGCTACTTTTTTGACTCATCCTTTATGCATTGTATTTGATATGCAGGTATTCATACTAATGTTGGCCTGTTGCCGAGTTAAACCTGCCAATGTTTATTATTTAATATTTGCTTGTTTGAGCTTGTTGTTTGAAGGAGTATGAGGATCTTTTTTTTTTTATAATTCTTGCATTAGTTTGATTTTTTGACCCAGCACATGTTAACGTTTTGGGGATATGTGTACCTTACACCCTGTTTATTTGGGACAAAACACTCCCAGTGTCCACTATGATACAGTCGCCACTCTATGAAGTTACAAATACATAGATCTAAACTGGTATTTACACACCAAAACTTATTAAAAAAAGAGATATGAAGAGTTAATGAGGAAGCTGCATTCAGCTCAGGCCCTGCAGTAGTTTCAACTTGGGCGTCTGCCCAAATGTTGTCATCTCCAAGTTGTATCTCTGTAAAAACAGGCTCCGCCTTCTTATTCATATTGGTCATGTGACGCACGGACACCAACGGGTAGTTAGTGGTCAGTGCAAACCACATAAACGCCATGCGATGAGAAATGAGCATCATTCATTAGAGTTGAAAGTAGTCGAAAATAACATTGTGGACAATTATAACACATCGAAATGTAAATGTAGATATCTGCAATTGAGTTTGAGTAGAAGTCAATGGTAAAAGTTGACTAGTTGTAAGTGACAGACATCCACGACAAAAGTTTTCACTGGTATGAAATTGGTGTTCTTGACTGGTGAGGAATTAATTGAAGATAATCTTTAATCTTTAGGATTGCTACCAGTCAGAATAACGTAATTGTAATGTAACCAATACATACACAATAGCTATGACCGCTACTGATGAAATGTGAATAGTGGATGCCAAACAGGCACAACCTGTCATCTGTATGCAGCGACTGTAAAGGCCACAGTTCAGGTCACCCACATGTTCTGTTTTGAGTTTCATGACCGTGCCTCCCTGAAGCTGTTAATGCCCGTTATGAGTAGACGTCTTAAAAACCTGCATGCAGCCGCACTTGCTGCTTAAGCAGACATGTGAGAACCTCTTAAGCATGTAAGCAATGTATAAATACCTTCTTTTTTTTAGTGCATCATAGGTCACTGAGTTCTTCATTCAACCGCTCAGTTATGTGTCATTTTTGTGTCCCGTAAAAGAGGAACGTGACCGTGTAAATGCCGGCTGTGTGTTGTGGCGCTGCATTGGTACAGGACATTCAGGACATTTTAATCACACGGCAGGCACTTTGAATTGAGTGCATTTCTGCTGCTGGGTTAATTACTCCTGTGTGAAGCCTTTTAATGAATCTCACCAGCTAGAGCTATGACCAGGCCCCAAAAAAAAAACAGGCCAGCCCTTCAGGGAGCCCACATAGATTCTGTCCAAGCCCAACTCGGGCTTGAACCACCGCAGCAGACTTGGGCCGAGCCGGATTTAAAAAAACAAACAAATGTCCACTGTAAAATAAAAATAAAAAGTATTACAAGCTGAAGTCAACTAACGTCAATACGGTCCTCATTAATAAAAGAAAGAAGAAGAAAAAGAAAAGTGAAATCTCGGCAAACTCGATTCAGCCAATTACAGCCACACGGTTCTCTCCTTGAACACCTATTGATGATGTTTTTATTGATGATGATGATGATGATGATGATGATGATGAATAATACCCGTCTTGCTAACACTATGCTTTGACTCGTTCTGTGTCCGGCAGCAAAGGGGAGGCAGCAGCCATCGAGACAGAGCTGCTGAGGGACTACCGGTTTGGACAACAGCAGCTGATAGAGATTTGGGGTCAGGCGTGCGCCCTCGCCATCACTAAGGTCTGACTCGTGTCCCAGCTCTTCTTTGTTGTTCACCCGCATGTCTTTGTTTCTGTCTGTCTTGCTTTAAACCATGGTTACGGTGAATGTCGAAAACATTTTTGCATTCGGTCAGAGCAAGTGACGAGAAAGTTCCGTGGTTTAAGGTTGTGTATAACAAGGGCCAAACTAATGCACGACTTTCACCCAGGAGACCGCTGTTTGTGTCCCGTGTGAAAGGTAAACGTTGATTTTTACCCTTGTTAGGTAACACAAGTACACTTGTTTTTACCGTTTTTTAGCTTTACATCCTTCCAGTATTATTTTAACACAACCCAGGATCTTTTTTTCTCACCTTATCCCAGACGTTTCACAACATTAACCGTGTGGCATTGTGCGTTTCTGCATGCGTGATAAGACACTGATATGAAATATGTTTCTGATTCTGTAACGTCAACGTTCACCGTATCCCGAGGTCTGCAGAAAAAAATATTGAAAACATTTCTGCCGACAGGGTTGCACTCAAACTAAAAGCAGAGACAAATAACATCATTCCGACATTTTATTATTGCAGATTTAGCATTTATCGTGAAATAAATCTCTGTTTTAATTTAATGTTATGCGCTCAAAGCTTTTATCTTTGGACCATTAAACCAGTGACACTGCACAGCAGTTGCTATTTACTGTGGTGTGTGTGTGTGTGTGTGTGTGTGTGTGTGTGTGTGTGTGTGTGTGTGTGTGTGTGTGAGAGAGAGTGTTTACTCTAACAATAGTTTTTTTTGCATATATTTTGTGATGTTCTCCATGAATTGAAGAGATGTATTTTCTCTACAGCTCTGCTCTGTCTTTGTATTGAAACAAAACAGGAAAGTTAAGCTAAAAAACATTAATAACCGTTTGAAAATTACCCACAAAGCTTTTCACCACATCTGTCAATTCACAAATCTCACAGCTGTAAGTATCGACAAATAGAAAAATGGTAAAATCCAAGAAAGTCATGCAATTTTGTCTTCAAATCCTGTCCTTTTCTGCATGAAGCATCCAATTCAATGTCAAATATAATCAAACTGCGGCCTCGACCAACGTGCTGCCGTGCAGAATCAGTTAAATAGCCAACAGTGTGTATCACTCAGCGAGTCCTTCGTAAAGGTCACACCCTTTATCCCACGTCTTTTGAGAAAAGCTGCTCCACATTCTGTCACAGTACATGACAAAGCCCAGCATGATAGTAGAAGAGGGCAGAAAGTCACAGCTGCTGCTACTCACACTTTCCTAATTTGACTAAAATGTCTGATTAGTATGTGGAGGAAATGTTGTAACTTTCTGTGACTTTAACCTCCAAACATTTGGAGCGGCTCACCTCGGGGCAGAGCACCTGAGCTCACTCTGTGGCAGCGCTCCTCAACCACAGCTCCTCTCCGCTGTGGTCTGGACTGTGTCAGGCCAAGTGTGTGTGTGTGTGTGTGTCTGTTGGGAACACATGTGGTTCCCTTTGACCAGACCACTGGTTTGCTTTAACGCCACACTGGTTTCCTCAGTGGGCTCTTCAACAGGCCGCGATGAATAAGAGTCTGAGCTGCAGGACACATGAAACCGTGCGCTGCTGCCAGAGGGACGGCTGAAGAGACCAAACTATGAATGATTTACAGTCAAAAAGTTACATAAAACACAACGATAAATATGTTAGCAACAGCTTTAATATCTCTCCTCAGAAGCAATAAGGAAGAGAGACATTCAACTATATATAATAATACGCATAATAGCATTGTTTTTGACAATACAAATAAATACCGTAACATCAGAAATATCATAATTTTCCAATTTCTTCGTTTTTTTTCTTTCAAGCTGCAATAATGTTACCGCACACAACATTAACATGTTATAACCTTTTATGGTGAAATAGCAAACTTGTAACCAAAAAGTTGACGATTTTCACATCCAGCCGTTATTGAGCGACATTAGCATTCATTTGGAGATGTGACGGGATAGATGAGGGATGTGAGAGAGAACCAACACAGTAAAGCTGAGAGGAGATTCAGATTCAGGTCATACATTTGTGTAGATTCATCACTAGGAGTGACACCTTTCATGTTACACTTTACCAAACTGGTATCCAGCTGCCAAAGGAAGACGTTTTCTGCGAAAACAAAAAAAGAAGCTTTAAAACGACGGATGAAGTGAAGTAATGGAGCATTTAATGGCAGATATGTCCCTCAGAAATAGGTGGAGACCAAACCAGAGCTTCCTGGTTTACTAACAATGACATACATATATTACAAAACTGCTTGGCCAATTGCAATTTAAAGGGAACGTGTTTTCTCCTGGATTACGTTTGTTTTTGACCCATCACAAATACTTTATCATCAAGGTCAGCGTTGTCCGTGTAACCAAAAGTAACGTACTTATCTTAATCCAAATGATGATAATTAAAAGTAATAAAAAAAAGCCAAAATCCCGAAGAGCAGTTAAAACACATGACATTGACATACAGAAGATCTAGAAACGTTGTTATGAAACGTGATTCTAAATACATTGTAATGTTGCTCTTTTATTCTGCTGGATGTGTAAATACCGTAAAAGTCGGGTTACAAGCCGCTCCTACCTCCGGTCAGTGTCCCGCTGTAGCAAGCTAGCAGCCACTAGCTCCCCGCTGCTGCTGATACTGCCCAAGTCGGGGCTGGTCACGCTACCTTCGGTGGTTGTTGGGGAGCTAGCGGAGAGCTAGCAGAAGTTAGCGGAGAGCTAGCGGTACTAGCATGAACGCCAGCTGGCTACAGCGGGGAGCAAAGGGGACACTGACCGAAGGTAGTAGCGGCGTGTAACTCGACTTTTACGGTAAGCAACGCTCTGCTAACATGTGTTTCATATCAACTTTATGGGGTGATAATAAGCACATAGTGTGTTTGCAGCTCGTTACGCTGCCCCCAAGTGGCCAAGAAACAAAAATACCATTAATGCGGGTTTAAGTGGCGTTTGTTTAACGGTGACATGTTAGTCATTAATGCATTCATGGTTGGTGTTAATGTTATGCATCTATTGTGTAGGAATCCTTATTAAACACTACAACTGCATATTGTTCAAACCAAATAAAGCCGTTCTTGCGAGGTGAGATAACACGCACTTAAACAAATTTAAAGAAAGTGCGATGGAAAAGAGGAGAAGGAGAAGCTGAGACGGGCAGAGTGGCAGCATCAGAGACTCCCCTGGGAGCGTGTGATTAAACCCACCACATCCACTTCCCCTCTATTATCGTCAGCCGCCGCTGGCCCCGTGCCGGGCCCTCCACCAGCGGCCCCCGCAGCATAGCCTTACTAGACAAACACGGCCTGGACGCTAACCCACAGCACGCTACTGCTCACATGACATCACTGCTATTTCAAGAAAATTACAGTCGAAGGAGATGCAGACAGTCTGAGTTCGCTGGTTTCACTGCCGGCCTACTGCTGCTGGCTTCCAAGTATACCACACAAACAAGCATGTGCTCAGTCACACACACACACACACACACACACACACACCTACACGTCTAGATTATAGGTCTTTTGTAAGTAAATCCTGTCCTGTTCCAGCAGCAGCCCACAGCCACCATGCAGCTCCAGACTGTCTGTGTGTGTGTTTCTGTGTCAGTCTGAGGTTTTTCAACACCTGAGTGGAGACGGGAGACATTTTTTTTTGTTGCCACACACATCAATAAATGACTCTATACCTCACAGGAGCCCCTGGATGGTAGTTTGGTCCTCTAACACAAACAGTAAAGGCACTTTTTCTCTGCATATGTGAGTTTATTTGTGATTCTAGGACCCCGGTCGTGTTTTCTCAGGCCCAGTGTGTGTTTCGGGTTGATTGGAGGTGAAAGAACATGTGCATATAACATTTATTTCAAAGAGGGTATTCCCTCGGAGACCTTATTACAATCAAGACGGACATATTTTTTAGCTGTGAGTGTGACCAGGAGGGAGGTCCTAGCAGAACAACCTGCACTCTCCTAACCTTCATGAAAGTTTGTTTTTAAGTTGTAAAAATGTCATTTTCCCTTTCATTATTTCCTTATTTTTTAGTGCTATGGATAATATGGAGAACGTCTCTGTTGGCCGGACTTGTCATGTCCTCAGCAAACTAAGAAAACGTCAAACAGAGGAGCAGTTTAAAAAAAACAAAAAAAAACACAAACCTGCTGAACAGATGCAACAAACCATCTGTCTGCACTTGTAGAAACTACCTCCAGATCAAAAACATCATAAATATCTCAAACGCTGGAATACATTTCAACAAGTTTATTAACCTTAAAACGGAATCATAAATCCGTGTTTATCTCAAACAAATCTGTGAAAGCGTGTCATTCGTTGCCCAGGAAGTTTGAACCTTTTGGGAATATTAATATAAAACAGTGCTATTATTCTGTAAAAAAGTGTATACAAATATTTAACTTCATATTAGAAAGAAGGGGGGCTGTCATCACTACTGACTTTTGAGTGAGTTTGAGTGTTTTGATTCGTCAGAATTCAAAAAACGTGAATCTCATTTAACAAATAATCCACCGATAAGAGAACTGACGGTTAGCCAATCGGTGCCAGAGGCGGGACTAATGCCATGGACCAGCTCTTCTCTCCTCTGCAGAGCTCCTTCCCTCGTCGCCTCCTATCTCCTCTTCTCTGGCCTTCTTCCCTTTGTGTCTAACAACTTTAAAATGACCTCAACATCTCTGTATCGTTACTCTCTCCGCCTATCTTTTGCATTTGGGCTGAATAATAGTTTTGAATTTGATACAACCCCACTGAACTAACAAATACATTTTACATATACGCCATGTCTTCTCAATATCGCACAACGTCGTCGGCTATTTTTTTTTACTTTCTCATTGAACTCCACTTAAAGTATCACATCACCTGTCGACGTAAAATGACATTAGCTACATTAGCTTCCCCCATTGAAATCGATTAGAGTGGAAGCAATGTCGCCCTGTATATCACCCTGGAACACAGAACGAGGTCATACCTGTAGTTTCTTTTAAATAGGATGATAACATATAGTTACTGAATTCAGTATCTATTCCTGAAGAGTGCCTTGGAATTCCCCCTTTTCTTCCATTTAAAATACAAACAGGCGAGCCGAAGAACCCTTGGGACTGAAACCTGTTGGCGATGCTCTCCATCTCCTCTTCTGCTCGTTGCTTTCTCTATTTCCGTCGTCCGTCTGGAGGCTCGATATCAGAGTCAAGGCGTTGGGATGGATACATGTGAGAGTGAATCAAGGTTCTGCTCCAAACAAGATTAGACGAGTGCTTCAGAAGACATCAGAGCGCCGATGCCCGCATTGATCCGGCCGGCTTCCCTTTATAGCCGCTTCCCTTTCAACAGTGTGTGGCTCTAATGGCTTCACCAGCGGGGAACGGCTCCAGCATTGATATCGCTGATCCTCCAGACGGCTTTTAACAGTTAGAGGAAAAAGGTCATTAAACCCACTGATGGGAGTTTTTGTGTGAAGGGCAGAAAGAGCAAGAGGAACCTCGGTCATTTTAAAGCATTATTTAGCTTTTTTTTCTTCCACTTTGGGAGAGTGGAACAAGCTGTAACACAACACTGACATGTTTATTTTTTATCACCTTTATAAAGATGTAATTGCTAATGTGTTATCAAGTTGTTTTCCATTCACAGACCAGGGAGACACGCAGTAGCGTTAGCTTTCTTTTGTCGTCCTTTTTACCCGTCGATATCGGTCAAACAAATACAGGACTTTCCCCTGGGAGAAAGCAAAATGTATCATTTTTTGGAGGTTTGTAAGGGACGTGTTTTCTGTACTTGTTCTACGTGGTTTACTTGTGTATTTATATAGTTTACGTACATATTTTAAGCCCCACCAAGTAGTTTTGTGGCCTAAACATAACCGCATGGCGTTACGTGACACGTGAAAAGCTTAAATTGTGAAGACACACAGACTGACGATTTGTTGGTAAATCTAATATTAAAAACATTGATTTGTGCAGCTGTAAGTCTGCTCATCTGCTCCGTTGATCTATAGCTGTTTTATTTCAGTCAAATAACACCTTCATGGGCGGGTTCACAGTGGGGGACAGACTATCAGAGGTAGCTCGCTTTTAATAGCTGGTTGCAGTAATTATAGTTAGCAATAATTTCCCTCTGGGGAGCAGCGCAGAACAGAGTGCTCGACATTACACACACACACATACGTATACATCCACATATCCACAGAGGGTGCCACTTTAAATGAACTCAGTGGGATTAACATCAGATTACACAGTGTGAAGCTCGCTAAGAGCTTCTGTCTCATTAGATATGAAAATGAAAGACAGTGTCCCGTCGTCCACTTCCAGTCTCTCTCTTCCTCTCAATCACTCCCTCACTCCTCTCTCCTAATATTGCCATCAACCCCGTGGCCCCCATCCATCTCTTTGAGTCTGTGATGATTTCTCAGCTGAGCTGTTATGATGGAGGTAACGGCTGCTGTCTCTCCTTCTGGATTCACCGCTCCAGCCGATGCACTCCGAGTCTCGTTATATCCAATTATAATATGTGCGTAATGGCCTATTTCTCCATTTGAACTTTCTCCTGGACTGAAAACATTAGTGGAAGCGGAGCTAAATGGATTTTATGGAAGAATTTCGGCCTATTTTCAAGCTTATCCACAAACTTTGGAGGTCAAGGATAACAAATGAAGTGAGTCCCAATTTGAATAACATAACAGCTTTATATGACAACCTGAAAATTACAGTGTAATTATTTTTGCAATTCACTTATATACTAATACTGATACACCATAATCATTTAAAAATAGTTACGGGGTACAATAAAACATTTATGGATGACTGAACATATTATAATAACAATAATTGCAGGGTGCAGTGAAGTTATGAGAAACCCCCCCAAAAATAAAACGCCAGCAATATCTTTTCTTTATTACGAGGAGCTCATCATCTGCCCTGCATTTAAAGGCTGTGATCCAAAAGCCTTGTGAAGGGAACTGCACTCGTAGACTCTTCATTGGATTAATTGATGTCACGAGTCGTGTTCAAATTGGACAGCATTTCCAGAAGTCTTCCTCAGTTCAAGTTCTTCTTCGATGAGAAGATGCGGTGACCTTCACAATGTGCGGTGACCTTCACAATGATGGACAACCCCTCTTGTATAATATAAGAGTGCAGAAACTCTCAGTGGACAACTTCATTGCTTTGAAGAATCTGTGGGAAATGAAGGCAGACACCTTTTTTTTGGGTCTTTCAGTAATGATCATTACTGAGTGTACACACACACACACACACACACACACACACACACACACACACACGTGCACACTCAGCACTTCGGTAGGTGTTGCAGATGGAAAATTAGCCACTCAGGTTGACAGTTCCTCAGGCGAATACCGGGCACGTTTAAGAAGGTGCGCGGTGATTTACAAGGGATTATGCAGCCAGCAAGCCAGGCGGCTGCCAGCAGCTCGCTGCAGCCGGGGCCGAGACGGAAAGTGTATTACACACACGGAAGCGTCCCGCGGCTAGGACACTGGTATTTTGTCCCAGCGTTGCCAGGATTATTTTAATGAGATTGGAACCTTTTTTTTTCTTCTTCTGGGAGACAGAGGACACAATGTAGCCGGTGCCTTTTCCACCCTCGTCCGGCACGACTGGAATGCTGCAGCCCGTCACTCTGAGCGTGATGGAGAGGCTCAGATCGGATAACCTGCGCTGAGTCACAACTTTTAGGACTTCATACTCGACACAGATGACTTGTGACTTATTGGACTCGAGCTTTTTGACGCCTTTGCCGAAGCCAAAAGGTTAAAAAGTACGTGCCACAAAACCATTTCAATCTGGAGAGACTTCATTCAAGTTAAATCATAATGTATTACGCATGCATGCTGAAATGAATAATGAAGAGTCTTTGGCGATTGGATATATTAGAAGAGGGTCCTGATGCTGAGTAGCAGGACCGGGCGCTGAGTGATAACGTTGATGATAGCTGAGGAGAGCGGTTATTACATGTTGACACTAAATGTGATTTTTCACAAATGTGTTATTGGAGAAGGATATAGAATGAAGATTTGTGAATGAATGAGTGCAAAGAGAACTTGTGCTAAGCTTAATTTAATTTCCCTTCATTCCCAGCAAGTCGACACTTACTTTCCCACATCTTTTTTTCAAGTTCAGTCACATCTGTTTGTTTGTTATATAAAATATACAAAAATTCACATTTTAAACAGCATTCATCCGTTTTGTTAATGTAACATATTGTTAAAATGACATTACACTTGGTGAAGAGCGCATTATGAGTTCAGGACCTGGCACTTGTGACTTGGTCCTCCCTCTGCTGGAAGCTTATAGCCATCTTTCAGTTCCTCTTGATTTGATTGATCTCTATAGTAACCCTGTCTCTTGTATCCCTGTCTCTCTTATGCTTCTCCTTTCCCTCGTTTCTAACTGCCGGCCTCTCCTTCTGTGTCTCCACCAGGCCTACCCGCTCAGCTCTCTAGCAAAGAAGCAGCCCACGGTGCTGGTGATCTGTGGTCCAGATCAAAACGGCTCCATCGGCCTGGTGTGTGCCCGACACCTGCGCATGTATGTAAGTAAACTCAACAATCATGGGTGGATTATGAGACAATGGGCCCCCAAAGGGCCCCAATGCCTCTCCTACAAACAGTAGGAACACATTCTAGTTGTTTAGCCTCTCTTTGTTGTTGTTTTGTGTCTCTTTGTAGTAACTGTTGTGGTCTTTTTGTAGTTTTGCAGGTCTTTGTAGTCTTTTTTTTCGAAGCCCAAACGTCTTTATAGGCATTGTGAGTCTCTTTGGTATCTTTGCAGCAGTTTTTTGTCATTTTTTTCTGGCTATTTTTAGTCCTTTTGTGTCATTTTGTAGTCCTTGTTGTCTCTTTGTGGTCATTTTGTGTCAATTTGTATTTGCTCAATGGGTCTTTGTGGTTGTTTTGGGCCTTTAGTTGTTTGTGAGTCTCTTTGCAGCTGTGTTTATCTCTTTGTAGGTCTGTTTATAGCCGTTGTTTTGTTGCTTGTGGTCACTTTGTGCCTCTTCCTGCTTGGTACGTGTCTCTTGGAGCGACTTATTGCAGGTGAGGTAATCCATCAACACCAACAATAACTTTTTCAGTGCACAAAAACAGCTATTATATTCAACCACATTACTAATAATCCATTAGAAAACACAGTCTGGTGCTGACTGAGTCATTTGGATATGCTTCAGGCCTAGCAGGGGACCCCCTATACGGGCCCTGTGCGCTCTACGCGGTTTCCTTTCAGCTCCTGTAAACGCCTCGCAGCACTTATCCCATTACGCTCCCCGCAAGGCCACTCAGACGCTCATGATATCATGCTTTTGTTACTCTCGTTAAAGCCGTCTGCCTCTTACGCTCGGCGGCCACAACGTGATGTCATGACCAGGATTTGCTGACTGACATTTTGACATTTCAAGACTAATTGTTTTTGGACGCGGGACTCGTCCGCCTCTGAACACATCACGGATCACGACCTGAGAAGAAAAAGAGTCTCTTTCTCACAGTTCATCTCAGTACTCGGGCGCTGTAGTCCCGCCCACGTCTATGACTTTATTGGAAGGGAAATATTGGATATGTGTTTTTGGGATCTTTGGTTTCGAGCGGAATGCATCTATACACTTTACCATATGTGTCTGACACGCTTGATTTACTGTGCATTGATAGTTCTGATTAAAACCATGTTAGATGGCTCTCTGTGGAGCTTCTCCCTCTTCCTTCTTTTTACTCCTTGAGGCCAAGGACAGGAGGTTAGAGGTCAGCTCCGAGGGAGATATATATTTTACCCCGACATTCCAGAAATGAAGCTTACCCATAAATTAAAAACAATTAGGCATCGATTCCGTCTTCTAAATATATCTTTTGTTCGCTATTTTACGTCTTTGTTTCTAATGTTTTCCCCGTCTGCGCCGGTTCTTTTCCTGCAGCTTTTGGTCACCAATCGGGAAACATTTTTTACTGCATCTTGAGATGTGTGCGCTTTTATTATTATTATTTTTTCCAAAGCGACTGTCGGCCGACTGGGACCACACATGTCTGACTCGCTGCTCTGACTTCAGAAACTCGAGTACTTACTTTGGACTGTGAGAGAGAGAGAGAGTGGATGTTTTTCATGGTGCGACGTGATCCCTGTCAGCAGGGGGACGTGCCAGCATACATGAGAGACACACACACACACACACACACACACACACACACACACACAGCCTTGAGCTGTGAATGTGATTAGACAGAGCAGAGGAATGGATGATCAGCCGCAGGCTAACGGGCCAACTTGCTTCTCACGTCGCTTCACGACGTCCGCGTTCACAAAGGCTGCTTGTGTCGGTGATTGTCATGCATCTTTGATTATTTCCAATAATTACAAAACAATGTTGCATACCGGAAGGCACAGATACTCATGGATCAAAGCTGATGTTTGATGAGTACATAAAAAAAAGTCTTATGCACATTAGTGCCGGTGTATTTTCATATTGAACGAGTGGACATGATGTTGTGTTTGGATCACTGCCCTTTGCTCATCACTGCTTGATGTTAGTTAGAACTGGCATTGAATGAAATTCAAATTCCTTCTTACTCAACCTTAAAGCAAAACAAAATTACAAAGGAAACCGCTTATGTGGATCAAAAAGCTTCAGACAGAATCATTCCTATACAAATAATATTTAAGTAACTGCGTTTAGTAACCATGTGGTCAGCTTGAAGGTTCATTTGGGGGTCTTTTCATACATGTTTTGTTTTACTTTATTGCCATGATACTGTATTTTATGATCATGTATGTTTTCAAATGCTGCCACCAGTTCAGCAGAGAAACCTAGTTTATGTTCAGGCATGTTAACAATATAGAAATGCACTGAAAGCACCACCTATAGCTGTGGGTCAGGTTTTCTACTTGCACTACTGATGTACGGTTTTAAGCTCCAGCCTAATTATAATTTGAGCCACAGAAAACAGTGTTTCATATACAGAACTGTGCTTAATTCTAGTGTATTTAAATAGAACACAGGGCAGTCATTTAAGTTGTACAGTCATTTAAAAAGGGTTTAGAAACAGTCAATCAAAGTCCATTTCATTACCACCCAACTATGTATTTCACAAACATTTAATAGAGATCTGCAGGAGAAATAATGAAGAAGAAAAACAACTTGTGAGAATAATCCTCCGCTTGTAGTGATCAATTTGACCCGGACAGACATGATCACTAGAAGAGGCAGCCACTGTAATTTAAATCACATATAACAATTTAAAGTCTTGTCACATGTCAAAATGATGGTTGTTTCACCAGATAAAGACTTGACTGTGCTGCTGCAGACCTCATCCGTCCATTCCTAATGGTCTGTGTATGAAAACACTACTTGACACCCTCATCCCTCAGGGAGAAGAAGTGTACCGCTGTCAGATGTGAGCAATAACTTGGGGGGGAAAAACCTTGTTTGTGTTACCCTTTGCTTGTTTCTCTCTCACGCCTCATTTCTGCTCATGCTCAGTGACACTGAGCCCTTCCTTAGTTTCACACGGTTAGATGGCGTTGATGAGGTTAACGGCATGGCGAACCCCGAGGGACGCACACACACACACAGACACACACAGTGGATCGTATTGGGCCTGGTTGCTCGCCTTGTGGAGATCATGACGGAGATGACGTCATGTGATGAGTGTCTGTGGCTGTCTGATTGGTTTAGGATCCCCAAGGAAGCAGCAGTCTGTCTGACATAACAGATCACTTCCTTTGTAGGGCAGCCTCAGCTCAGCCACATTTGAAACTGTTTCTATTTATTTATTTATACCTTCGTGTGGTGTTTTTCACTAAAAATGTCTGATAAGCTGTTTTTGTTGACAGCGACCTCCCGGACATACCCATAACACTTGAATGTGTGTCTTCGTCTCTGGACAGCATGAATTGTAACCAATAGTAGCTGACATGAAAGAGACAATTTTTTGCCTAATTTAAAGAAATTCCTGAAGACCTCTCTCCATTTTTCTATCGTCGATGGTTAGATTTTGTTATTGGTTCTTCTTCTTCTTCTTCTTCTTCTTCTTCTTCTTCTTCTTCTTCTTCTTCTTCTTCTTCTTCTTCTTCTGGGTTTACAGCCTTGCATGGCCTATAGTCAACTTTATTTGCCTCCACCCAGTTGATGAAACATTTTAAAATTTGCTTCTTAAAAAAAATTGGGGTGAACTGGCCCTTTACATGCATTATGTAGATATTTATCAAGGACTATGTTTTCGAGAAAAGATAAGACCCCTTACATGATTAAACCCACTACTGACAGTGATTCCTAGCTTTGAGGATTTATCCTTGAGACCATGTCAAGGTCATGGGTCACAGTGCTTCCTGCTGAGCATCACAGACCTTTCAGACGGCGGGTGTCTGGATTTCTACTCCTCTCAGCTCCCAATTTACAAGAGAAGTATTCATTCAGGAGCCAGACTGTAGAAAACCACAACGTCAGACCAGTGGTCATCGGTATTTTCACTTGTCGAGAACCGGAGGACAAATGTATCAAACACATTGTCACTGTTGGCTGGAATCGTAGATTGTAGTGTCAATAATGTGTAACCTTTCCTCTATTTTCCTCTACCCCCCCCACCTCTTCTCTGTTGTTACTCACAGGAATATGAGCCCACCATCTACCACCCTCAACGCTCCCCTCAAAGTCTACACCAGGACTTCACAGTTCAGTGTGAGAAGATGGACATCCCTTCCCTCTCCTATCTCCCCACAGAGGTCAGCAGCATTTGAACAGAACGACACACCTTCAGCGATGTTGCTGTTTGCCGACGTCACATGTGACCGACTCGCCGATTAACACGCAATCGTTTAGTTAGAAAGCACGCGCTGATTTACTTGCTTTGGTTAGCAGAGTACCGTAAAAGTTGGGTTACAAGCCGCTCCTACCTCCGGTCAGTGTCCCGCTGTAGCAAGCTAGCAGCAGCGCTAGCTACTAGCGCTGCTGCTAGCTCCCCGCTGCTGCTACTGCCCGCGTCCCCTCTGCCCAAGTCGGGTGTCGAGCCGGGGCTGGTCCCGCTACTTTTAGTGGTTGTAGGGGAGCTAGCGGAAGTTAGTGGGGGAACTAGCGCAGCGCTAGCAAAAGCGCTAGCAGGAGCGCTAGCAAGAGCACTAGCAGGAGCGCTAGCTGGCTACAGCGGGGAGCTAACGCGGACACTGACCGAAGGTAGTAGCGGCTTGTAACCTGACTTTTACGGTAGGTCAATATTTTAGGAGATGTGCTTGTATTCTGGTTAAACTTGTGAAAGGTAATTAAATATAATTCATTAAATAACCCATGTAATCGATAGCCAGTGCATGCCTCTAAGGAAGTCAGGTGACATTAGTAAAAAGAGCAACAAAGTTCACATAAGGAGGACGGCGTGAACAAACACAGGACTTTCACCTAGGAAGTACAAACATACTTATTTAATCCAAACCACAACCTTTTAATGAACCTAACCCAGAAGGTTTATTGCTTGAACAGATCCTGCACAGCAGGACTTACACAGGAACGCAGATCGCTCATGTTGCTGGACAATCCCACGAAAAATGTATGTAAGATATCATGCGATCTGTTGTAGGGGGATATGTTTTTATGGTAAATATGAAACGAACTGGGTAGTTTAGCTTAGGAAACTGTTATCCTGGCTCTGTCCCAAGGTAATGCAATCCTCCTCCTGCTGCTTTAAATTGAGTCATTGGATTAGATCACTCAAAAATGTATGTAAACCATTTTAGTTCGTGACCCTTTTGAATGAATATGAAACATCTACTTTTGAGATGACTTTCCTTTGCTGTTATTCATCTTGCAAACGCCCCGATAATTCATGCTTGCAATCCAATCTGTTTAGGTGCAGCTTATAAACGACGCCTACAACGTAGTGATTGATGCCATGCTGGGCCCAGACGCAGACTGCGCCAACATTAAAGAGCCCTACGCTGGTATCCTGGTCACCCTGAAGCAAGTCAAGATCCCCATTGCCAGTGTGGACGTGCCCTCAGGTACGTGTTCCCACAACCGGTAGATATCAGGCTGCAGGCTCAGCAACACAACTTGATAAATGTGCCTCCAGGCAGCTCTTGGCTCCCAGGCAGGAGTTTTCCAAAGTCTGGAGGCACACGTGGAGGATAAATCTTACTCTACAGTGTGAGCTCATCATACCCCAAATGCACCACCTGCTGGGTGTGAGCACAACAGGTATAGAATGATCACAATCCTCTCCTCGCCCTAAATTCCTGTCCTCCTCCTCCTTCCTTTTCTGTCTTTCTCTAGGTTGGGACGTAGAAGAAGCGAGTCAGGATGGCATCAACCCAGAACTTCTCATCTCACTCACAGCACCAAAGAAGTGCGCCATAAGTTTCTCGGGGAAGCATTTCTTGGCCGGACGCTTCCTGCCATACGACATCCAGAAAAAATACGAGCTTAACCTCCCAGACTACCCCGGCACAGACTGTCTCGTAGAATTGTAACACATGTGAAACATAAGAGCCAGAGTGACCACTCCTCATTAAAAAAAAAAAAAAAAAAACGTACAGTTGATCCCTTCTCTTGTTTTGTATTTTATAGATTGTTAATGTGATTGAATGTGTAACAGCTCAGTTGTGTAGATCAGGCTACACCTTAGCCGAATGTGCCGTGGAGCTACAGTAGAAGGGTAATATTTAGAAGCTGTGGTTTGAGTCAAGTCTTTTTAGGGAGTGGCATGAGTTTTTGTGTCAGTCTCCTTGTACAAGCTGTAGCATTACACTGTTTACTGATTATTTTGCAAAAGACAGAAATTTCTTCGGAGAGATGAATTTTTCTACGACGCCAAACACTGGAACGTTTTGTTTCTTTTTTTTTCTCCTTCAAAACTTTTTTAATGTTCATGTTGGGATGCTTTTCTGTTTTAACTTTCTACTGAAATGTGCTGCTGAGATGAGACGTCGTGCAGGTCGGCCACTTAGACATTTCTGTTTGAGTGTTTTCGGTTTTGTTTGGTCGGCCTGCATTTCTGCATTACTTCTGTTTCAGTTACTTCATTCAGCTGTTACAAAAGGCCCAGAATGATCTTATTGTCCAATAAAAAATAAAACAACTCAGCTGGTGGTGTTTTGTTTTCCTTCGCATAAAGCTGCAGTGATCAGTATATTTTACATGAACTTATAGGACTATAGCATGACCTTTTAGCCTTTCTTTGATCGTCGTTTTGGTTTCCTTGCTCCCATCAACCACGTGTCCAGCAGACAGGCAGCTGTTTTCAGCGAGAAAGGTCCAATAAAACCGCTGTCCGTGACCTGCTCGTCAATAAACGGCAGACGGAAGAAGTTAGCAATAGATGGTGTATTTAGTGGAGACTCAAAATATAGCGGATAAAATACCATGTATGTTTCTGGTGCAGACCAAAATCGAGCTAAAAACATTCAACATTGGACTTCAATGTCATTTGGAGTTCAAATGAAAGCTATGGTTGCTCTGTGTCTGCTGGATGTTTGGGCAACTGTTTGCTGACATGTTCACAAACACCTTTATATGGAGACAAAGTTATGTTTTCAGCTTGTTCCAGTGCCCCCATGTGGCCAAAAAACTAGATTACGGTAGCTTTAAAGCAGGGGTCGGCAACGTTTTTGAAATAACGTGTTAAATGTTCTTGTTAATCAGTGTGCCGTATCAACATTACGTTTAAGTTTAGTCATGAGACATCAAAATTTGAATCCCCAATGAATATGTAATGTTATAAAAAAAAAGATACATTTCTTCCCCATAATCAGGACATTGTAATTACATATGAGAGCCTTTCCTTTTGTAAGCATCCACATCTGAGTTAAAATCATGAAATCATGAACTTTCCAAACTTCCAATGATCTTGTTCATCAGCAATAAACTTTATAAATTCTGCAAAGAAGACAACGGGTACTAGCCAATCAGAGGCATAGTAGGGCGGGTCTTCGCGGAATGCAGGTCTGGACAAAAAACTGTCAAACTATCGTAAATTACAGGACCTTTGAGTCCCCTGTGAAACCGAAAATTCAGTTATGTTTTCCAACGAGGTGTCGCTACGTCACATGACACCATGTCCGTAGCTTAAGTAGCTATTTTAACGATAAATCGTGATATTTTTTTCCGAAAACCTAACCACGTAGGTTTGGTTTCCTAAACCTCGACAACGTGAACCCCGAGTTACAACCTACGTGTCGAGAGACGACGCGAAAGGTTGCTCAAGCGGCAACACATGACGAGTAGAGATGAGATCACGTTGCACATGCAGTTAGTCTTGAGCTTCTTTGGTGAGCGCATGCACTTCTGTTTACTGGTTCCCAACTGGATTTGATTTGGTAATGAAAGCCATAAACAGGTGTGATCAGCTTGTAATCAGCTGTAGAGGAAGGCTGCTCATTATTGGGCCTTGGGCGGCGGGCTTCTAGGAGAATGACTAAGAGAGACGTCCGTGCTGTTTATGAATGAGGTCATGTGTATTTATGCGAAGTTCAGGAGCTTCTTCTGAATGCTAATGCGCTAACGCACATGTGTGCGTGGGGAGGAAAAGTCAGTAAAAAGGAATGTCCATCCGGTGGTATTAAATCTGTCAGGAGCAAACTGACGAGGGTTTTAGAAATATGCACGAGCGCTCGGTGGTCCCGCCTTTCATGACCGTCCAATCCCGGTCCGGAAACAAGGGCTTGTCGCCGCGCTGTTGCCCGGGATATTTTCTCGAGAGCCGCTGAGTGATGGAGCTCGGGCGCGTCGCCTGACAGCGGCACTTGTCGTAATATCCGTGTGAGAGATAGAGAGTCTTACATGGAGAAGAATGATTTAATGAGTGAGGCAGAATGTTTAATGGAGTGCTTCCATTGTACAGCAAAAGATCACACTTGAACAACTTACAGGGCCTTTTTCTAAATGGGTCCCATCTCTCTTTCTTTGTTGTAAATATTAAAGACAAAACAAAACATTGCCTGTTTAAGATTTCACTTTTGCATTTATTGCACCCTATTGCATTGTATTATTACTATTTTAATATTTAATGGTTCTTTCTATCAGGACAAGTATGTCCCAATAGTTGTTATTCCTAAAGGACCTGTTGCTAGACAGGAACACATCATTCTATAGAGAAATAAACACTGTAAAAAAATCATTATTGCAGACACTTAATGAAAGGGTGGTCACACGTAAGTGATCCCATGTATGATCTATTTTCAGTTCTATGGGTAACTTCTACATATCGATGCCCCGAAGAGAGAGAAAGACGTCTGTCCAAAAGCAGCCTGATTATGTAGGCGTTCAGGATTTAAGTTTATTATTAGCTAATTTAATGGCATGATGAAAAGATATCTCGGTTCTTGAGAATTCCTAATTATTACAATTAGGAATTCTCAAGAACCAAGATATTGGAGGAAGTCAGTTGGTGTTGAAGTGGTAGAAGAATATTATACGAATACAACAATGTAAAAATACGACATTACTACAAGTAAAAATTATGAATTATGAGTAAAAGTGTTCGGCTAGCTTAGTCACAAGATAAATCAGGGGTCCAGAGGTGATTAATAAGCAAAGAAGAAATAAAAGTTCTGCAACATATATTTGTGTTTTTTTTTTATATCAATTATTAAATGAAGCAATGTGAGAAGTTAACTGGCTGGAATAATCAGAATTGTGACATGGAGCCAAACATTTTGGAAACCAGTGAATCTTAAAATGTCACATAAATGTAGTGGAGTAAAACATTGAATATAAATGCTCAAGTAACGTATAAGTACCTCAACATTGTAAATTATGTGTGCTTAGTTACTTTCCATCATGGAAGTGTGACATCATTGTCAGGGTTTGAACTTTAATATCCTAAACTTCATTCCATTGTTGTCCCACCCAACCTTTAACAAGATAGACATGCATATATACTGTATAATAGATGCAATATGTAAATGTTTATTGTTGTCAAATGTTGTTATTTCAAAATATTTTAAATTTTGAACCTAGAGAAATTTGTAAAAGAGTCAAATATACACTATGTTGTTAATTGCCATGTTTTTATTTATTTTACAATCGTAGTCGCTAAATTGCAGCAAGTGACACATGTCAAGGGAGCCGGAGAGCTTTGCACCTCATAAGCACCTCTCCTGTCTGCGTTCGGGGGAGTTTTTCCTGAATGGCATGCCATATGACGCCACTTCCACTCTTTGGCAGTGCATCGCCCGGCAATCAGCGACTGTTAAAAAGTTACAAAACTGAACCAGAAGTCGAACCAGAGGCAGAGCAACATCTGGCACTGTCCTGTGTCTGGTGGAGATAAAAAAAAGAGAGAGTGAGAGAGAGATTTGTGTTGAAAAGAGTGAGGCAGAGATTTATTTTAGTAGACAATTAGAGCTGCTTCTCTTTTTCAACACGGAATAAATAGTGAACGAAGCCTTGAGCTGGTATCACGAATGACTGGAATACGTTACTTTTCCAAACCAATTTCCTTTATTTGGAATGTTTAAATAAAGCACAATAAAATAACAAAGCTGCTCCGTGTTTCACAAGATGCACGCACACACCTGCTGATTGGATAAAGACAACGGCACTGGAGCAAAAGAGGATTACACATCACAAGAAATATGAAAATATTGTTGCAAAGAAAGTCAGAACTACTGAGCTCCGGCTTTGACGAACAGGAAAACACCTTACACACACACACACACACACACACACACACACACACACACACACACTCACAATCCCTCCCTCTCTTTGCTAGTCTCTCCCTCCCACCGTCTCTCTCTCTCCACCCCTCACCTATTTTTGGAAGATGATATGGGGGACCCAGATGTTACATTTCACTGGCCAATGGTGAGCGGAGAGGGGCTGGATTGGTGTGCACTCCCGATGCCCCTTCTTTTAAAAAGCTCCTGTCTCCAACTCAGCAACTCAACTCAAAGGAGGAACGAGCAGCGGCTCCGCTCTGCTCGATCAGCAGCATCATCACTCACACCTGACGCAAGTGAAAGTCTTTTTTTTTTATTAAATGCATGTCAACTCTGTAGAGGATCAGAGAAAAGCAACAACCCCTCTGTGACTGAAGGTGTGGGTACCATGTTGGAATTAAATAAGGTGGCGCTCCTGCTGTCTGTCCTGGCTTCAGTGGCTCTGGGCCAAGGTAAGTGAAAACTGGCAATTAAACTGTTATTTATGCTATTTAAAAAAAAGAAAAAATGGATGCCAATACTTACTTTCTTACAGGAGAATAATTGTAAATGTAGAGATTCCTGCAAAAAAAAAAAAGACCACCAAGTTGAAGATGAAATGGGTTCAGAGTTTTATCTCTCAGAGTTGCATGAACAGAGGGCCAGTGTACGACGGCTCACACGTGTGCACGACTGACACATGTAGGCTTTTCCGAGTTGACGGCATTTCCCAGAGCGGCGGGACTCTGGCGGTGAGCTCATGTGATAAGCGTGTGCGTTTGGCATTGTGCGATGGTGTGTTATTTTATAGACTGCCTCTGTAGTTCTTAATAGCTCTGGTTAATATAAGCAGCACATTTCCGCACCAGGCTAATCAACCGCACGTGGCGATATAGAGGAAGAGGTCCCTGTGGGCTTTAGAGTAGAAAAAGCTCTGTTGCTGCAGGTGACTAAAGGTCCTCTACACTTTGCATTCTGATGCTATCGGTAACGAGAAGGCGTGAGCATCTCAGAGCAGACATGGTGCTCCGCTGACTTTTATGATCTCACAAAGAGCCAATTAAAACAGACTTTCTCTCTCAATTTATTTCACTTTTTTTTTTACTGTGTCGACCTGTCAGCCACCACGATGCTCTGCTCTTCTAGATAATCACAACCCTTTGAAACGCTCACCACTCTCCCTGAGTGACACTCAGTTTTTCCAGAGCTGTCACTTTCTGTCCACGTTACAGCTGCTCCCCATTTACTTTTTTTTTGGTGTTAATATCTTGTTGGACTTGAAGGCCTCAGAGTCGTAACTGTCTGGCGAAGGCTTCGTGCCATTTTACTGATGAGTATATCACAGGCAGTTTGAGGGGGGGGGGGGGGGGAGGGTAAATGTACAAACGGGGACTTTGAACAGGTGAAGAGTGAATGGCGGCCCTAAAAAAACGCTCCTTAAAAGTGTTACCTCCACATCTTGCAGTAAGGAGGGGTGTTTTGTCCTCGCCTCACCCTCCAGCCGCCCCTAAAGATAAAATCCCTGTCACCTTGGAAACAAGAAGCCCTGATCACAAACCAAGCGACCCACTCTCCCACCTGCTGGGCTTGAGCTAAATGAGGAAATGCAATATATATACAAAGGGGATAAAGGGCGCAGGTAAAAAGACTTTACCGCCCTCTTTTCCCCTGTCAACTTGGCCTGCATGTCGCTCTTACATGTTTTTCCTTTGATGGTCTCACACCCCCACTCCACCACTTAAATAATGTCTCCATCTGTAGATTTGTCTTCATCTGTTCCTCTTTTATTTCTAATCTACCTCCCTCAGGAATTTCTTCACAAATACTTTCCCCACCTTT
Source organism: Taurulus bubalis (assembly GCF_910589615.1). NCBI lineage: Eukaryota > Metazoa > Chordata > Actinopteri > Perciformes > Cottidae > Taurulus > Taurulus bubalis. Next base: position 24,150,131 of record NC_136595.1, on the reverse strand, counting down.
CTCCCCCTCCATCTATTCCTCTCGCCTTGTTCTCTTGTCACTCTCTCCATGCACCTCACAGCTTCCAGATTGATGGGCTGTTTTTCCTATTTGAAGGCGGCAGCTGTTGCTGGATGCCCACCGTGGCATTACCTCCGCTTGGCATAAGCTTCCAGCTCCAAGCTCCAAGCCTTTTAACCAGAGGACTTCCAATCTTCTTCTCTGGTTGCATACACAACAGGCAAAGCTAGGTGGTGTATGGGAGCAGCAGCTGGAGGGCTGTGGTGAGTCAGAGTTAGGGTTAGTTCTCCAGATGCTGACCACTGTCTGCTCCAAACACAGAGCTGTCTGGCCAGCCGACTTTATTGACTGGGACAGGGATCACAGTGGATCAAAGGGGAACATACGCAAATTCCCATTAATAACAACCTCAAAGTCATTTTTACATCTCTTTTTTTTTCTTTTCTTCTATTTATGTGTACATTCAAGTGTGAGTTGGCCAAGATATTATTCATTGCAGGACTAATCAGCCTCTTTCATTTGAGCTATTTCCAGCTTCCTGGCTCTGTACCTGTGCACAGGTGCAGAGGTTCATGCAAGGACTTACAGGCATTTTGAATGCGGGAATAATTCAAAGCGGCCCAGTTGGGTTTTTAATAGCATCGGGGAGAAAATGCTTGAGCGCACAACGCCTTTGTTATAACTTTGTAAATCCTTAAATCATGTGGTTGATTTGCATCATTAGTTAATGTCAGGGACAAAATTGACGATTTTAACGAGCTACAGATGTTTTAGGATTCAGACTTTGAATTTTTTGGGAACACCGGAGAAAAGAGAGAGATAGATGCAGAGAGAAAAAGCAGACTCCTCTGCAACCGCACACACACCTCAGCGAAGGATCGAGCCAAACACATAAACAGCTTCCATATGACATGGCAAACAGATCATCACATACACAAACCCAAACAAACACACACACAAATACATACAATCACATCACCAGATTCATGAGTGAAATATCGCTGACTTCAATGCAAAATACTGTAAAACCTGGTTCTCAAATGTACGTAACCTGAAGGTGTGTTCAAATCCTTGTAAGGATCTGTGATATCATAAACAGGACCCAGACTTTCTATTTAAGCCCCGTCTCTCTGCCAACATACATCTGGCTCAACCGTGCCGCTCTAATCTGACTGAAACCCTTCTGGGTGCAACACCATAAAGTCCTTTATTTCCTCCCCTCTTATTCTTCTTAGCAGCTTTTTTTATGAGATTCTTGCGAAGTCAGAAAACTCAGGAAGTGCAGCCCAGTCGCTAGGAAAAAATATTGGCTTTGTACATTTCTGCAAACCACGGATACTTTGAATGTGGACATGTTTGCATTGTCACAGAACAAGTGAGGTAGTAAAACAAGCGACCATTATTGAAAGATGCATAATAACGAATAATACAAGCAAGAAAGTCCGGATCAGTCAAACAAACACAAGACTGACACCCAGGAGGTCGCAGTTTGTGTCCAATGTGAAAATAAAATAAATGGTAACTTTATGCTGGTTACGTAAGATTAATACACGTGTTATGTTTTACTTTGTCTTTGCTAAGGAACAATGTGGCAAGGGCAGTCATTATTTATTTACGTTAGCTATGTTAGTTACAGTCTTACGGTTGTTACATTACATTGTTACAATTCATTGTTATTATATTGTGACGTTGTTATGTTACACTACGTTGCTACGCTACGTTGCTACGCTACGTTGCTACACTACGTTGCTACGCTACATTGCTACGCTACGTTGTTACGCTACGTTGTTACGCTACGTTGTTATGCTACGTTGTTATGCTACGTTGTTATGCTACGTTGTTTCGCTATGCTGTTTCGCTACGTTGTTGCGCTACGTTGTTGCACTACGTTGTTGCGCTACGTCGTTGCGCTACGTCGTTGCGCTACGTCGTTGCGCTACGTCGTTGCGCTACGTTGTTACGCTACGTTGTTACGCTACGTTCGCTACGCTATGTTGTTTCGCTACGTTGTTACGCGCTACGTTGTTACGCTACGTTGTTACGCTACGTTGTTACGCTACGTTGTTACGCTACGTTGTTTTGCTACGTTGTTTTGCTACGTTGTTTCGCTACATTGTTTCGCTACGTTGTTATGCGCTACGTTGTTATGCGCTACGTTGTTACGCGCTACGTTGTTACGCGCTACGTTGTTACGCTACGTTGTTACGCTACGTTGTTACGCTACGTTGTTACGCTACGTTGTTTCGCTACGTTGTTTCGCTACGTTGTTACGCTACGTTGTTACGCGCTACGTTGTTACGCGCTACGTTGTTTCGCGCTACGTTGTTACGCGCTACGTTGTTACGCGCTACGTTGTTACGCGCTACGTTGTTACGCTACGTTGTTATGCTACGTTGTTACGCTACGTTGTTACGCTACGTTGTTATGCTACGTTGTTATGCTACGTTGTTATGCTACATTGTTATGCTACGCTACGTTGTTACGCTACATTGTTACGCTACGTTGTTTCGCGCTACGTTGTTACGCGCTACGTTGTTACGCTACGTTGTTACGCTACGTTGTTACGCTACGTTGTTATGCTATGTTGTTATGCTACGTTGTTATGCTACATTGTTATGCTACGCTACGTTGTTACGCTACATTGTTACGCTACGTTGTTACGCTACGTTGTTACGCTACGTTGTTATGCTATGCTACGTTTTTACGCTAGGTTGTTACGCTACGTTTTTACGCTACGTTGTTACGCTACGTTTAAGCTTACGCCGGCTGGCTGTATAAGCACGCCGGCTGTATTTCAGAACAAGCCGCTGTGACGTAAATCATTAAATCCAAAGATAGTCATCTAAAATAAGAATTGCAGTTGTCACAACAGAGAGAGTAGATATGACAATGAGTGCAGTGTGGGAAGCAAAGTAATCCAGTGGCATTATGTTTCATACATGTTGCTGTCATCGTCATTCAGGTGCTTGTCATGTGGCTATATGTAGAACCGAGATGCTAACCAGTCCACAGATGCAGGTCTCCCTGTAATACATCAGTGCCCCTGTAATGTATCTGGTTGCCGTATCCATGGTTTATGAGGGTCACGGTGATGCTGGCTGAGGTTTATAATAACCGTCACATGGCAGGGTTCATGTCAACGGTGGAACTGAGAGAGAAAAATGATACATCCGTGTGTGCATTCCACTACAAAATCGTAAAGTGTTTTGTGCGAGCAAGCAGAAAACCAAAACCCACAAAGATGATACTGTCCTCAATAAAAGAAGGACAGCGTCAGTTGTTTCAGCAAGAGCGGCAAAACAGCATATGTTTACATTTAAAGCCCTCTAGTGGCCAAAGGAGCAATGACGCGAGCAAAGGAGGAAGTCAGGTGGTGTTGGTTTATAGCAGTAAAGTCTGCAGAGGGAGGAGGATTCATGGGTCAACTAACCATCGGATAATAAACACGGTAGACGGACGTTCGCAGTCCGACGGATGCGTTTTTCTTTTATTGTTAATTGAAAGCAATCAAGATGCCGAGGGCTGCCAAGTGTTGGTATATGACACTCTGGGAGTGAGACCAGGCTGGTTTATTATGCTTCAAGTCCCTGATGATGAAAGTCCCCCAACCTGGCTGGAGATGTTGTCTATGCCTTCTAAAACAGCTCTAAAACAAGCTTCAAGGTCAAAGACTGAAAGATCAGTCCTTGACCTGTCCTTCTAAACCACCTGACTTCCTCCGTTGCTCTTGTCATACTGTAACTTCTACTTGAAAGTATGTTGTTTTGGGGCACTTGCGGAAAGTCACAATGATTAGTTTAATCTAACCAAGTTGTGTTGGCGGGCGAGACCCAACCAAACCTTTGCTGAAGCACGCTGGACTTATTTTTTAACCGTGATTTGTAACAGCCGCCACAGACAACCACTGTCACGGCATATTCTGCAGAGGACTTGCACACATCAGCAGTTAAAAGTCAAACATTTCAAAGAGAGCTGTGTCACCAGAGCACAAAACCAAGCCCACACGGAGCACATGAACGAGGACAAACAAGATAAAGTGTACTAGCGGAGCACTTTGAGGTGGATTATGGAGGAAATCATAAAGTCTAACCTCGCTCCCTCTGGCTTGAAGAACTTGCTTCTTCATGGAGGTGAATTCCCTCACATACCAGCAGTGCCCCAATAAAATACCCCAGCTTTTAAAATTCATAAAGTGTTAACATACCACTCAGGGAACGTGACGAGTTCGCGACCGGCCACGGCTGAGGTCACTACCTCAACGTTTGGGTTTTTCCTCTTTGAACTTTCAAATAAACGTTAATCACCTCATAAAAACTCCAAGAATCGTTTACGGTTTTGTTTTCCTTGTCAGACATCTTGAAATGATAGTCAGGAGCCGAATGGTTGTGCTGTGAATTCCCTTTGTTTTGGTCTGAGCTAAGACGAAGCTTCTTGGAAAATAAATGGCTGCACTTCAGAGTGTGTGGTGGGTAATTAACTCGCCACAAGGTTGGAAGTCATTGTAAATTAAGTGAAACAAAACGGGTTGTTTGTGTTCCCTCACCACATACTTTCCCCAAGAAAAGTGTTTTTTTTAGGTTCTCAGAGAGAAAAAAAACTGGCAGAAAAACTGTCAAAATGTAATCAAGACAGAATTCAGGAGACAAAAGGAGAAGGGTGGAAAAACTATTTGATTTGATTTACTCAACTAAACCTGCGAGCAGAGCCACATCTGCCCAGCAGATCAGTGTGAAAGCATTCGCTTCTGTTTACGCAGCTTTCCAGTGTATCGGAGAGTCAAAGCCGATACGGACACCTATCAATGGTTTTTAAAGACAGCGGCATGAAAAAAACAACAACTATAAGCTGTGAGGGTCAGCTGACCGTCGATGTTTGCCTTAAAACTAAGCGGCAATAACTTTTTGGACAGTGGATCTTTGTTCTGTCGAGCGGCCGATCCTCCTTTGCTAAATCTAACAAAAGGGTTTTGAAGAAATGTGCTGGCAGGACAGTAAAGACTCAGTGAGCCGTAAAACCAGTGGGGACTGGGATCGATACTGGCCTCTGTGCTGGGAGTCTCTGCTCGTAAACTCAGCAGTGGCTCTCCGAAAGTGCTAACTGCACCTATTACACACACACACACACACACACACACGGTACATTTTTGTTTTTGTTACGCACAAGACATTCAAGATGAAATGTCTGACTTTTTTTTTTAAACAGCAACAAAACAAACAAAAAAAACAGAAGGAAAATGAATCATTACACTCGAAAAGCGTCTCACGGTGCACGTTCATTGATTCAGCGAGACACGTTTACATTGAAGTGCCAGGTTGAATATCCTTCTCGGTCTAATACGGCAACATTTGCCTTCATCGTTGTGCGCTTGTTGTGCTGTTGTGTGCATGAAAAGGGACGGTGATGTAAGAATGACTCAGCGATGCAGGCGTGCCGTGTGTGTGTGTGTGTGTGTGTCCATTATTATCATTAAGATCACAAAATAAATTGACAGCAAATGTGTGTCATGTGTGTGTGTGTGTGTGTGTGTGTGTGTGTGTGTGTGTAAGGTGATGGAGCGAGTTAAAGTGAAGCTCTCTGGTCCGGCCGCTGCTGAACAGATGACTGCATGCCCTGATCTGTCACAGCTGGAGCTTGATTAGCATCCTCAACAGCAGCTGCTTGTTGATGGATCAAGAGGAGAAGGGAACACTGGAGGAGGAGGAGGAGGAGGAGGAAGAGGAGGAGGAGGAGGAGGGCGATAAAATGAAGGATGGAAAGACGTATGATAAAGAGCATGGGGGAGATGATGGATGGAGAGGATGTTCCATAGTTTGGATGAGAGTGGCTGGTGTCGCCTAAGCAGGAGGAGAAATCTATTTCATTATGAAAGCTTGCAAGAGAAGAAATGGACAGAGAAGCAAAAGATTTCGAGCCAATTTCAGTTTTTGTTGTTCATTATGGTCTTTGTTCCTGTGCATAAAAAGGACTCAAGGCCTGACTACAATGGACAAAGTGGGAGAAATGGAGAGAATACAAAATAAAGAGTAAAGAGGGAAGGTGTGTAATTAAAAGAGCCTTCATGCCGTGAGGAAAAAGCAAAATGTGCGCATGTTATTGTGTGTGTGTGCATATAAACATTGAAATAAGTGGCTGCAAAACATAACGCAGAGTGGTCTAAGAAAGTACTTCCAGCAGCGCAGGTTCATTTGTTTTTTTATGCTTTTCATCTTCAACGTGGCAGCGGAGACGAGTTTTCCTCATGAGTGTTGATGATGATGTTATTTTTCATTGTGAATTAGACATTTTTGAAGTTTGACTCTTCTCTTTGTCCTCTTTCTTACTCCTTCTATACTTATCTCTGTATCTCCCTCTCCGTTCTGTAATACATTGAATTGTTTTTAAAAACATAGATGTTCAGTCAGTTTTGTATTCTTGTGGTGTGGCATTGAGCTTCGTTAATGGTTTGTTACTGCTTTCATACCTTTAAAAACCACCTCTCCAGGATCTGCATTAGTTGGGGACAATCAATGTGAAAGTAATTGTCCTTCAAATAAACGGTGTATCTTTGAACAGATTGTAAGTTGACGCGACATTTAAGGAAACTAGCAACCTTGTCAAAAATAATGAATAAAGTACAAACAATGAATGAAGTAGAAATGATTTTAACTTGAAACTGTGTGTTGGATTTGTGTGAAATTCTATGTTTGGCAAGATCAAGTTCATTGTAACATGGTTGTTTTTGATAATTAGTTAAATTTGTACAACCTAACTTTTTGAGTTGAAACAAAACTCATCTTCAAGTTGAGTTTATTCCGTTTTTTTAAGGCAGCAAAAGAGTTTAACTGACTGTATTAGTGTAGCTTCATGCATAGATTCAAGGTGCAGGATTTGAATGAATGGCCGACATGCGTGCTGCTTTATATCAAGATGTTTTTTTCTCCCTGTTTGCAGGACCCGTGAGGACCAGGAGCCAGTCAGACCGGAGCAGGAGAGTCGCCCTCAACACGTTCACGGACACACAGACGACAGGTACATAACGCATCCGCAGTGGCATTCAGAGCAAGTTGTATGGCGGTGAGAGTCGCTGAGGGAAAGATGTGTGAGAGGAATTTGGTTATTATAGTTTGTCCCGCTTATCAGTCCGGTCAGCTGTTGGCGCCGAGGTTTGCGATGACTTAACGTCCATTTTTCTTATTGGAAGAAAAGAGCAGCAGTATTGGTCTGTCCAGATTGTTGTCCCATCACCAAATAACGTAATCAGAGTTAAGCATTCCTTTGGAAACAAATGAAATAATCAGTGTATTCCTAGTGCATTCTTTTGTTCTGAACCCTGCTCAGGTTTCAGAGAATGCAGCAGATACTCGACAATATTCCTCATCAGTCAAGGCATGGGCTTGGGAAATAACCTGGACAAAGCAAAGCTCCCTTGGGTGTATGAAGTCAGTTTCAAATCGCGGTAGCAGACCTCCTCTTTAAGTTTGTAACCCATCCCTTCTGTTTTCCTCCCTCTTGCTTTTTCTTGGTTCTGCCCCATGTACCCATTACATGTAAAACCAGCTCCAATCCCCCCACTCACCTCACTTATTTTTGGATGCTGAGAATTGTTTGTTTTCCTCCCATTCGAAGCCTCCATCTTTGTCTTTTTGTGCCTCCAGGCGTGACAGAGTGGACGTCCTGGTTCAACATCGACCATCCTGGAGGGAACGGAGACTACGAGCGGCTGGAGGCCATCCGCTTCTATTACCGGGAGAGGGTTTGCGCTCGGCCCGCGGCCATGGAGGCTCGCACCACGGACTGGGTGGCGGCGGCAGACACCGGGGAGGTGGTCCACTCCAGTCTGGAGAAGGGCTTCTGGTGCATCAACAATGAGCAGCCTCTGGGTCGCATCTGTTCCAACTACCACGTCCGCTTCCAGTGTCCCCCAGGTAGCAGCTCAGGGCGGTTCCACGCTGTCGCTTCATAGGCGTGAACATACAATACATGGGTACACATTTAACACATGCAGTGACCCTTCTTACGTCATGTTAAATAATGTACTTATTTCCTGATTCTGCTTGCAAAACGGCAGCTCGTAATAGCAGCTTTGCTCAGGATGCCTCACTCTTTCCTTCCTTCAATGTGTGTGTTTAGTGCAGAGCTACTGGACTAATTGGAGCGAGTGGGGTCCCTGTTCAACAACGGCCTGTAACGACTTCGGCATCCAGGTCCGCCAGAGGAAATGTGTGAACACTCAGCCCATGCCTCTGCTGCTGGTGCCGGCGTGCATCGGGCACCACTCTGAAAGGAGGGAGTGCTCCAACCCGCCGTGTACCGGTGAGAATCACCAGAACCTAACTAGCCGGCACCTTGAAAATTAATCTACGCAAAGGAATTGCATGTGGAATAACAATCAGTAGGATTAGGGAGGTGAATAAAATACCATATTGCTTTGCACAGCCATGTAAAGGAAGTGTTTTGTACTGTAGAATAAATGTCAATCTGAATTTATTCGGGAATACATTTTTCCTTTTTATATATAATTGTTACAGCAGAGATTATTATGTAAAAAAACTTAAGTTTTGCTATTGACTCTGACATTAAAAATGCCTATGTGCCCGTTTGTGCAGTGTGATTTAATTCAGCGCTCTTTAGAGCAGAACTTTGTCAAGTGTTCTTGATTGAGCTTCACGTAATCAGCGATCTTTCAATCGCAGCTATTTAATCAGCTTTCTTGTACTTTTTATGCCCACAATACTGTATAATTTCTCCGTGTAATAACTGATCATTATGCTCGGTAAAAAAGAGAGTGAACAACTCTCATTAGACCACTTTGTTTAAAGTTTGAATGACGGAGTTAATGAAAAGATCAATCGAGAATTTAAACAGAAAATAAGAACGCATTACTTGTTAGATTCCAAACTAACGTCATCCCTGTCTCTCTGTGTGATCAGCCAAGTGGGGCCCGTGGGGTCGGTGGGGGTCGTGTTCGGCGACCTGTGGCGGCGGTCGCAGGATCCGGAGGCGGAGCTGCGTGAGGAGCTCAGAGGCAGTTCAGTGCAGCGGGCGGCCTGCTGAAATACAGAAGTGTGGAAGGAGTCCATGCCCAGGTACTGTACGCCAAGTACAGGCTGTTAAAAGTGTGATATCTCCCTTTATATGTGTGTGATCATGTCTCTGTCGCCCAACAGCCAAATGTCAGCTGGTGTGCGCCGAGGGCCGCCCCAGCGAGGACTGCAGCCGGTGCACGTGTGACGACCACGTGCTGCACGGCGAAGTCTACGGTGCGACCGGCGTCCCCGTGGCGGAGGCCTGGGTGGCTCTGGACAGCGAGCCCAAGGTGATCCGCGCCCTCACAGACGCCAAAGGTCAGTTCAGGATCACAGGAATCTGCTCCTCCGGCTCCGCCTTGATCTCCATCAGGAAGGAGAAGTTCGCCCCGGTCACCGTCTCCGCCACCAGGAACGGCACAGGGTTGTCCTGGGTACGGGCCGTCCTCAAATCAGCCGGTGAGTGCTAATAAAAAAGATTATTAATGGGAAAATGTTTTTTATTGATGTCTGTTACTTTCAATTAAACCAAACAAAGGAAGTATGATTTAGCATTAGTTGAAAATATTGTTGGCTATTTCTGAAAAGAACTACTTTCATTTTCAAGAAAGAGTTTCTTGATTTCCTTTATTATCATTCTACAGAGCCGCTAAATCCTCCAGTGATATTTGCAGACTGTAGAAAACAGGAAATTGTCAAAGCTGGAACAGTCTGGCCTATTGTAAGACTTCTCTTTGTCTGGAGCACTTACTTGTTTGGTTGCATGGAAACCAAATAAAAATAACCCGGTGCTGCTTCTGAAAAAAGTAATCCCCCCTAAACAATCATTTTTCATAAGCATAGGGACCATTGTGAGAATAAAGAGTTTTATGAGGTCTCACATCTCTGTGGTAGCATGCACAACAGTCAGAGGACGGTCTTGAAGGTTTGCCCCTTTTCCTCTTTGCACAGAAAAGCCGTACATTGTCAAACACCCGGAGGACAAAGTGCGTTACGAGGGAGGACGGGTGATGTTGTGCTGCAAGGCGACGGGGTCACCAGCACCTGACAAGTACTACTGGTGAGAGGAGGGATTACCGCTACATATAGGGAAATTTATATTTGGAGGTTCCTTTTTTTTTGTGGCATTAATCAGTTAAATATGTTGGTCTCCAACCGGTCCTGAGAATAATGTCTCTGTAGCTGCTAAATGCTCCCTTATGTTCACCAGTTCCAGACTGTATCCTGTCTGCTGTTTGGTGCCGAACAGGTAGCATACAGAAAGGTTTATAAAAAGCCTTTTTGGCTGGAATTATCATCTGCCTGCCGCAGCTGAAATACAACATTGATGAGAGCAGTGAGACTGAACCAAAACGGTAAAGTTGGCAGAACAATGAGCTGAAGGAAGCTAAATCTTTCCCCTCTGAGAGTCATTTGATAAAATGAGAGAGGCTCATAGCACTAAGTTGTACATTGCCAAAAGCAGATATTATCTCTGTTTACTTTTATGGTCCCTTAATAACATTTCAGCCACTGCATCACTTCTATTACAATCCCACCATAGAAACGAGGCTTTTGGGGTTTCATTAGGGTGCGCATGGTCAGTCATGTTCGTCAAACCCCTAAAATAGTACATTTTTGTTAATGTTACAGGATCACTGATGGAAACTTGAAAACAGCATTACTTGATTAATTGACAGCTGATTGCGAAGCATCCTTTTGTGTCAGAAAGGGGTGGGACGTTTGTGAATTTGAGTGACTTTTGTGTCATCAACTTTAAGTTTATATTCTCTAAATGTACATCAATCATGATCCATGATTAATATGCAGTATTAATCGGTGCCGCTTTAAATATAAAATGCATAATTTCTGCATCATCAACATTTTACATACATCTTTTTGACATTTGAATATATTGTGGTATTTATACTACCAACAAATTAGTTTTAAAAATCACTCTTCATTTCTGTAACTCTTTCTCAAGGTACCACAATGGGACTCTTCTGGACAGGAAGTTGTACAAGTATGAAGAGGACCTTGTCCTGTGGAGCCTGAAGCCGGAGCAGTCCGGGCAGTACTACTGCAAGACCAGCAGCTCTGCAGGCAGCATCAAGTCCTCTCCAGCCCTCCTCACTGTAATCGGTAAAGTCTTGGATCTCTCACTAAAAGCAATTGTGTCTCGACTTCACCGTAGTTAGGATGTTTCCACTTAAGCACAAACCCATTCACGTATGCCAGTGTTCACCACTTTAATCCGCTGGTTTGAGGGCAGCTTTGAGGACACATATCGGTGGAAGTAAACAGAGAAAAGTTGCGGAGAAAAGTGGGGAAATATCCTTTTTCATTTGGTCTAATTTGTTCTCCCAGTCAAAACTACACAAAAGCTCCCTTCTAGTCAGTGGCACTGATGTAATGTAAAATGTAATTCATCATCATCAGCCTTGAAAGTGAGTAATTTACTGTGATGATAGCGGCACACTGGGATTAGAGCTCAGGATGGCTGCTATCCCAGTGCATTTGACAATGACGTGTTGAGTCAAAGTTCTACACAAGACTCGAGTAAAACCGCTGACAAAAAGCAAAACAACCACAATTTATTTGACTGGATAAAAAGCAGCTGCCTCTGAGGTTGCATCTACACTTTAAGAGGAATGTCAAGCGCCAAATCATCCATGAGCCATGTCCATGCATACAGAGGAGGATTCAAACAAAACCACAGTGTCCTACAATTTGAGGGAGAGGAAAAAAAAAAAGTCAGTTGATAGAATGTCTGTCATTAGGGGAGGGAGAAAAAAGGAAAATAAAAATATCTGAGCTGGCACACTCTGGCTGCTCTTGGAGGAGGTTTTTTATTATGTTGACATTGGTTGAAGCCACGACATCCTAAGCCGGGATGCTTTATTGTGTGAGATGACTCTGGACTCTTTAAAACCTGACACACACATAATTTCTCCAGAACACCCGGTGTTGAGGCGAAATTCAAGCTTGTCAATAAACCCTTTTTCTTTTCTCTCCGAGTCTATGATGACGCCTAGAGTATGCATTTCCACGTCCGCGTGGGCGAGCTAGACGTTGCTTATACCCTTCAGGTGCTTGTTAGCAAAGACACACACTAACGAACAAGGCTTTCATGGAAGAGTGCTGAAGTAATTCATCCCAGGCCACAGACAGATCCCTGCACTCCAAAAGTAATTATGGACGGAGGCGCTGTATGGGTAACACCTGTACTTCAGAGCAGGATAAAACACTCTTTTACATTATGCAGAAGTTTAAGTTGATGTCTTATTAAATGTTTTAAGCACAGTTTATACAGCGACAGAAGAGTTGCATAATGTGTCCTCATGGGAGACTCTTAAGCCTTTTTGGTAAAGTCATCAGCAGTACAGTAATGGCATTTCATACGAATCGCACTGCTCCATGTGTCTGCAATTATGGACTTACTTGGGAGATTGGGAGCTTAACAAGGCTACTCGACTGTGATATCATGCACCTTCATTATTCTGCCAACACTAATTTTTTCTTTCCAACTCCCATCTGGATGGTTGGTAAATAAATGTTCTCTTCAACTTCATGTTGGATTACCTTTTCATGCACCTTTCACCGTTCAACTTGGCCACTCAGATACTTTCAGGCCACATAGACATGGCATGTGTGTGTGTGTGTGTGTGTGTGTGTGTGTGTGTGTGTGTGTGTGTGTGTGTGTGTGTGTGTGTGTGTGTGTGTGTTTGTGTGTGAATAAATTATGTGTGTGTGCATCTATGTGGGAAAAAGGCAGAAATAATATTTCAAATACCCAATTGACAGGTTCCAATGTAATCACTATACACATGTCCTATTCCACTTATGCAGTGAAATGCAATTATCCAGTACCCTGCGATTTTTATAATTAGCAATGAAACAGATTCGACAGGCTTTTAAAATCTGAGAGAAAGTACAACTTTAACAGTTCAGTCCTCAACATGGCAAGTCTGTCCATTTTTGCACTGAGAAAAAGCCTTTCATGTTTTATGAACATCAGACGACTGATTTGATCTTCTATATGCGTCGTGTCAACATCAGCCTAATGTCATTTATCGTCTTATTCACAGCAAAAGGAAAGCCATCGTGCAATTCCACCCCTGAGATGCACCTCATCAGACTGCCGATGGACTGTGTTCAACCCGGGACTGACTCCATGCACTACAACACTGGCCGCTGCCCTCACAACAAATGCGCTGGCTCCCTAGACTTTGATATGCGCTGCAGAGACGATGCCGGGTTCTGCTGCGCGGTCAAAGATACGGAAAGTCGAGTCATCGACTGTGGGAGCTACAGCCTCCCGATCCGGGCCGTGACTCAGTGCAGCTGTCAGAAGTGTCTGCAGCCTACTTTGCTGGTTCGTGGGAGAGTGGTCACAGCTGACAATGATGAGCCTCTGCGTTTTGGGCACATCTACATTGCTAAAGAGAGGGTGGGCACCACTGGATACCAAGGAGGGTTCACGTTGCAAATTCCTCCTGATACACAGAGATTAGTGGTAAACTTTGTCGACCCCACTGAGAAGTTTCTTGACACTCCCAAAGTGTTCATCCTCGATAAGCGAGGTGGGTCCATCTACCACGATGTGAAGGTGATGAGAAAGAAGGCACCAATTGACATCAATGCAGGAGAGACCAACTCAATTAACCTCGGGGAAATTAATGGCGAAGACCCCATTGGCCAGTTGGTTATTCCTCCCAACTCCTTCCACAAGGACAATGGAGAAATCTATGAGGGAACTGTGAAAGCCAGCGTCACATTCATTGACCCAAGAAATATCACCACGGCGTCCGCATCACCTGGCGATCTCAACTTTGTGGACGGTGAGGGTGACATGCTCCCTTTGAGGACCTATGGCATGTTCTCTGTGGACTTCAGAGATGAGAGCAACAAGGAGGTACTTGGAGCTGGAGCTGTTCAAGTTCTTCTCGACACGCAGCACATCAAAATGCCAGAGCACATTCCCAAAATGAAACTGTGGTCCTTAAACCCGGAGACGGGGGTCTGGGAAGAGGAGAGCGACTTCTCCTACACCGCAACAACTGCCGGCGGTCATGGGCGGAGCAAACGGGAGGAACGCACATTCATCATAGGCAATATGGAGATCAGAGAACGTAGGCTCTTCAATCTGGATGTGCCTGAAAACAGACGCTGCTACGTCAAAGTCCGTGCCTACATGAGCGACAAATTCCTATCTAGTGAACAGCTAGAGGGCGTTGTGATCACCTTGATAAATTTGGAACCTAAACCTGGATTTTCCTCCAATCCTAGGGCGTGGGGCCGCTTCGATAGCGTCATAACTGGATCCAACGGGGCCTGTTTACCGGCTTTCTGTGATGCCCAAAGGGTCGATGCTTACACAGCTTATGTCACAGCAATGATGGGTGGGGAAGAACTGGAGGCAGCTCCCTCCTCCCCTAAAATGAATCCAAACATCATTGGCGTGTCCCAGCCATACCTGAGTAAAATAGACTACCAGCGCTCAGACCACGACGATCCGGCTCTGAAGAAAACAGCCTTCAAAATCAACTTGGCGAAGCCTAACCAAAATAATTTTGATGAGACGAATGGGCCAATATATCCTTATCAGAATTTATTAGGTTGTGAAAATGCCCCTATTGATGCGAATCATTTCAGATTCTTCAGAGTGGAAAAGGACAAGTATGAATACAACGTTGTTCCCTTCGAGGAGAACGATTTGACGACCTGGATGGGAGATTACCTCTCCTGGTGGCCCAATCCCCAAGAGTTCAGAGCATGCTTCATTAAGGTCAAGATCCATGGACAGAAGGAAGTGATGGTCAGGTCGAGGAATCTCGGAGGAACACACCGAGAAACGAAAGGCAAACTTTATGGCATTAGAGACATCCGCAGCACCCGGGACATGCGAGAAGCCAACACCTCAGCGGCCTGTTTGGAGTTCAAATGCAGCGGGATGTTGTTTGATCAAGCTGAGGTTGACCGATCCATCATCTCAGTGCTTCCACAGGGGAACTGTCGCAGGACCAACACCAACAGCCTCCTCCAAGAGTACCTCATCAAACATCCACCAGTCGCTCAAAACAACGAGTCCCATGGGTTCACTATGCTGGCCCCCGTTGATCCTTTGGGACACAACTATGGAATCTACACAGTCACAGACCAGAACCCAAGGGTGGCCAAGGAGATTGCCATTGGCCGCTGCTTTGACGGCACATCGGATGGTTTCTCCAGGGAGATGAAGACAGACTCTGGAGTGGCGCTGACCTTCAGCTGTCCAGAGAGGAAAATTAACAGAGAAAGCCTTTTCCAACGCCTGCAGACCAACCCGGCTCAGACTCTGGCCCAGATGGCGAGGAGCATGAGGGAGTCGGAGGGTATGCAGGAGCAGAGATTACCCTCCCGGATAGTGGCCTATCCTTCAGAGCAGCAGGGCAGGACCCAGAATCGCAGAGTCGCCTCTACAACCAGAAGAAGAGTGTCCATGCGTACTCAGCAGCGGCAATAGATGTTCCAAGGTAGGTCGCTTTAATTAAGATCAATTAAGGTATATTTACGTTGAAAGTAATGTCAGAATGATTTAAATGTGCTTTTCTTTTTCATTTCTAGCTCTTCCGTCAAGACTGATACAATGCTGTCGAATCAAGGAAGTGAAAGTTACTTGTCTGTTGATGAGTATGAACTCCCTCTTGAGTATGGAAACCACCAAACAAAGGCAGACAGCAATTCAGCAAAATTAATGAGTGGTTGAAGATATTCAATAGACTTACTTGAAGGGTTTGGTATATTCATTTCTTCCTTCCCTCCAAAATAGACATGCACCATTTTACTGTGTGTAGCGCAGTGACTGGCATTTACTTAATTAGCTTTGGTCTCATTTTATGTATGAATAGACTAAATTGACGTTTGAGAACTTGTTTCTAATCTGTGGCATTCCACTTTCCCCTACGGTGTTTTTCTTTTTTTCTTTGAAGACGTCTTTCAACACGAGTTGAAACCAAACATTTTTTAGACTGTAAACGGTACGCCAGGCCCCAAACACTTCATAATTAGCCGTTGCTTTCCACTGAACGTTTCTTCAAGGTCGGAAAGAAAAAAACAACTTGAGTCCTTTCTTTTTCTACAAACTGGGAAAGTCTCTCCACCAAAAGAGACAGCAGGATGAGGCATACCACCCAGGGAACAGAGGACGTTTTCAGTCATGCTTCTTAATCTTTTTCATTAGCATGCCACATTGCGTCCTTTCACACCTAGTTAGATTGTGCGAGACCAAGGCCTCCGCCAAGACGAGCATGGATCTCGTTAGTGGCGTTCGGTCCAAAATGAGGATAGCTGATTGAGAGGTATGACGCAATTCCCTCCTGTCCTCTGCACATTCCAAATTAGCATCAGCAGAAAAGACAATATTCCCCAAATATGTCACGTTCTCAGAAAACCTTTCGGAGACTCATTCAGGGTCTAACTTTGTTTTTGTTGTTGGGTAATGTGCTTGTGAGCTGCCTTTGTATCTTGAAGTGCAATAATGATATAATTTAACTTGAGAATTCTTAAAAATCAGCATGTAACCAACTAATAAATCAAAAGTGCTGCTGGGGAACGAAGCAACAGCTCTTTCAGTACGCGTGGCAGATAGTGTGGTTAAGGTGTTTTGTATGAGACCTTGAACAGGACAAATAATTTAACTCCTATGTAATCATTCTTCAACTCTCTGAACTGCCAAGAGTCTATTAATCTTTTCATACTTTTCTGCATGACTCAGTTGATTTTTTGTACATTACAGTAATCTTTTTTTTTTACTCAAGAGAGCAATCTTGTTTGGGGGAGTTAAAACTCTCAGAGGAGCCTTCACTTCATTAACAAAACCCACTGTATGATTCTTACACATGAGTGACAATTAAAAAGTGACACACCTGTGAATTTATTGGCCCCGTTTTCAGAAATTCTACTGTCACTGTAAGTCAATTTAAAATGCACATCTTGATACTAAAGATATTGAGAGCGATTATTAGACTTGGATAACACATATTCTGCTATTTTAATTGAGGCAGGTGCTTCGAAGAAACTTTCCTCTGATAAAAGTGCCAAACTTGTTTATCTGCAAAGTGGGGACTTGCAGACCCACGGGAAGAGCTCTTCAAGCTGAATTAATCCAAAAGCATGTACTGCAAGAGGGGCCGTGGTCCATGGAGGAACCAGGAGAGGCTTACAAGTAAATATACGTCTGCTGTTAATTAGAAAATAAATGACACAACCTCTTGAGAACTATTAAAACAGTTTGACCCTGACTTTCACAAACAGCCAACATTGCTGTTAAATTCCAGGATGCACAGCATGAAGTTAAGTCATCAACAATATACTGGGCCCAGGACGATGTAGGTCAAACATATTTACCATTAAAATGGGACCCAGCCCACTGAACAGGCGACCCCATTTAAGCCTGATTACATTTTTTATTCCCAATGTGCAGATTTATTGTTTTAAAAGGTGTGCGTGAAAGTGCCAATGTGAAGTTGTGTGTATAAAAAGATCCTCCTCATCTGGTGACCCCATGGGACCATATTTTAAAAACAAATATGTACGGTAGTTAAGGGTAGAGTTAAATACTTGTTTGTCAATTTGAAAATATAATTTTGCAACTCAAGAAAGTCGCAGGTTGTCATCGAGACATTATGTTAACTACATCTCTTGTCTCGCACTATATACGTCATCCCGGAACAAAACACATGGGCATCGTACACGACTTTAGGGAATGTGGTCTTCTACACATTGTAGTAATCTTATATTTATACAGATTTACAACAAGACAATCCTGTGACCAACTGCTCCTTTCCTGACTTGCAAAATTGTCTTTTTAAATTGACAAATCCGTGTAATTCGTGGCACAATCCAAACAGGATCATAGAATTATTGTCTCTCGTTGTTGAATACCGTGGTTATTTTTTCCCTAAAGTAAGACCACCGAAAGAGAACTGTAACCCAACAGTTGTACTTGGCTCCAAATCGAGAAAAAAAACAACCTTTTTTCCATTATGTAGTAGGAGCTGCACATTGCAGACAACCACTCAGAAAACGAAGTAATACAGGGTGACAACATGCGATACCATCGCTATTATCACTGACCTTCTAATCACAGGCCTGTGGGCTGCCCACCACTCGACAGTTCAGATATCCAGATGAAAACCAAACGTCTCCATGTAGCAGACATATAGCATCCACTCTGTTAAAAAAAGAAAAGAAAGAAAAAGCTGATGATTGCGTCCAGGTGTTGGAAGAGATAAGTCCTGGACAAATGCAGTGGTTGTGTGAGGTCAGCTGAGGAGGCCCAACAGCTGGAGAGCAACTGGAGGAAATGTTAGAGCAACGACTTCAAGAGAACTAAGAGCGAGATTATCAAGTGATGGATTTAATCATTTTTGGGGAACTGTTTGGTAAAGTATAGAAAAAAGCAAAGGAAAATATTTCTTTTAGGTCTTTGGCCTCCCAGTCCATCACTTACCGAATCTCAGGAAAAGTGGTTGCACATGGAAGAATGCAGTGTTTTTTGTTGTTGAGGATAATGCTTTGACAGGAGAATTGGCCTATTCATGAGGAGAAGTTATCAGAGGGCTTTGAAGGACAAGGTAACAATAATAGGC
The DNA here is from genome assembly GCF_910589615.1 of Taurulus bubalis. Classification (NCBI taxonomy): domain Eukaryota; kingdom Metazoa; phylum Chordata; class Actinopteri; order Perciformes; family Cottidae; genus Taurulus; species Taurulus bubalis. The sequence goes on along the minus strand of NC_136595.1, from coordinate 24,131,515 downwards.
TGAGTAAACCATTATGTAAGACCTTGCATGGGAAAGTGAGCGGGGCTCTCCAGACAGTTACTCAGTCTTCTGGGGAAGTTCAAAAAGAAGATTAAAGAACCTCTGCGAAGTTTGGTTTGACGACTTAAGAACATGTCTCCAAAGTCTTCAGAATCAAAGAAAGGGGAGTTTGAGCCTGAATCCAACGTGGAAAGAAACATGTTTATCTTGTTGAACTGGCAGTAGAAATACAGCAACCGTTTCATCTTACTGGGGAATCTTTTGGCGTCGATATTATGAATACGGCTTAATGGAGCTCCATGTAGATTAGTTTTACACCCTCTAAAATGAATAGTTTGACATTTTGGGAAATAAGCTTATGCGCTTTCTTGCAGAGCGTTAGATGAGACAATCGGTAGCACTCTCATTTCTGTCTTTTCAGTATGCGATCACAGCCGGCAGCCGCTTAGCTTAGCGTAAAGAGTGGAAACCCTGCTGGTAGCTTGACAACTTCATGGTGACGACGGGACTCTCCATATGTATTTCATATATCTCCATACATGCAGAATCTGTTGCCAATGGGTCACAGTTTTGGCATCTGAAGCTTTCTGGCATCCCTTTATAGTCCGAGCAGTATTGACCAATCACGTTCGAGAAAGGCTTGTTGGATGAACGCAGGTAAATAATCCGTTTGGAGAGCAAAGCAGGTAGAACGAGCCAGATTGCAATCTTTAGCTTTTTAATGGTTTAAAATAAGCTTGTCGCTATTAGTTGACGTCAACTCCCATCTCAAGTTGCTAGTCGTACAGTCGACAATGAGCAGCGAACAGAAAAGGGAGTCTTGGCCTGGATGTCCTGGACCTCACCGGATCCCCAACTGTGAAGCCCCTCGCACTCTGAGTCAACGGGTTCAACAAGATATCATCTTCATTACTGAGCGACAGTAATTATATTTCAGTTATGAATTCAAGTAAAGCTGCGTTACTAGAACACATCATTGTTTGTTGTTTGGTGCCAGGTTGGCTCCTGTTTCAATGACGTCAACTGGCTGAGCTCGGATTGTTTTTGTAGTGATGAGAGTTTGAAACCAAAAAGCTGATGAAGTTAATTGCTTTACCAGATTTTGCCTCTTTGTCACTGAATTCCATGTAATGCAAAACTCCACTGTTTAACTTCAGGCCAAAAAGACTCAATCCACCAGAGACCACCAAGAATTTCTCTGCAGATTCATCCATGTTCTCGTCCGTACGGTACAGAGAGGTCCTAATTTATTCAGGAGGTCATCTTTCAACCTTTTCCACCACTTTCTGGACTTTGGGTCCTCCAGGAAGACTTGCTACCCCTCCAGTAAAATAATGACACGAATGTTCTCCTGATGATACTCAACTATTGCATGGTGTTGCCAATCTTGTTTATCTCTTTTATGTTTTTAGTGTAAATTGTGTGTTGTATTAAATCTACTATTAATGATGTACGAATAAGAAACTGTAAATAAATGATTTTGTGTAAACTTCTGATTAATATCATTTTCTGAGTTGTGTTTTATGTATTAAAGTACACACAAAATAAATCATAAAAGTTAAACAATTTTACATTCAAGAATGTATATTTTCTTTTGAAATATAATGCAGCGTTGCTAAGATATAATTTAATTTGTGAATTAAACAATTTGGTGTGACAATAAATAAAGTTTACAGCAAACAAAACGGCAGTTTACAGTACAAGTGATCAGGAACATAAAGACCAGATACATAATCCACATAAACAAGAAGCAAAATGCATTAAAACTTTGAAGGAAACGTACAGCGACAGACTGACATGAACGCTGTTTCTTCCTCAGAGAGACTAACTAATGTCGAGAGGTAAGAATGTGAGAAACCGGACCCGAACAATATTCAGCTTCATTTTTCTACAGACACAAAATAACTGCGTCCCCCGTTGAGGACGCCCGTGATCCTGCAGGTGATGAGTTATGATGCACGCAGGAAAAGAGGAAAAACCTTTAGCCAGTGGAATTATTATTGTAATAAGGTTGCACAGCGGGAATCACAGCAGGGAGGGAAAAAAAGAGAGCGTTGAGCCACACCGTCACTGACACCTCGGTGGCTGGGCGCCGGGCCGCTGCCAGAAAATATAGTGAGCGGGTGCCCTCACCGCGAAGACTGAAACAACTAAAACACACACACAAAGCTAGAAAAACAATTTTTTCTTGAGTCAATGGTGCATTTCAGGTCGTGAACCTCCCCTCCGGCGCCTTACAAACCATTTATTTTTTTGAGCCCCAGTGCGTCAGTAACCGCCAGGGACGGAGGGAAACGCTGATGGAAACGTCTCGACTCCGGGACCGCCACCAATCGTAATTGCGGTGCCCTTCATGTGTGTGTTCTGCTGGCTGGAAGTCTCTATTTGGGCTTTTCAAAAAGTGAAAAACCTGTTCAGAAATATGAATTATGAAAAGGAGTTTCTGTCCCTGGAATAAGTGTCTAAACGTATCCGTCGGCCACAACTCGGCATGTGAGTTTAAGAGCTTGAGGCCTCTAGGTGACGCTTGTTATAGACATGGAAGAGGGTGATTGGTTGTAATGACACCGTTTAGTTCGGTTCGACATTAGCTGCTGAAAGAAACTGTCATTACATCCCTGCTGTTGCATGATTGTACCAATTCTTGGAAGCTTTATACTCATGAATGTATTACTTCTTGAAACACACTGGCAGTCTGGTTGGAGCTCAAAATCATACACATAACTACTTGTTGAGTAAAAATATTGTTTTCAATCATCCCGTCATTGCAATTGTGGTTTGATTTTCTCATCATGTTGCATTCAAAGTTACTGCGAGAAACTTTGAACTGGTTATGAAACAGACTCGCTGTAATACTGATGTCTCTATATGATCTACGTACGCAAACGAGACCTTCAGCGGGAAGATTGGCTATTTATTTAAAGATATTCCTAATGCCCGTCGTCTGGTCCGATGGGTTCACACAAAAACTTCGCTGGCGGGCCAAAACGAGAGGTTCTCTTAAGGGACTCTGGTGCTCGGGAACACTACCACTTCTGTCCACAAGGAACGCTAAAACGCACAAAAAAGAAAGTTTCTCGTAGCATTTTCTGTCTGCCAAAAAATACCTGAAAGTATGTGCAATACAATTGCAACAAAACTGGCAATAATTAGACTTGGTTATATTTTCAATCAGAAATAATCATATTATTATCTTTAGGAATCTGTAAAAATCTAGAATGATCGAGTGGCAAATAGCTTTTATCCTGCCGATAATAAAATAGTCTGCTGGCTGAGAAGAGGAACATTTCGTGTTTTCATGTTGCGTCTCCATCTCCAGTGTCTGCGATGAAGACTCTACCTGCAATGGAAAACAATTCCATGATGTCATGTCCTCCTCGATATCATCCTGATATCGCAGAAATCAAAGTAGAAGCGCTCCGTGAAGATGACAAATATAAGGCTCAGGAATGTTTTCGGGTTGCTTGCGTTTGCAGAACGAGTCTTGAACACGGACGACGAGGTCGCTCAGCTCTTCTTCTCCGCGGGAAAAGGCTCCAGGGAGAGACGGCTGCCGTGTTTCACGTACACGTTGCCGTCCTCCAGCTTGACTTCATACACTTGTTGCTGTAAAGAAATGAATAAAATCAAAACAAAGGAAGACATAAGAGCTGATAACATCATGAGAGAACTCGCACTTTAATGTGTCGAAACAAGTGAACTTACAGTGTATTTAATGTCACGTTACACGAGATGTAAAAACTCCCATGAAGAAAACCTTTTGTTTTCACGTTTCTTCTGCTGCTTGTTATGTAGAAGAGAAACAACCGTTTATGAACATGATTAATGGAAAGCACGACATGTTTATGGAAAGTAAAGCTCTTGTTTGGACCGTTCGCTGCATCTAAACAACAGAACGGGGGGAAAGAAAAGATGTTCGACAGAACAAAAAGGGGAACATAATCTTTTCTCTGACTCATGAGCTGTTATTAGTGTTTTCATGACAGATCGCAGCGAGTGCAGCTGAGGACATGATTGGAGAAGCTGCATATCAGTCCAAGTACTACGCAGGGGGATATTTTGGGCATCTTTTTTTGGGGGCTCAACTAGTGTTTTCACGTACCTGTAAGGACGTCCCGGACTTCCCCGTCCTGAGGTCAAAGTCGTAGTCGTGCCAGGGACAGAAAACCTGCAGGACTCCGTCGGCCTCCTCGATGTCCCCCTCACACAGAGGACCGCCTGGGACACGCACACAGGAAATTGTTAAATCGGCACCTTTTCAAAATAAAATCACTTTTGTGGCCGACCCACTCGAGATAACCTGATTGTGTTGTAAGGCTTGCATGACAAGTGTTGTGACGCGTAACTAGTAACCATATACTGTACATGTGTGGAACCAGAGACTTTATATGTGGAACTATAGACTGTACATGTGTTGAACCAGAGACTTTATATGTGGAACTATAGACTGTACATGTGTGGAACCAGAGACTTTATATGTGGAACTATAGACTGTACATGTGTGGAACCATAGACTTTATATGTGGAACCAGAGACTGTACAGGGGTTGAACCAGATACTTTATATGTGGAACCATATATTGTACATGTGTGGAACCATAGACTCTACATGTGGAACCATATACTGTACATGTGTGGAACCACATACTGTACATGTGTGGAACCATATACTGTACATGTGTGGAACCATAGACTCTACATGTGTGGAACCATATACTGTACATGTGGAACCATATACTGTACATGTGTGGAACCATAGACTCTACATGTGTGGAACCATATACTGTACATGTGTGGAACCACATACTGTACATGTGTGGAACCATATACTGTACATGTGTGGAACCATAGACTCTACATGTGTGGAACCATATACTGTACATGTGGAACCATATACTGTACATGTGTGGAACCATAGACTCTACATGTGTGGAACCATATACTGTACATGTGTGGAACCATATACTGTACATGTGTGGAACCATAGACTCTACATGTGGAACCATGTACTACATGTGTGGAACCAGAGACTCTGTGTGTGTACATGTGTGGAACCATATACTGTACATGTGTGGAACCATAGACTCTACATGTGGAACCATATACTGTACATGTGTGGAACCATATACTGTACATGTGTGGAACCATATATTGTACATGTGTGGAACCATAGACTCTACATGTGGAACCATATACTGTACATGTGTGGAACCATATACTGTACATGTGTGGAACCATATACTGTACATGTGTGGAACCATATACTGTACATGTGGAACCATATACTGTACATGTGTGGAACCATATACTGTACATGTGTGGAACCATATACTGTACATGTGTGGAACCATATACTGTACATGTGGAACCATATACTGTACATGTGTGGAACCAGAGAATTTATATGTGGAACTATATACTGTACATGTGTGGAACCAGAGAATTTATATGTGGAACTATATGTGGAACTATATACTGTACATGTGTGGAACCATAGACTTTATATGTGGAACCAGAGACTGTATGTGTGGAACCAGAGACTACATGTGTGGAACCATAGACTTTATACGTGGAACCAGAGACTGTACATGTGAAACCATATACTACATGTGTGGAACCAGAGACTCTGTGTGTGTACATGTGTGGAACCATATACTGTACATGTGTGGAACCATATATTGTACATGTGTGGAACCATATATTGTACATGTGTGGAACCATAGACTCTGTGTGTGTACATGTGTGGAACCATATATTGTACATGTGTGGAACCAGAGACTCTGTGTGTGTACATGTGTGGAACCATATACTGTACATGTGTGGAACCATATATTGTACATGTGTGGAACCATATACTGTACATGTGTGGAACCATATATTGTACATGTGTGGAACCATAGACTTTATACGTGGAACCAGAGACTGTACATGTGAAACCATATACTACATGTGTGGAACCAGAGACTCTGTGTGTGTACATGTGTGGAACCATATACTGTACATGTGTGGAACCATATATTGTACATGTGTGGAACCATATATTGTACATGTGTGGAACCATAGACTCTGTGTGTGTACATGTGTGGAACCATATATTGTACATGTGTGGAACCAGAGACTCTGTGTGTGTACATGTGTGGAACCATATACTGTACATGTGTGGAACCATATATTGTACATGTGTGGAACCATATACTGTACATGTGTGGAACCATATATTGTACATGTGTGGAACCATAGACTCTACATGTGGAACCATATACTGTACATGTGTGGAACCATATACTGTACATGTGTGGAACCATATACTGTACATGTGTGGAACCATAGACTCTACATGTGTGGAACCATATACTGTACATGTGTGGAACCATATACTGTACATGTGTGGAACCATAGACTCTACATGTGGAACCATGTACTACATGTGTGGAACCAGAGACTCTGTGTGTGTACATGTGTGGAACCATAGACTTTATATGTGGAACCAGAGACTGTATGTGTGGAACCAGAGACTACATGTGTGGAACCATAGACTTTATACGTGGAACCAGAGACTGTACATGTGAAACCATATACTACATGTGTGGAACCAGAGACTCTGTGTGTGTACATGTGTGGAACCATATACTGTACATGTGTGGAACCATATATTGTACATGTGTGGAACCATAGACTCTACATGTGGAACCATATACTGTACATGTGTGGAACCACATACTGTACATGTGTGGAACCATATACTGTACATGTGTGGAACCATAGACTCTACATGTGTGGAACCATATACTGTACATGTGTGGAACCATATACTGTACATGTGTGGAACCATAGACTCTACATGTGTGGAACCATATACTGTACATGTGTGGAACCATAGACTCTACATGTGTGGAACCATATACTGTACATGTGTGGAACCATATACTGTACATGTGGAACCATATACTGTACATGTGTGGAACCATATACTGTACATGTGTGGAACCATATACTGTACATGTGTGGAACCATAGACTCTACATGTGTGGAACCATATACTGTACATGTGTGGAACCATATATTGTACATGTGTGGAACCATAGACTCTACATGTGTGGAACCATATACTGTACATGTGTGGAACCATAGACTCTACATGTGTGGAACCATATACTGTACATGTGTGGAACCATATACTGTACATGTGGAACCATATACTGTACATGTGTGGAACCATATACTGTACATGTGTGGAACCATATACTGTACATGTGTGGAACCATAGACTCTACATGTGTGGAACCATATACTGTACATGTGTGGAACCATAGACTCTACATGTGGAACCATGTACTACATGTGTGGAACCAGAGACTCTGTGTGTGTACATGTGTGGAACCATATACTGTACATGTGTGGAACCATAGACTCTACATGTGGAACCATATACTGTACATGTGGAACCATATACTGTACATGTGTGGAACCATATACTGTACATGTGTGGAACCATAGACTCTACATGTGTGGAACCATATACTGTACATGTGTGGAACCATATACTGTACATGTGTGGAACCATAGACTCTACATGTGGAACCATATACTGTACATGTGTGGAACCATATACTGTACATGTGTGGAACCATATACTGTACATGTGTGGAACCATAGACTGTACATGTGTGGAACCATAGACTCTACATGTGGAACCATATACTGTACATGTGTGGAACCATATACTGTACATGTGTGGAACCATAGACTCTACATGTGGAACCATATACTGTACATGTGTGGAACCATATACTGTACATGTGTGGAACCATATACTGTACATGTGGAACCATAGACTCTACATGTGTGGAACCATATACTGTACATGTGGAACCATATACTGTACATGTGTGGAACCATAGACTCTACATGTGTGGAACCATATACTGTACATGTGTGGAACCATAGACTCTACATGTGTGGAACCATATACTGTACATGTGTGGAACCATAGACTCTACATGTGGAACCATGTACTACATGTGTGGAACCAGAGACTCTGTGTGTGTACATGTGTGGAACCATATACTGTACATGTGTGGAACCATATATTGTACATGTGTGGAACCATAGACTCTACATGTGGAACCATATACTGTACATGTGTGGAACCATATACTGTACATGTGTGGAACCATAGACTCTACATGTGGAACCATATACTGTACATGTGTGGAACCATATACTGTACATGTGTGGAACCATATACTGTACATGTGTGGAACCATATACTGTACATGTGTGGAACCATAGACTCTACATGTGGAACCATATACTGTACATGTGTGGAACCATATACTGTACATGTGTGGAACCATAGACTCTACATGTGGAACCATATACTGTACATGTGTGGAACCATATACTGTACATGTGTGGAACCATATACTGTACATGTGTGGAACCATATACTGTACATGTGGAACCATATACTGTACATGTGTGGAACCAGAGACTGAGAAACCTGCTGCCACCTTCAGTGCCAGCTGAGAGAGAAATTAACCACAACCTCGTATTCTGTTCGAGGAAATGTGTTATCGGCACATTTCCTCATTACGGCGAATTCACGTATTATTTGACTATTTGTTTTAAACGGGATGCAACATGCAACATTGTATCCTGTTTTAACAGCTAGCTAATCGGCTGATGCTTTTACCGGAATGTGCACAGCGAGCATCCATGGCGAAAAACTCCCCCTTCACGTAGAAGAGGCAGACGTCAGAGCCGCGGCCGAGCGGGGAGTGCATGAGCCGGCAGCGCTTCGAGGAGAGCGCCGCGGTCGGGCCTATGAGTCTCCACGAGATGCCCTCCGTGTTTCCCTCTCCGTCTCCGGAGCCGGAAGCCATAGTTTGCGCTACAACTCGGCTGCAAAATGGCTCTCTTTTTTTGCGGTTTATTTCGGTGGAAAATATTCCATTTTTATCCACCGGGCCGAGCGGTGCGACGGTGAGCGGTGCGGGACTGAGCTGCCTCCATCCGGGCTGCAGCCTGCTGCTGGAGAGCCTGTGACGCCGTCGCACCGAGGCGCGAGCACGGCTGCTGGTTTGCACGCGAGCTAACGAGCTAACGAGCGGCACAGATATTCCTCACGAGCCCACACCATCGATCATGTTCTCTTCGATTGATCAGCTCCCAAAGCCGAGGCAGCAGCGGGATCCAGCCTGCAAAAATGGGCCTTTCGTGTTGAACCAAAGAGCTTTAGAGACACCTTAGGTTTTAAAAAAAAATAGAGTTTTAAATACATTGATCCATTTAGAGATGTCTTTTTTTCAGACTAGTGGAAAGAAAACATCAAAAATACACATTTAGGTGTTTATTTTACTACTTTGTCAGTAGACTTCCCCTAATGCACCAAACACATTTCATATTACTAGTATATATCAAAGTTACCTTCGATATTTAAACATTCCTTTTTCATAAAATGAAATTAGTTCTCTGAGACAGAATTCTCCACTTCAGTAGCACACAAATACAGCAGACTTTCCAGTTCCCTTCTTCTCTATATTTTGATGTTTTCTACAGAAGGGTTTGCTTGAATAGAATTCAGAGCCTGATTTACACAACAGTTTATTCCTAAACACTTGTTTTTAAATGACTGTTGACAGTATGTTCTGTTTTATGGGGTGATACAAAGAGGTATCCAAAATCCCCCGCTGTAGAAACCGTTGACTCTAATATGTCAACAAAATGAAACAAGAATTTTGAACCTGGCTTCATCCAAAATTCGATTTCCGTCCTGAAAATGTATTTCAAATAAGCACATATTTCATAAGCTAATGGGCCATTTATATATTGTAATACAAATGTTCAGAACACTTGTAATGCACAAAAGAATTGTCTTAATATAAGTAATCAACTGGGGAAGTTTTATGATGATATCTATTAGTTACACTTTATTCTTACCCTATTTCCATGGAGTGTTTCCCCTTAATGTGGGGACATCTGTTCATCATAATAATTCAGGCTACATGTTTCATTAGGACACATCCAGACACACATTTCATGTTCTTTCATTAAAGTCCGTTTGTGACTTTGTTTTATGTTCAAACATTACAACTCTGCAAACATACCACTCCTCCAGGCTTTCTTGGTGTCCCGTTTGAGTTTATTGGGAGCACTTTAATACACAGAGCGTTGGACTTCTTCCCAAAGAGTGCGGTGAATGAGGATCATTACTTTTTTATGTACTGTTCAAGTAGTTCAAAACCATTTCTTAATTATGAGCCATAAAGCCTGCTATTGTTCTTACATGGCAGACGCCCTCGGCGCTCCAGACAGGTATTTGGCTGATTTCTTCAGGTTTCCACAGTGCAGGTTCTTAACTTTATTACAAGGTGTTCGTGAGCCAGTGTTTTAGTTGTTGAGCTAGCACGTCAACAGTATTGACACGCATGTTTTCACTCGCTGCAGAAAAAAATAATCCTTTTTAGTCAGCTGACAGATAAACAAATGAAAACATAACTTCAGAGAGACGTCAAAAAACGTCAAAAAACAAGATCTCCAAATTCTGTCAATCAGTTTAACCTCAACCTTTTATATTTGGGCCACGTGTTCTATAACAAAGTAGATTTAAGACTCCTAATTAACGGCAGTGTATATAATTGACCTTTCCAGTAGCATTGAAGTTGCGATTTCTTGCCACATACACATTAATCCAATTGGCAAAATGCTAATTGGCAACATGAAAGATCTGTATTTCTTCAACTTTGATTCGCTTTGTCTCCACCGCCTCATTGTGCCAGTAATAATGTCGCTGGCGGTTGAGCCGAGAAGTAATGCGAGTTACTGGCTGGACCGAAGTGACGCATTAACAGAGGCCGCTTGTTCTGATTCCTGACTTTGAGAAGCTGACTCGCGTAAAGGCGCGAGCGCAGAGGAGGAGGGACGAGAAAACGTGTCATGGGCAGGGAGGGAGAATGTGCACTGCGTCTTGTCAGAAGTTGGATCTCAGCGAGAGTAAATGTGAGGTGGAATCACAGAAGAATAAGGAGTGTAAAGAAACCTGAGCCGAATATGTTGCGTTCTAGGCCTCTAACCGCATCAACAGATTGACAGGTTATCATCATTATAACTCATTCTCCACCTGTAACCTTTAAAACCTTCATACTTATTTATATTAGGTGTGAACGCTGACTAAAGACCTCTACGTGCCAACAGTTTGGATTAGGATCTAAATATGATGGACTAGCTTGTCATGTAATGGGATGATGATCATCTTTTTTTGTCTGCTTTGACTCTGCGGTTCGATGCTCAGCATCACTTTGTACAACATTCGTTATTTTGTGCCGAGTCATGACTATCAGTCATGATTAAATTACAACTAAGTTGCGTTTTGAGCGGAACCTATTTTCTCGCGCATTGCGCAATTTGAAATGCGTGGTTTACGGAAAATGCTACAAAAGTACTTTGTTTAGGAAACACATTTCATTTGTTAGGTTTAGTAAAAAACACATCATAGTTAGAATGAAAATAACTACAAAACTAAACAAAAATGCACTCGCTTATATTTAAGCAACAAATGTACTGTGTTAGATTCAGGCAACAAAACCACCTCGTTAAGTTTAGGTAACAACTTGACTTATTATGTTTAGTAGAACACATCATGGTTTGGCTTAAAATGACAAAACTAAACAAAAGTGTAACAAAAGTACTCATTTGAGAGTTATTTGTGAAACGCGTCTCAAATGTTTTTGCCTCAATAATGAAGTTTGATTGGAAAATCACCAACTGTGTTTATTTTTAACAACGTGGCCAAGTATTACTAATAAGAGGGTGGGGTCCTGAGGTTAATAAATGGGCTTCAGAAGTATTTCAGCCAAACAGCTGTGCGGTGAAAGGGGGCATGTCTGCAGGTTTGAGGTGCCACACTGACAAACATTACCAACAGCTCCGCTTTGGCGTGCTTGAAAGGTGAGAAAACGGCAAGGCACACGTTGTGAATCAAATTAAATGAGCTGCAAATGATGAGGTTTTTTTTTTGTTTTTCTTAGGGAGAGGGAAAAAAAGTAATTACAGACATCAAAATGATGTACTGTGGAAAATTTGAATCAGTGGGCTGGATGGGATTAGTAAACAAAAGGTGCAGACAGCGGAAGGCGGGCCAAAATGAGGATAGCGCTGTCCATAAATTTCTTTGACTTTGCGTTGCAGGGATTCGACTACTGGACAGTGCAGCTATTTGTGTCAGGCAACATTTGGTGCAGAGAAAGTCTGGCTCAGATGAGATATTAGGCCGTGAGCGGAGCCCAAACTCATCCATCATTAGCCTCATCTTGTCCACAACCCAGCAAACCACCCTCAAATGTCTCCTAACTCATCCGCCATGGATGGATGGAAGAAAAACTCTCCAGCCAACGTGGTTTTTATTTTTTTATTAGCTGAGTAAATGTTTCAGCCAAGCTCAAAACGCCGCTACCTGCTTGCTTTGCTCCTTGTTCCAATAGATCTTGTCATTCACGTGCTTCTCGTTTCATGTGCCGATGTGAGGGCAGCGTGATTTAAAGCTCCCACAAGGAGCTCATCTAAGGATAAACTCTGCCGTTTGCTCAGTATACCCGATGTCCTTTTTAGTTTTTTTTTTATATCTTTCGAACGTGAATAGCCGTAATGTCTTTATGTCACTTCAAATGCAAATCCAGACTCAATTTTGATGTTCAGTGGACAGGAAACTGAAGCCACATCTGACTCCTGGACCCAGTCCCGATGTCTGCCCTCACACACACCAGCAATGAGCTCCAAGTCTCTGCACGGGCCCACTGCGAAAACGATAAGTGGTCAAGGGCCCTTTTAATAAAACGTTTGAGCTTTTTATGCACACTTTAAACAAGTCTGCAATGCTGCTGACTTTGCTTAAGGCACTTCATAGCGTCCTAATGGTAAAAATATGCAAAACAGGAGGTCAAAAATCATCAAGAACAAGTTTACGAAACAGCTAATATGGACTTATTAGATCCGGGAAATGCAGCAAACTTAAACAAACTAGACACCCCCCTTCCTTGCTCTGACCTCGCTCATCTTCACAGATGGCTTTCATTTTGATCCGACCTACACACTTGTAAAGTTTTATGGCTGCATCACGTACGGTTGCAACGCCATCTCAGTGAGATAATCTGTCCACAGATAGAAAGAGACACCTGGTAAAGTACTCAAGACCCTTGAGCCCTGACAACGTGTTGCATGCTGATCACACAGGCGAAGGAAACGCAATGGTACAACATTTAGCTCTTACTCGCTTTCTTGCAGAGGAATATTTTGGTTTCAGTGGTGTATATATATATATATATATATATATGTGTGTGTGTGACACACAATCTCGGGTGCAGCCTGAAGGTGCAACTGAAAAAGCAGGCTTCCCGAAACAGTTTTTGAAGGTAACAGAGAAGAAAGGCCGTGTGCCCGTGCGGACCCTGTGCCCTGAGTGGGCAGTCATGAAACAAGCAGCAGAAAATCGTTGCAGACTCTCAACATCCCCTTGTCTCTCAATACGAACCTCTTCCATCAGGAAGAAGACGCTGTGTGCCAAAGTGCAAATCAAACAGCTTGAAGCTATCGTTTTGTTCCAGCCTCCATCAAGCCGCTGAACTCTGACGCTAAATCTTAGTGCGAAAGAGCAAAGTGCCATAAATACGCACATGTTTTAGTACTTTTATATTATTCTAGTCTCTTTTGTTGTCAATGTCAGATGTCAATTTTTATTTTATTTTATTTATGTGAATCACCGCGGTCATAATCTGCATTGCTCCTTTGTTTCATTCACGTTTTCTTTTTTGTGACTCACTTTCACGTCGCTTCCTGCCTTCAAGTGTTTTCCCGCCAGTTTTGATTGTCTGCCTGATTACTTTCACCTGTTCCTCGTTAGCTTCTGCCCTCACCAGACCTCCTGCCCACCTGTTCCCACTTCCCCATTAGTCACTATTTTTACCTTTGTGTTCTTCGTCAGTTTGTCATCGCTGTTGTGTGGCGTTCTGCTTCCCGGCTGCCTGTTTATGGACTCTGGCCACGTGTAAGCTGACTCTACAATAACTCACGTAAGTAATCCTGCTGCTTTCTCAGCTGTCTGCCTTCGAGTCCAATCCGTGTTCAAGGACTCCCTGCACTGTGACGGGGCCTGCATCTCACCTCATTGCTTCTTTTATCGAGTATTCTTACGAGTTCTTTTTATTTCTTCAAACGTAACAATTAATTTACCCCCCAAAAATATAAAAAACAGAATTTATATATTTTATTCATCTTCTATTTGTTAACTTGAACACGAATTGTGGACCTCAAATTCAGAGTGACTGCTTTGTATTTAATCACTGACATGGATTGATGTCCTCACTAATAACTAATATAAAGATAAGATAATCAAATGTGCTTTTTGCATCGTGGTGGGGCAAGGGAAATAACTGACACGATTTACAGATTGTAACAGCCTGTGGCTCTTTTTTTCTACTCGTACATGAGCATTTAAAGGAAATGGAAAATATAAAATGTACAAATGACGTTGGCTGACATACGATGTTAGATAACGTTGCGTTACCATATCAGCAAATAACTTTAAATGTGCGTGCGATGAAGAAACATTTACAACTAACAAACACTTTCCGCATGATTTATCCTCATGCATTAACAGCTACGTTTTTAGGGAACAAAAAGTGAACTGGGCACGGCGCTGTGTTGCTGCCGTCTTGACAAAGCAAGTGTTTGTGCATAACAGTTATGCTGCTGTGATAAGCCATTATTAATATGCAGTTTACACAGCACCACAGTGTGGGGTCTCTGACTAAAGTACTTTCACATTTAAGATGATTTTTATTTACTTTTTTAGCTGCAGCCAGCTCTCTGGCAGAATGCATGCCCCATTTCACTGGGGACAATACTCTAGGCTAGTAGCTTATTTAACATCCTGTAGTGGTATCGATCTTCTCTCTTAACTCGTTCTTAGTCCTTTTAAACCAAAGTTTAAATGGTTTCCGGGTATTAGGACTGCACCCCCAAAATAATGTTGCATCCTAAGAGAGGATTGATTAAATCCATACTGAGTCTTAAGTCCAGGGGGTGGACAATGCAATTTTGAATGCCAAACTGCCCAAATTCACCTTGAGGGAAGCCACACAAATCCTGACGTAAGTGCGGAGGATATTGGCTCATTTGTCAGGAAGGAAATCCTCCAATTCTGCGAGGCAGGAAACGGAGGCAACATGCTCGTATGTACCCGCTCTCATAAAGGTGTGTGTGTGAATCTGGTTACCGCGGAGGCCGTGGAAGGATCCTGTTCCTAATAAGTGTTCATGAGACCACTCTTTGATTTGTTTAGCAGTGTTTATGGGCTCATCAGGATCTTGGAAAACCGGTTCGGGGAACAGAGTTTGCCCCCACCTTCTCCCCGTAAAATGGTCTCATTCTCTGGCTGTTATGTGACCATGCAGAGCAATAATCAGATCTAATGACACGAGATGGCTGCTCGCACCATTACAGAACCGCAGCATTAAACAGTTGGCAGCGGTCGACGCAGACTGTAGGTATACTTTGGCTTTTTCCAAACATAACGCTGCCTGAGCGAAGGGAAAAAGGGTGAACGGCGAGATGACTCATCAGACCAAGTTTTGGTCTCAATTACTTGCAGAAAACAGGACGAGCAGACCTCTCGCTGCTTACTGGCAATCAACTTAATATGTGACATCTGTGTTGCCTGAATCATTGTGATTCGGCATCTCCAAGGTCAGCCATTCTTTACGCATTTTACTTTCCCCTACCTACCTCTTATCATCAAAGATTATTTGTGGCTCAAAGAGAAATGATGATTAATGGCTTTGTTTGCTTCTCTCGGGATTGGCCTTTGGGTGATCGATGGTGCTGAAATGTAACACAGACACTTCCTGCTCGCTACGCCGTCGACATTTTCAGTCTACTTTCGCAACGTGTCAACAAGCGTCTCTCGACAAACTTACTTTGACATCCTTAATGTTTAACAATGCTACTCTTCGTCTATAAAGGTTAGTGTTGACGTTGTGCTGTTTTCCTGCAAACGGGATAAATGTGACGTTGTACAGCAACATCTCCTTCGGTGTAACATTGTGAAAATGTGGGAGCCAAAGAGCCAGACTCTCACTAATTTCCCAAATGGCATCACTCGGTAAAGTGCACCTCATTTGACCTGCAAGCACCTTTTTAAACCTTACAATGTTTTTCTCCAACCGATTTTTGTCGAGGAAATGCATTTAATGGCGCCCGTGAGACAGCGAGGGCATGACATCGAGCCGCTGAGTCACACTCTGTAACGTCTGCCCCCACCTCCACTGCATTCATGTCTGCAGGAGAGATCAGACTATGCTGCATTCCTTCCTTCATGTCCTCAGACCTGATTATATCCAGACACAATACGTCTTGTTCCTAGCTCAGCAGACTGTTAGAGGTAGCGTCTGAGCAGTGAGGAGGCCGGAGCTCACTATCTGAAAACGCAGACATGTAGTTATCATGACGTTCCTCTGTGGTGTTGCATTTAATGATCGATTGGAGGAAATGTGATCAGGTATGCTGTTGGTGATCCACTGTTTTCTGGAAACTCTGATTTAAGTTTTATTGTGGTTAAATGGGCATGACGCACAACAAACTGATACTTCATGATTTTTTCTTTTTGGCAGCCCATGTGGACAAAAGTGGCAGTGTTTTCGAGCACCAGATGTATGATACATTTTCTTTCTGCCTTTTTTACTTCATAAAACGTGTTACTTCGTCTCCAGCCATTTCCTAATGAGCTGTAAATGGGAAGTACTGCTCAGACTGACATATATTTAAAAAAAAAAAAAAAAAGACGTTATTTTGGTCCTAAAGAAATGGACAAAGTCAAGCTTTGACCAGTTGGTCATGGAGGATGTCAGTCATCACAGTTGGCGGCATTCGTTCTCTGTGCGCCATGGAGATCTGTACCAAATTTGGTGGAAAATCCAGCAAATAATAAAGATATTTCACTCAAGCAAAAATGTCCCGCTCAGCTTCTAGCGCTAGAGTAAAAGTCAGGGGATGACTAAAGTCATTAGGCTTCAGCTTTAGCGGATCAACATTCTGTGTAAAATTTAACGGATATTTAAGTCTGGATCATGGCGAAATGACCTGGTTGGTCCCAATGAGACATATTTTTTTCACTTTGTCTACTTTCATGTCTCGTTTTATTTTTCGCTTCTACTGACTGAATTCACTTTATGTAGCTCACGCTGTCAGACATTAACCTGACGCTCCAGATGGTTTGTTACACAGAACCATCTGAGAGGCATTCAATGGAAACGGTTTGGAAAGGTGCAGGCACAAAAAAAATACTTGGCAGGTGATTGGTTGAACCATCTGTCAATCAAACTCTAGTCGATGCGAATCTGGAGAAGATCGAAAACACCTTTTCCATCAAGAAGAGCCTTCAGTGTCTCCAGTTCTGGTGTCTCTGCTGCAGCATCTTCGCTAACCTCTTCACAAGCTGCCGTTGTTGTTGAGAACAAACTGTCTCCTCTTTGCGGCACAAACCAGTAGCTCCTCAAAGGACGTGACTAGAGCAAACACAAAGGCATAACTTCAAGCGAAGACCTCGGGGTCTGAAACAAGAAGCCAATGCCGACGTTTGTATGCATGTTCCAAGCGGAAATTGACATGTGATGCAGCACTTTCTTTGGGGGGGGAAACGAACAAATAATGTGAAGTCACTTTTCGTTAGATATACCAACAGTTGTACAAGGTTACGTTGACTTCTTATATAGTACAGATGAGAACTAATCTTATAAAAAAAGGAAGACTTATAGAGACAAGCTTATGGAGCTAAATCCAGGTCATATGTTTTGTTCATTTGAAAAAATGATTTGAACTGTAAAAAAAAATGTTGAAAATATAAAATCTGTTACTGAAAAAATATATTATTTTTCTAAGTTCAACAACAAAACTTGATTGTTCAAATCTAAGCAGAACATATGGCCTGGATTTAGCTCCATACAGGCTCACAAACCTGCGTAAAATAGTTTTAATTAAAACAAACGCACACACCATGATCAGCAGTTTCTCCCCTTCACAAGCCTATAACCACTTGACCCTCGCTCAGTCTGCAGACGTCTACGCACCAGACCTTCTAGAATACATCAACATAATTACTCAACTTCAGCCCAGAGGCACACGGACTAAACATTCACAATGGCTCCACCAGGCCAACAACCCGCAATTCGTTTCGCCTTGAGAACTACTTTAAGAGGCATATTTCCAATTTTTTTTATTATAAAAAAACATACTTTTTTGCCTGCATAGAACATATCCGACAGTCAAAGCAACTCTATGGCAATCTTGCCTAAAATGGCAAATAATAAAGGAGGTGACATGAAAGACATGATGCGTGGATTCAGGTGTGTTAAAACATATTGGTAGCTGGGGCCCCATATGCCAGAGAGAAAAACAGTTGTTGGAACATTGCGTTGCAAAGTGGCCCATGGAGACATGTTAAGCCTGTTCCTGTCTGATGGCCCACTGTTGCTGCTGCAGATTCCATCCCCGGCTCAAACTAGTCTTTCTTCTTTAATGGAGGTTTCAAGCCTCACTGATCTGCATGTGTCCCATAACCGCGCTCTTAAATGGACTGGCTGTACTCCCTGAACCTCGAAAACAAACGGAACGCATTTTATGAAAGAATATTACAGTCTGGAACCAGATAGATCAGAGGCAGGATAACCGAGTCCGACGGCTTTCTCGCAAAGTAAACAACAATTTTCATTTATGTGCCCCTTGTTTTGTTGGAGACATATTATAAAACGGTCCATTTTGTAAGCCATACCTCCCAGGCTGTAAGCTAGTGAGACGTAGCTCTCCATAGTTATTTTTGCTCAAGAGATCAACAGAAGCCATCAAAATACACTGAGTCTAAATTACATTCATGTATCAATTGATCTAACATGTTTCCCATATTCCATCAGAGAGGATGTTGTAATGGCCAGAGGAGATGTAAAAGATCACTGAAATAACACCAGCCTAGACATGTCTCTCAATTCTATGTTTTAAGCAGGTCACACGCTGAATGTAAGGATTTAAGAAAAGAAAGCTCAGCTCTATAAAAGTTCATTTGATGGACCATGAAAGGAAAGATGTAATCGGCGTTGGCCAACAGCTTCTAACCGCATCACCGCATCAAACGGCCTCTCCAGCCAGAGGATGAGAGCATGCGGGACTCGTGGAGGAGGGATCGATTTGTAAGGGGGGACCTGTCCATCTGGGAAAGTGAACATTCAGAAACAAAGGTCTCATGGAGTGAAACTCAGCATGTTCGCTGTCTTTGTACCATCTTCAGGGAGACGCACGCGATGTTTACACAAATGGGGAGACATTTGAAAACAATATTTTTGCGCAAAAGTGATTCCAACCGCACAAGTTTTTACGACTGCTTGTATTGAATGTCATGCAAGGGGCGTAATTTCCACTGGGGGTTGGTGGCATGTCAACGGTGGGGGGAAAAAAAGTCCCCTTTGCACCCATTTTGAACGTTGTCTGCCAATTTTATGGCCGAATTCTAATGCTGCAGACTTGAGTATGAAAGTTAACTTTAGCGTGTGTCTTCAGCAAATGTCTTGCATAGAATTCAATTGTATTTAACTCCACCCTCTTGTGTCACTTCTGTTTGCAAAAAAACAAGATGGCGACAAGTCAAAAGCATGAGGCGCTATACGGCCTTAAAATCCAAGATTGTGACGGCTCGAGAAACAAAGATGGCTACGGCCCAAAAAACAAAATGGTGGCCGCTAAAATGCAGAGCTCAAAACTTTAAACTGTCGGTCACAAACCAAAGGATGATGGTCACAGTGACTACGTCCATTTCTTGCATACAGTCTATAATTCCACTTATAGCAGGATATTCAGCTAGATGCAAAACCATATCTCACAGTAAACCTGTTTCTAATCCTGAATGCATCAATGTCTCGATTCACAATAAATACAAATGATCGTTTAGAATGTGACCTCAAATAAGAATATATATTTGTTCCAAGGTCTCCTCTCATTGCACTGAAAAGCTGTTGAAACGGTGAAGATCCGCAGTAACATCTGGGGCAAAATCTGGCCCCAACCTCAGACACCTTGTCTTCCACATGTTCTTTCATTTCACTTCAGATCTGGCAAATATAAGTTGCACTTGCTAAAAACTAGGTCAGGGCAGTAGCTGACTGGTTGGAATAACCTGTGCATTGCCCAGAGATCCTTCAATGTCTTCGTGACTTTCCTTGGAGCGTGAGCTCAGAGCATTAGAGTCACAGTGGAACACTCAATGAGGTGTTGAGTGTCTTTCCAGTCAAAGATCTGGAGGGCAAAGGGTCCGCCAATTGTCCAATTTAATGCTTTCATAAGAACCTGAAGTTAATGGGATCTAGAGATTCTGGCCGTTGAACGTAATTGAAAGAATGAGATATTGCCTGATAGACAAAAGTGTCAACTCATTACACTCCGTTTCCATCTTCCACTCTAACCAATCACTAGAGACCAATGTATCTGCCTGAGTCATTAAGTCAACACTGATGGGTAGCCATGGCAAAAAGTGAGCACCCAACTAGGATGTTGGGTGCTATTTAGAAGACTTGAGGCACAGCTTGACATGTGATGCTGTTGGCTAATCTTTAGCGGGGGGGGGGAGACAAACTCCTTGGATCAATTACTTTTTCAACCGAGGAACGGCTGGTTCATCTCTTGATGCAAGATGAAGCAGTGAACTGGGTTGAGTGGGCAAACCCAAAGGTCTGCACTCAGGCAATGGAGTGCTGCAGGAATTTTAAATGTATTGTTGTAGTCCAGCAGGAAGTCAGTGTCACTGGTTTCCTGGATGAGAAGCCAATGAATTTTGTATTTTTGCAGAAAACCAGCTTTTATTTTATATGTTTTGGACTCATTCCTGCAGCTATGAGAGAACCATGCCGTAATATTCTATTGCTTCAGGACTCAGACGGAGGAAGTGGTTTATGATATTGATCTATACTTCTTGCAAACTACAAAAGTAGATGCAAGAGCATTTCAAACTGTGATCTGCATATCAGATTTCTGTAAACTAATTTCTGTTGTTGCAGATCAAATCATAACTGCAGCAGCTGCTCAGACACTTAACATGACTTCGTTACATGGCCTCAAGCACACTCATTCTTTTCCAGTTTAACTTTTGGTGCTAAAGATTGGAAAAGGAGAGCAAATGAGCCAAACACTGAAATGACTTGAGCAAATGGGGATAATATGAAATGTCCCCTTCCTCCAATTTTAATGACTTAATCATTGCATGGTTTTGCTAAATCCATACTTATGGCACATACTTGTTTAAAATTGCAGTTATGAAATAATTTTTTTTCTTTTTAGTTTTAAAGAGGTGAAATGAAGCTGTCTCTTTTGCTCCAAATACCACCTGTCTATCCCGACTGCTTACTCTTCTTTTCCAGAAGTCGTGCCGTTAAAACACTTCTGCAGAAGTAATAGGAAGTTCACTTCTTCCGAAAATGTGTTTACCTTTATTGTTTCCATAATATGCGAGAACTGTGCAGCAACCTTTAGTCACAAACATCCTACAGCGCTGGTGTGTGTGTGTGTGTGTGTGTGTGTGTGAGAGAGCTGGCAGCCATCAGTGACAAATGATCGGCACTAAAAGGAGTTCAGACTGATATATTTATGATTGTTTATGATTCTTACGTCACTGCTATTGCATTTGACCCGAGCGATATCCTGCTTTATTTCACAATTTCTTTCCCCAGCTCCCGATGTGGCCTGCGATACGAAAGACTGAGACCTTGAAAGTAATATCTTTCTGGGACTGCTGCTGAAGGCCAGACACTTGAGACATGAATCATTGTGGCAGAAAAAGGTGTGTTCATCTTTTAAGCATGTGAAACTAAACACGTGAGAAGAAAAACATGTTTTTCCGTCCAGCGGTCATAGTGCTGTTATCCTTTTTCTGCATCAAACTAATCATTTGCACAAATGTTGTATAAGAATTAATACGTTCATCTAACCACGCAAACGATATGTATACTCCTGCACCATGCGGCATGTTAGGTGTTATGGCTGCATGCTTGAGGAACAATGACTTGCACTTTCTCAATACTCCTTTTGAGGAGTGCTGCAGGAATGAGTCCTACAACCTGGAAATGGAAATGGGTGAGCATCTCCATTCTTCTAATTTCCTCGTCTTAAAGACGATGGGTTTGTGATATGTGGTTAAGCCCTGCTTCAGAGATTTAAATGTTATGTTCCACGACATCAAATATATCACGCGTCTCAAAAAAGGCAGTTGCTAACAAGTGCTTAAAAGAGACGACAAAACATCATCCCGATGAGCCGTTCCTTGCCATTAGCTTGGTGGTGGCCAGGTGAATGTGCCGTAGTTCGTTTAGAGCCCAACGTTGGCTTGTCAGATTGCGTTTACACTTAAAAAAAATCATAGAAGTGGTTGCAGAACAAAACACTTTAAGTATCATAAACGTTGCGAGACGCAGTAAACTTATCACTCCCTCCAGGAAATGCACGCCTTGTGGTTCTTATGGTACTGATGGATTATTTATTCTTCAACTCGCCTCTGTCAACATCACCGTCATCAATCCACCGCCGAACTGTTTAAAGATGTTTTAACATACAAAACAAGTTGGCGTTCACGATAAACAGTTTGCACGTAAATATGCGCGACGGACATTAAACATAACGAACATACCTCGCTGGCTGCACACTACTGAGAGGGAAATGGGTCCACTTGGAAAACAATAATACTTGAAATTAGCACTTTAACTTATGACTTTTAGCGGAGTAAAACCTCTACCTCTGCACATGTCTTTCTTCAGGAGCTTGTCACAACTAAATGCGTCCCAGCACAAACATAGGATGCAAATATGGTTCCTATCACATGTAAATAGAAAATCAATATACAAGAAACAAGTTGTACAAATTATATGTAAACAAGTCTATTAAATAATATCTATGGCAGTTAAAAAAACGGTTTGCCCCCTTTTTTTTTATAGTTTTGTTCGGTGTTTGGCTAACGGAACTGCACACACTACTGACTACTACTGCTCTATGACCAGGTGCAGTTATCCCATGCCTGTTTTATTGTGCATCAACCTGGTGTTTACATGCGTATTATCAAAGAAATACACTTGAAGCCCAAATAAACTCAGGGTCTGAGAGGGTATTCGGTGAGACGTGCACGTGAAAAACACGGTCGTTGGAGACACACCAGGCAGAGATCTGCACCTTTCTAGTGTCTTTATGCTTTTGTTAGTTGTCGTGCATAGAAGCCAAATGGTTAAGGTGTGTACCATCTAAACTAATCTTTGACACATGTCATATCTCTTTCTCGCTCCCCTCATTTCCTGCCAGTAGACTATCAACTATCCAGTAAAGACACGTTCTGCAGCAAAATGTGATCTAGACATCTTTTTTGAGAGGGAGAATTTAAACCAACAGAGGCTGCAACTTCGCTCCAAAGAGGTGACAATCATGCATTCGCCAGTGCGTTTTTTTTAAATGCATACTGTGAGGCCACACACACCTCAAAAAAGCCTCCTCGGCTGGGTAATGTGGGGAATGAGAAACGTACTGGAACCGTCATCCCAACACCTCGGGTATCCCATCATATCATCTGCTCAAATGTCTAGTTCACCATCTCCTCCAGTTCATTCCTTTTCTTATTTCTTTTTGAACACTTGTGCTGAATGGCCCCGATTTACCCAGCCACATGGAGTCAGAGCTAGGTCAGTAAACGGCAAGTGTGGCAGTAAAAAATAGCTGCTATTAAAGTAATACTTCACTCTCAATCACCATTTGTATATCAATTTCTCACCTGATGGCTTGAATTCTTGAAGAAAACTTCACAGGGAATGGAGAATCAAGAAACGGGGAAAATGTAAGTAAATAAGGGCCGCATTTAACAACATCAAACTATATTGAAACAACCGTGTAGAAACTCTCACAGAACTCGTGCAGAATAATCCAATTCTCATTTATTCAGTTGTATGTGCAGTGCTTTCCAAAAGCATTAAAATGTAAAACACTTACAGTCTCAGGCTTGCAGGCTATTCGTCCGATCAAGTCCTTTTAGTAGGAAAGCGAAGGTGCATGTGTTTGGGATAAATTCATCAAGACTTTTCTCCGCTCAGCGTGGACGCATGCGAGGGAAAAACAAAAGTTTTCTTCAAGGTAACACCGGGTGAGTAATTGAAGGTACCAATGTTCAGTTTATGGGGAAATATTCCTTAAGAGTGACTGAACTGTTGAGGTCATTATACTCAACTACTAAATCATAAAGAAAAAGGGCCCTTTAGTGTGTAACAGCGAAACCAACCCGAACAAAAACAAACTTGGAAATGTGTCCAGAAAACGTAATTGCTGCACAGCAATGAAATGACTCTGGTTGATGTAAGATAATAGTGTGTGTTTATTGTTGTGGCTTCGTCCTGCAGTCAAACAGGAGAAACCGATTGCACATTTGCAGTAGCGCGGGTGGTCTTTGTGAGAAAATGAGCCATGTCGTATTCTCACCAGAAAAACGCTGCATGAAAGGACATGTAGCCACACGGTGGTCATGCTGCTGCGCGCTGCATGAGTCTGTCAGCAATCATTAGATAACAAGTGCTCGTCTGTTTTCTCCATTCACAAATCTCCTTTAATGACAAACGCAGACTGTCTGACTCTTCTTCCACCCCAGGGAAGTCCACGCTAAAGATACACACTCTATTGTTCTCATCCTCTTTATCCACCTTCCCGTCTGGCCACTGTGTCCAAATACCTTCCTTTTGTGTCGTCCACACACACACACACACTGACTGCCAAACACCCAGAATACCAGTGTCCTTTTCCATCTGGTGGGATCAATCTACTCGAGGTTTCCTGTGTAAAAGTGGAGACTTGGAATTGGAAGCGTTGCCCCAATAAAAGGTGTCCCCACTGCTCTGCACGTATTTGCACAAACGGATAACGTACATACCTAAAATCCCCACATTGCAACACGCAGAGAATCTGTTTAAGACTGTGGTCTGATTCATATCTCCACTGAAATGACTAACATAATATGGTGGGAAGGTCTCCAATCTGAATGGAGTTTAATAACAAATCAAATCCGAGGAAACCATGTAAAAACAGATGCAAAATGACGTCTTGAGAAATTCACTTAAGCTCTCCAGAGAAGGCAGGAAGAGTTATGGCTCAGAGGTGAAGCTGAGCATCAAAGTGTTACCTGTCATCCCTTTTCCTCCGGGACCTGTCCTCCTTACAGTAATGATGACTTTTCAATTCTTCACTGCAAGGATACCAAAAAAGAAATCCCTGACGGCCGTGTCTAGAATGCATTATAAACCTACTTTATAATGCATATTTATCATATTTGGAAGTAGTGATTCACTATTAATGCTTCATAACAATGGTCATAATGCATTTTTTATTTTATTTTTTTGTTGTTTCATTTCTTATGTATCGAAATACGTGTTTTTTTGTTTTTGTTTTTTTTTAATTCAAGTATCGTTATGCTTCACAGTTGCTGGTCACAAACAGACATTTTGTATTTGTTCATATTAAAAATGTAATTTAACTGTATTGCATTGTAATCTGTTAAAATGTGATTAAGTCTCTATAAGTTGTCATTGTTTTAAGTAATTATTAAAACTATGCAAGAACAACACACTAATGTGTTATGATTATTATACTTAAAGAAAACAATGAGCTCTTATAATTAGTTGTATTATACTCACTGTTAGAGTAACTTATATTATAAATAGACTATAAAGTATTACACAACTATGGGAATTTGATTATTATATTCTAATAGACAGGTTTTATTATCATTATTATACAAGCACATTATGAGGCACAAGTGTTTATAATGCATTATAGACATGGGCTTCAAAGACGGTGGAACCAAAATGATTATTAATAATAGTCATGAATCTTGAGCTGAACAGACTCTATGGTGGATACTGACCCAAAATGACATTGTCCCACCAAACTAGTTCTAACTTCCACATCTGGCTCTTCGATCATTTCCCTCCGCTAACGGGAATGTCTAAATATCAGTTTACATTCCTATCCGTTACATCCGACCCCATAGCTTGCTCTCCATGAGAAAGGGCTGATGCATTAGTCTTCTGCTGCTGCTTCCAGACCCCGTTTGCACCACAGTGAAAGCCTATCCAGCCTCCCATCAAAGGTCTGCTTTTGTTTCCACTCTGTTTGACCGACACGTTCCTCTTCCAGAGGTGCTCCCTGTGGTCAGAGCCCTGGATCCATGGGCCCAGACAGACGGATGAGGAGACGCTGCAAACGTGTTCTGTGTGCAGGGGAGAGGCGCTGTTGTCACCCTCTGTTATATCTCTTGATTCCTGCAGGCCCTGAATGCCTCGGTCAGGCTTTACGTGGTGTAAACATAAAACAGACCGTTTTTTTTTTTTTTTTAAGTTGAGGAATCGGAGCTTCAGCGACTCTTTGAATTGTCACGTTTCATTCTGAAAGTTGAAAAGCTAAAATGCAAAAGTTATTGTAGTAATCGTGACATTGAAGCATCTGAAAAATACAAATCCTATCCTGAAGGGTTAAGACCCTGATCAGACTTTAATACGCTGCTTTTGCTCGTGTTTTTGCAGCACCACACTGAAAATAAAAATACATTCGGAGCGTAAAAGCTTTTTTTTTTTTCTAGTTATGCTGGCTAGCTGACATTACTAACCGTAGTTATCAACAGCTGGAGACAAATTAGTTTAGTTTTTATTTTAAACTGTACCATTTAACTATTAGGTAGCATACAGTTAATTCTGTAGTTACCAATCAACAATGAAATACAAAATAATAATTTAAAGACGCAGTACACTGCAAAACAAGAAGAAAATCACAGACTGTGGTCAGTGTGACTATCGCAGCTGAGCTCACTGTATCTCAGGCGGTTCGATCCCCGGCTCCTCTTGGTTGAAGTGTCCTTGAGGGAAACCTTGAACCCCAGGCGCTTCACAGCAGTCCACTGCTCCTAAGGATTAGGGTCAGTTAAAGGGAGAGGTCAGATGGTATGTATGTATATGAGCATTTAAATATAGTTTTAGTTTACGCTGGAGTTGTGTTTGACTGAATTTGAAAAATTACATATTAAATTTATTTGAACTTGACTTTTTAGAGAGAAAAAAAAAAAAAAAAAGCACACTAACTTTCAGAGAGCGGTGCTTACCGAAATGTCATTAATCTTGTGTCGAAGGGAAATCAGATCCTAACTTCAACTCTACATTAATATTTGGGAGCTAAAACAAGCCAACACACACAAACACGCTGTTTACTTTAGTAATCGCAAGTGAGTTTATACAGTTTCCTCATGTTTGACAGGCCCTCTTTTAAGGCCTGATGAATAGCACGACTTAAGACATGAAAGCTTTTAGCTACTGGTATCGTTTTACTCTTTAAAAAGAAAATGAGGCTTTATTGTTTTGATGGGAAAGCTTCACTCCCCAACAAAATGAAAAGTGGATAAAAGAAGAAAATTCCCATTCTCTCATTAATCCAGTGTAAAGCTGATACATCTAAATATGAATCCCATGTCTAAAGCGCATGGGCGCCATATGTTTTTTGGATTGAAATGGTTCAAGCTGAACAGAAAAACAGCCATAAAGTGGACATTATTGATGTCTTTGGAGGCTCCGTCAAAGGATTCGCCTCCTTTCACTCTCCTCTTTGCTCGCCATGTTACTTGAGTAGAGGCGAGAACTCCGCTGGTTCTCTTACGTATTTACATTTGGTTATTAACTGTCTGCTCGGTCAGAAATACCTGAAAACACATCGACCTAAACGGTGAGAAAATATGACTGAGCGCTGACACGACTACACATGCCAGCTGTGGTTTGTGAACAAAACTGCAGACAGGAAATGAAAGACGTTGGCTCTGACGCATGACGCGGGCAACGTATGAGTCGAGAACCAACGGCCTCGTGCCGCTGGAGCAGAGCGCCGGCTGGTGTGCTGGAGGTCTGACAAACGGCACAGAAGCTGAAGCAACATAAGATAACACAAAGGTTCAAATCACAAGATCTGATCTCCTGGAGCTGAAGGACCAACGTTTATCATCACAAGTTTTTACGGGGAAATGTGAGTCACCGTGTGTGTGTGTGTGTGTGTGTGCGTGTGTGTGCAGCACACAATGATATACACATAAGTGTTTTTTTGTTTTTTGCCATGGAGTTGAGATTCACAATAGCCCTATCTCGCACAAACATGGATATTTATATATTTATTCTAATATCAATACACGCACAGTGTAATCTTGTGCCATTTAAGTCCAACACAATGCAGGTTGTTATTGAAGATTTCACTCTATAGAGCTTTCGATTATTACTCTGCCCGGTCTCGGAAGGGAAATTAGTATTACAAAAAAAAGTCATTACAAATCTCCTCACCGTGCCGTTGCATTAGAGTGAAATGAGGTCCGGTAAAAGCTGTACTACACGTCTGCAGCTGACGCAATATAAATAAAGAGAGAAATTACATATTCTAACCCAAACTACAGTCTTTTCCGATACCCAAGTAAACCTTCGTTTATTTTGAAAAAGACGAGGTGTGCACGTGAGCAAAACAGAAGTTTTATTTTGAAAAATACAATTCATCTAACAAGTGGAACTGGATTTTATTGAAATCACAGGTGAATCCCATAATGCATTCTACTCTCTTGTCTCCAGGCATCAGCTGCTGCTGCTGCTGCTGCAGCATTACCTTCCTAGCTGTGAAAATATTGATAATGAATGCATGAATTATTATCTATGCAGGCTTAAAACATGTGGCCAAGTATTCTGTTACTGTTAAGGAGGCCTTGCTATTGAGTTATAAAGTCATTGTAATGAACCATCTTTTTTTTATATATATATATATATTAATTATTAGGTTCAACATCTTCATATGAATTAATTATTTCTTATGCATTCGCACAACAGTTCTCTCCGTCTTTAGAAAAGAGATTTCCATTACTTATTGAATCTCACCACATGGCTTCCTCTGCTCTGTAGTTTCCTGTAAACAACATCAAGATAGCAACAACGATGGCATCTCAACGTGGAACGTTTATTTGAAATGACTTTTCAAATCAAAACATCAATGCATTTTTTTTGTGTGTGCTGCCTGATCTAGTAATTGTCAGATTATTGGGGCTTTTATTTCTTGATTTAAGTATCCGGTGGAAAAATCCTGTTCATTCAAGTTTTCAGTCATTTTGATTGACAGTGCACAGTCCTCTGCACAGTCCTCCGAATGTGGTATTTGAATGACAGAAACTTTTCTTCTGAGTCAACATGCAGACGGAAAGATAATTATTGAATGCATGGCCCAGATTTGGCCTTTTTAAGTAAGCGCAGTAGTTCTTATGAAACCAGTAAAATGTTGGAAAATCCTAAATACTTCACCAAAACTCATAAATACTGACATTTAATTCGACTTTGTTTTCTTTTACACATCCTGCTTTCAAATTACACTCGGCGCAGTTAACAACTTGGCTTATGGTGTAATAATGAAACTGGAGAACAGTAATGTAGTAATAAAGTAAAGTTAATCTGGTTTTGTGAAAGCAGGATAAAATTGTCTGAGATAAAGCCCAACATCCTGGCATCAGAAAAAAGTGTTTTAAAGTCAATATATTGTTAAATAAATAATGACAAAAACATCCTCAGTTGGTGCTGGTACTTTATTCTATGATTTGAAGCCAGATAGAATATATATTTTTTTTTAATATTTGAATTGTGCTTGGCTCTAGATGCTGCTGTGTGGGAATGTGCACGCTTACTGGAAACACTCACACACAGTTTTTCTAATTTATTTTGGAGGTCATATTGCCTAATAAAAGCTGAAAAAATTATAGTCAATGAAAACTACAAGAACTGTTAAACATGAGTACTACAATAAGAAACAAGCATCTTTTTGTCGTTGCTTCAGTTTGTGTAGTTTTACCACATGTCTTGTGTCATGTTGCTCATATTGTACTATAAACAAATAAAAAGTAAATGAAGACAGCTGGGGGTCTACCAGCCCAGTTAAACTACATTGCATATGAATGAAACCACAATATGTAAATAATAACGCCTTTTCTTTTTCTAGTTTGTACGATGTCAACCCACGTTGTATAAAATGTGGCAAAGACTACGTATGATTGGTGGGAGGGGACTTTCAACCAGGAGGCCGGTGTTCGTGTCCCAAAGAGTTATTTTAGTGAAGTTTGTGTGTTTTCCATAGTTGCATTGCTTGCAGTCCGATTTTTTTTGTTGTTGCGACTAACGTGACGTCACACACAAGCCTAAAATTCGTTATCATGGCACATGAAATGTCATTCAAATGCTATTTATACACCATCAAAATGAGTCCAAAAACATGATGGAACCACCAAAGAAAAAGCATCAGGGGACAAAAGTGTTAGTTGATCATAAAGTTGAGTAAATCTTTGACTATATTTGCGCAAAAAAAGATTGTTCGTAAGACACGAGTCGGCTAATGTCAGGAGCGGCGTGGCCGTGGCTCTCCGGCTGTAAACCTCAGGCACCAGATGTGCTTTTTATTGTTGTCCCTTTACCCCATTCTCCTTAATAAACATGTAATTGACACTGTGATTGATGGTTTTCGTGGCTGTCATTAGATTCCCCCTTCCCTCGTTGCTGTGGCCCGATGGCGGAACCATCCCGGCCCCTCGGCCCCGTGGTCCCCATAAAAGCGACGGGCTTATCCGTGAAGGCATCGTTTCTCCCGAGCAAGTTCCTCTCTGCATCCCCTCCTGCGATTCCCATTACTGCCCTGGACTCCAGGAGCTCGAATCCCCCAAAAAACCTGTTCGCTCCTCCCCTCTCTCCTCCTGTTTGCTCCGCCCCCTTTCTCACAACACGTGAAATCTCTCTTGTCCATCATTCAAAAGCTGACGATTAAGGTTTGTGACGGAGATACGAGAGGGACATACTTGAGTCTAGACTGAGGGAGGGAGACGTCTGTGGTCAGTGAGCTTCATACTTGAGGCCTGACTACAGTGACGGGGAATGGCCGACATAGTCACCGCTACATCAAGTGAAATCTCTTCACATCTTTTCCTTTCCTTCTCATTGTGTCGCCGCTCACGTGTATTTAAGCTGAAATATCTCTGCAGAGCCCACGAGCTATGAACACACATATTTCAAAATACATTTTTCTAATAAAGAATGTATTATAGTGGGTCCAGAAAAAGCCTGACTTAAATATTCATTTTCTATAAAGCTGGTTTTACAGAATCTGCCGACTGATCTGATTTCCTCTCCAACAGAATCCTGATGACTTCTTCATCCTCTGGCAGCTCGGGGGTCACGTTTCACGTTTCACTTTCCACAAACCACACTTTCATACAAATGCTATTTTTACACACCGTCTCATGACGCGATAACGTCAGAATAATGTTACCTTCGGGGCTGCGTGACAGACATGGAGGCTCCTCTGAGAAAGCCACGGCTTTGAACCTCCAAATTGCGGACGCCGCCGCAAACGCATCAGCGGATGAGTTATGAGCAATAATATCACAGTTCACTACAGTGGTCTGAAAGCTGCTCAAGCCTGCAGCATTTGACTCAATTAGGAGTTAACCTGCGGTCAGGGGTATAATTAAGAGGTGGCTTTTCATTTGATGTCCAATTATGGAAACAGGGTTTGATATATTGGATAGATATTTGAGTCTTATAGTCACTTTATAGTAACCTCAGTCTGGACTTGAAAAATGAGTTAACGGATGGCCGCATATCCACGTTCATGTTTTTTTTTTTTCAGTCAGAAAATAGGAGTAACGTTTAGAAACAATATTTATCCGCCGCTGGCGGTTCACAACACAAAAGAAAAGGTTCTCTATCACGTGGGAGAGATTGGGGAAAGCTTGTGGTCGTGCCAAACAAATAGAAATCAAGAAAACAAAACTAGACCTAGCTCTCTACCTCTGGAAATAAACAAACAAAATGGCTTCTCTAGCTTCTCTACAAAAGATTGACCAAAACATATACAGAGGGAGCACCGACCAATAACCTAGTGCTTCTAGACACAAAGTACCTTCGTGTCTGCACCAGTGTACAGGATACCCCAAACTTACCTACTGCCCTCAACCTCTCACCACAAACCTTCCACCTAACCGTGTCAGTGTGCATTCAAGAACGAACAAACAAAAAACGCCCCGAACTCTTCCGACCTCCTCCTTTTTAAAAATGGCCGACCGTCACGCTGATTGGCCTTCACAAGTGGCAACCAATCAGCCAACAGGAACCTGTGGGGGGAAAACAAGAGGGGAGGGGAGAACACAACACTGACCCGTAACAGTGCATCAAAAAATAACGACTTTTTTTTTTTTTTTTTTTTTTTTTTTTTTTTTTTTGCAAAGACTCAACAAACCGGTACTGTGATTGGTGCAAAGTTTTTGCAACTAGAACAATCGAGCTCTAGACAGGAATGTCACATAACTCACTGACAAAAGAAGTGTGACTGTGTCGGATGATCTTATAAAGACATCCAACATGTTTAGCAACTGCTTAAGAAACTGAAGTGCGTCTGCATTATATACTGCACTCCAAATCACATCCATGTTCTTTGTTACTTTCAGTGCATATGCATTAAATTGGGACGTAATAGCATTGTCAAAACATGGCACCTTGAACTTCAACCCACTTGCTATTATGTTGGCAGTGCATTGTGGGTCAGAAGAGCCAGAGAAGCTGAAGTCTCACACACTGCAAAACTACAAAATAACAAAATACTGCTTAAGGACAAGCTGGTAAATTATGCATAGTGCTCTTGACATGCTACGTATTAGGACACACTAAATCTTTTTCTGGGTTTTCGCAGAAAAGTGGAGCGTTTCCTATTTCTTCACCGAGGTAAATGGGAAGCCATGTGTGCTCGGTGTGTTCACAGCACCTTTCAGTGCTCTAAGAATGTAATGTTCGGCGCCACTATCCGACTCATCACCTTGGCAAAAACATGTATTCAAGAAGTTGCCAAGATAACTGAGAACAGACAAGATATCTCAGGCTGTCAACAATGTTGTAAAAGGGTTGTTCATTTCTTGTGAATATCTTTTTAAATGTACTTATTAACACTAAAAGAAAGGGAACTACATGGAGGTTTCTTATATATTTATTTGTCTTACTGGTCCGGCCAACTTGAGCTCAAATTGGCTGCATGTGGAAAATGTAACTGTTGTTGTGGAGGTGACAAACGCCTTCAAAACCACATCATTTGCATAATGCAGAGCACAGAAACGCGTCATTCTCTTCCTGATAAAGACATGTACTTGAAGGCTGAAGTTGTCAGTGATGTGAGCCTCTTCTCAGTCGCTCAGCTGGACTCTTCTCTCACCATGTTGATCCACTGTGAGCTGCTAACGGTGCTACTTGTGCTGACGCTTGATGGCCGAGGTAAGTCTAGTAGGATTTTTGTACAGCTGTATGTAAGAGTGTATCTTCAACATCATGAAGACACTGTGGGACAAACTCTGTTTATGTCGATCATGGATAACATGAGTGGTCGTCAATGCTCGGTAAAGTGTTGGGATGTTCCCTCAGTAGCCACATTATTATGTTCACCTTCACAATCTATTGCAATACAAAAGCTCTGTCATGAAATCATTAAGTTCAGTCTTAGAAATGTGTAAATCCAATCATGTCTTTATTACTGATGGTGTTGTACTGGACTACAATACAAAGAGATGTGTTTCTAACACAACTACTTAAAAACACCTCCAATTTAATTAACACCTGCATGCCAATGTCAAAATGACCTGGCGTTATAAGAATAACTATAATTATATAGCACCTTTTTAAAGACGGAGTTCACTAAGTGCTTTGCAAAAGCAAGTCGACACAACAACTGGAAGCTCCACAGTGAGGCCTAAAGGAGAAGAAACTAAGGTCAAATTAAAGCGGTACAATCAATACGCTAAGAACAACTAATACATTAAAATGAAATGCTAACAATAATGAATTAAACCAGAAAAGCAGACGTAGCATCATGAACGCAGACTTTATGGCAGAACAGTTGGATTGCATTATTCTGTACAGGTGTACATAAAGTGTACCTCTGAGTGTATATAATATATATTTCAACAACAAAACAATTCCCCAGTTCATGCCGCTGAGATCATCGGCGGCCGCGTGGCTGCGGCGCACAGCCGGCCGTACATGGTGCTGTTGAACCTGCACATGGAGGACGGGCAGACCGAATACTGCGGCGGCTTCCTCCTGAATGAAGACTTTGTGATGACGGCAGCGCACTGCAAAGCCAGCAGGTCCGTTCAACACCCGCCTTCTTTTACCTGATGAGATGCATTGGGACCTCAATTTAAATGCACCAAGACATTATATTTGGCAGATGTTTTTCATAATGGCTAGAATAGTTGTGACACAAATTCAAGTCTTACTATTTCATATAAAGAAATGTATTCTTGCGTAACAAATAATTCCATTTAACTTTGCCATTGCAGGTCCACCACAGTCGTACTAGGACTGCACAATATCCAAGAAGGTAATGAAGAACCGCGAATATCTGTGGCACACGCATTTCCACACAAGGACTACAATGCAACCAATTACAGAAATGACATCATGCTTCTCCAGGTAAGACGATGTAAAAGCATCAATAAGCTCTCATCTAAACATACAGTATACATGCCACTGAAATCAAACTAGTCAGGGAATGTATTCGACAGCAGCTAATGTGAGTCTTTGAAGTGATATTTCAGCTTCATATGTGTATTTATATATATTTGTTTCCCTCCCTGTTTCTCAAGTTGAGCTCCAAGGCACATTTCACCAAACATGTGAGACCCATTGCTCTCGCAGACAAAAGTGATGTCGCTCTGCCAAAGTCATGTCTAGTGTCCGGCTGGGGAACAACTGCCGAGCAGAGAAAATATCTGTCTAACGTCCTCATGGAGGTCAACGTCACGCTCATTGACAGCAAGCGGTGTCCTGGAAAAAACCTGTACTGCTCCGAGGACAAGACGGGCCCGAGTAAAGTACGTTTTTATTGTGACGAAACACGGACAAACAAACGGTGGTCAACAATGATAATCGATTAAATCACTGCATTGTGTGTGTTTCCAGGGAGACTCCGGCGGCCCGCTGGTCTGCGGTGGGAAGGCGTACGGCGTGGTGTCCTCCACGTTCACACCCAAATCCGGAGGCCCGGAAATCCATTGTTTTGCCAAGATTCCTAACTTCAGAAGCTGGGTCCATTCGACCATGAAAACTGCGTTAAAAAGCTTCAATACACGTGATGGTTGATTGATCAAATCCCGGCATTTGAAGTCACTGTTGGCATAGGCAACTTACGCTGTTGCAATGAGAGTCAGACCAAAGTCTGGACTTCACTCGCTTTACACAGATTCATAATCTGTGTGCTTCACGTTGATGTTTGACACAATTTACGTTTTTGTTTGCTGGTCAACTCTGGACAATTTGATTACGTTTTTTCAAGGCCTTTAAAAAGAAATGTCGACTCAATGCTGTTTTAATAGATGCCATATATATTGATGTCACTGTATCCTCCCATTAAATACATTACTGCATGTTTGTGCATCTTCCTATTTGATCTGTATTTGTTTTCAAACAATAAACTGCTGCTTTCCCACCATGTTCTCTGTGTGTGTGTCTGTCTGAGCATGAACTGAATCAACACAAATGCAACACCGCCTCCTTGTGGACAAAGTGTGTTGATGCAGCAGGAAGAGCTTCACTGGCTAAAGTTACAGCTGGAGGTCTGAAGGTGATGCCGAGGAGTTGGGACGAGAACGTGTTTGTTTTATTGGCATCTTCCCTTTAAATTAAGCATATTAATGCTGCATCTCAGCTCACTTAAAACGCCATTTTGTTTTTAAAGCTCCACACCTACTTTTAAATAAACAGGCTTGCTGATTACCTGCAATATCAGGATATGATTATTTGTTATTTCACTTCCATTGTGCTGCAGTGTTGCTGGTCTTGTCCCGTGTCTTAAAATGTTCCTGTGCGACAGAAACAATGTCTGGTCAGTCAGATGCAAGTCCATGGCCCAAGGTCATCCCTAAACCCTCAAACCCTGAACCCTCAGGGACTTACTGACATCACCTGGTAGCTGGTTTAGTGTGAGAGGCTGTGAGGGCTTGAACCATGTCTACATGAAAAAATATTGTGTACAAGTGTGGGTATTTATTTTATACTTTTTATTCCCAGATTTGAACATCTTCCAGGCTCTTTCCTCTTTGTTTACCTTTTTTACATCTCCATTCTTCCATTGGTAACTGCGTGTTTAACGTCACATTGCAATGAATTGTGGGTAATTCTTATGGACTTACGGAAAGGGTTCATAAAGGGCTCAAAATGTCTAACAGAGAGCCCTCAAGCCCTCGATGATGTGGCAGTGGGTCAGCCCTAAACCCTCAAAGTCCTTAAGGGTGCAGATTGGGATTGGGCCCTTTTATCATTGTATGTGTCATCATATGAAAGGTCACAGGTTTGTTCAAATAGTCCCGTTTTAAAAAGCTGCTTTTGTGTTTTATCACACTTCACCGACAAAATATGGCCCAACTTAAGTCACCTCTTGTCTTCCATGTTCATACATTTAACTTCAGATCTGGCAATTATAATAACTTGCCCTGGTTGCTACCTGGTTGCTATGACCTGTGCATTGGCCCAAGTCTTCCTGAGTGAGAGCCAGTAGCCTTAGAGCCACAATGCACCACTCAACAAGTCTTTTAACACGTCTCTCCAGTCTAAGGTGATTCAGTACTTCCATAAGACGCTGAGGTGAATCAGCCATCCCCCAGAGAATGACAGAGGTAAGCAACGGTTGATATATGACTGCAGGCAGAGGAGGATGTGGTTAATGATAACCATCTGCACTTCCTGTACATTAGCCTCACATTTGCAAAAGAAAATAAAGGAACCATTTCAAGTCCGCCCGGCAGCATTGAGTGCATCAGGACCGCTACTCAGTGTCTGAATGGAGCTTGAGTAGACGAACTTAATCAGATACCGATCATTACGCTCTGGCCAATGTGGAGATGAAAAGAGTCCTCAGGCCACAGATTACCTGCCACACCTACAAGGGCCAAGCAATGCAGGTCGTCTCCCTCTAAACTCCTTCAGCCCATCCATCTGCATTACCACTAGTCCCAGAGAGCTCTTTAACATACGTGATGCATTAACATGCACGTTCTAGGGAAATCAGACCAGTACAATTGGCTTCTGCCTTTACAGACGTCAAACCCCTTCAACCCCAATCAGTCTCCCTTCATTCCACCTACAACCTCAGCATGCAGGTCTGGCTGACATTCCCACTTCTGATTTCCTCATATTCCATCTTAAAGTGGCTTTTGCACCAAAATTCATATCTGAGTCCTTCTGAACACATCACAACTGATGTACACTCCACACAAACCCACTGTGCTTCTCCCAAGGAGAGGGGTTTTGTCCCAGAGTCAAGTTTTTGGATTGTTTCATCAACATTTTGTTCTCTCTAGGTGAGGAATAACGCCAGCACTACGCTGCAGTCAGTATTTCCATATTTCCAGTTCACGCTATAATAACAGGCCTTTCATGCATTCACCTGCTACTCTAGTGAACTAATCCGCATGTTCAAATGTGACTGGTCTTCGTCAGATAAGGCCGTTAAGGCCCAGGATGCTTTTGGGCCTTTGAACATGTGTGTAAATATAAATATATAAAACGAGTAACCAGGGGAGATGTACCAATCTTCCACAACTCACAACAGAGGAAATGGTTTATGATATTCATCTAAGCTTCCTGTCGATAGAAGATAAACAGTTCAAGAGCATTTCAATCGGATGTGACTAAGTGACACCCAGATACACAAGAGCCGGAGTAAACTGGAATCCACCCCGACTTTGATTAAATAGTACCAATAATGGAATTGCACATCTTATTCAGGCCAAAGGAAGGTGATGCATTAAAGGCAAGGCAAGGCAAGTTTATTTGTAGAGCACATTTCAACAACAAGGCGATTCAAAGTGCTTCACATAAAACCATTAAAAGCATCAAAACATAATGCAGATTTAAAAACAGTTAAGAAAACATTAAAACAGTCAAAAAAACAACACTCTAAGCTATTTTTAGTATTACCTTAGCTAAGTCATAGATAGTATTTCAACACGATTCATTTTTTTTCTTTAAGCAATAAGCAATTATGTTGTCCAATAAAATGTAGTTATTTACTTTACCGGATCAACTTAATTTACTAGGGTTAGTCAAACCTAATTTATTTGCTGGATTAAATTAATTAATTTGAGTTGGTTCAACTTAATTGACTACTGTATTTTTTTACTAACGTAGAATTCATTTAGCCAACCCTATTAAGGTAAGTTGGACACAACCCTAGTAAATTAAGTTGATCATACTCAAGTATTTTAAGTTGGATCAACATAATTGCTTATTGATTAAAGAAAGCATTTTAATCGTGTGAAAATCCTTTCCATAATTTTATTAAAATAGTTGAAAGCGTCGTTTTTTTGAGTGTAGATAAATCAATAACAAAACAATAAACACTGGACCCTGGGCGTAGTTCTGACCCCATCGGTTGGGACGGAACAACGTGTTAAAAACGGGAAGACGATTTAAAAAGAAAAAAAGAAACGCCACCAAAGTGTGCAAGGGTTTTTTTTTTCCCCACAGGCCGAGGTTTCCTGTTCCAAAAGAAGCTGCTAGGAAATCGTGCTTCGATGAGTTACGACAGTTCCTGTTTCCGAGCCAAGTTTGCCGCTGTACTTTTGTTTACGCCCGACACCTAAAAGAAGGAAGGCTGCTTCATTCAGCTGTGAATGTGACGATAAACCCCGGA
This sequence comes from Taurulus bubalis, assembly GCF_910589615.1. Taxonomy (NCBI): domain Eukaryota; kingdom Metazoa; phylum Chordata; class Actinopteri; order Perciformes; family Cottidae; genus Taurulus; species Taurulus bubalis. The sequence continues at coordinate 24,092,693 of NC_136595.1, read as the reverse complement.
TAGGAATTGGGCCTTTTGTTACTGTGGGTAACACAGCGAGTCAGGTGTGCGATGCTCATCCAAGGGCAAGGGAATAAATGTGTCCCGGGTCTGACTCCTCCCCCAACCAATTCCTCAATTAGGGCCAGTTTATAGAAGGCACCTGTTGGTTCCTGCTGACTCCCTTGGCTCCGGACCTGTCTGGTGGTGTTTGGTGCTACAGGTTTAAAGGTAAAGTGATCAGGCAACACAAGTTAGCTTGTTTTAGCTTTGGGCTGCCCGTATTGTGTGTTGAAATAAACAATTTACATATCCATTGTACGTCATTTTACCCTGCTAATACAGGATTATCTTATTTTATCTCATTTACATTTGTTTTGAGTGATCCTATATGTTAAGGCCTAAATACAAGAGGTGGGGAGTAGGGACACATCATTGGAGATTCCCCTGCTCCTGTTTTGTTTGAGTTGTAACTTTGCCAGCATTTTCAAACCAAATCTTTGACTTATTTTGTATTTGTTCCTTTTCTCTCAGTGAAGCAGAGCGCCATATTGCATGGAGGGTATAGCGCCTGTCGGGCGGTCCCTACACCTCTTGTATATGCAAGTGAAACACTGGGACGTGAATGTAGATCGACCCATTTTTGCTGTATCGGTAACAAGTCTGTGCATCAATTTTCAAAACAATATGCAAGTTTTTTAAACTCTTTCCTTGTTGTCCTCGCCACACTAGGAACAATGGCGTCCAGTGAAGATTCTTTAGTCTCTAAACATCTCTATCGATGTTTTAGTTGTGCCCTTTTTGGCGGCTGCTAGTCGGAAGCACCAAACGCCACCTTTTTATTTTCTGCTCTCGCAGCTTCCTGTTATGTTGCAACACATCTTTGTCACTTTATGTTGGTGACATCTGCAAAAAATGCTTTCCTGATTTTGGTCATGTGAGAAGTTTCCTGTGTCCTCAACTTTACCGTGATGCTCGTCACAATAGATTCAGGTTAGGTTAATAATAAATTTCATTTTTAAATGCACTTTTCTTTCAAAAGAAACTCAGAGTGCCACAGAGCCAATGTATAGTAAAACCAATTAAAACATAGTTAAAGCAACCCATAATAAAAACAAATTAAAATAAAAGAATTAATAGCTGACATGAATCAACACAAGGTAAACAAAATGTTCTGTTCATCTTAAGAGGGGGAGGGGCTTACAAACTGTGTGAAGCATTAAACACCACACAGATTAAAGATGCCCACCGCTCATAAAATGCTTCGGATGGGTTTAATGCAGAAGTCAGATTTCATGTGTGACTATTAAAAATGATAATGAATAAACTTTGGTGTGGAAAACTTTTTAGGTTTGTGTTCAGTACCCTATAAATAACCAGTTCTTTAGTGTGAGTTCACTGCTGGAATATGAATTGCATGGCGAGACTTTGTGCTTGTTCACTGGGAAAACTCATCAAGCTACTTTTCCTCCATGTTCTCCTCTCTGTAGATTATTAGTAAAGAGTCATATCCTGTGGAATTGAACAGAGGGCTGATATGAAATGATTTTATTTCAGGGCTGAGGTTCAGCAGCGTGGCCTCGTGAGCCTTTATGAGGTCCGTACATCCAAATCTGTTCTGCAGAATCCCAACAACGTATGTGAACAACTTTCTGGTGTGAAGTGTTTTATTGTGGCTCCCAGTTTAGTACTGGCTCCCAGTTTAGTACTGGCTCCCAGCAGCGTCTCCATCGCCGTTGGTAAGACGGGTTATCGTGCTGACGCAAACTGTGGCCGGTTTTGATCATTCAAGATTAATTTGGTTGATATAGTATATAATTAGCTCAGCGATCACATTTCACAAGACTTGTTTTTATGGGCTGTATTTTAATGACCTGGCAACATTATAATGTTTCCTTTGGTGCTGTGTGGCCTCTGATGGAGCCATGACACACATTGCAAAACAATAGTCCAGGATGTGTGGCTGACCAGAGGCATGAATGTAATACTACAGCGGTGGAAGAAGTACACAGAACGTTTGTAAAAGTTGCAATACTCTAGTGTGAAATGTGTTACTTGTATGTCCATCAGAATATAAGAAAAGTATTTATTCTGCAGACGGGCACATTTCTGAATGGTACTGAATGTATTATAATTGATGTATTATTGTATTAATATTGCTGCTGATGAAAATATATATATATATATATATATATATATATATATATATATATATATTGCTTTATTACTGGAGTATTAATCATAGCTGAGTCAAAGCAAATATTATGTGGTTTGAAGCCCCATCTTTTGCATATTCAAACTCGTAAAAAAAAAGCACTTCCTCTTCTTAATGACAGAGGGAAGCACTTAAAGACTGAAGATGTCGGTGACAGCAGCCTCTGCCTCTCAGTAGCTCAGCTGGTCTCACCATGTTGATCCACTGTGAGCTGCTGATCCTGATACTCGGGCTGACTCCTGCTAGCCGAGGTAAGTTTGGTTTCCATGGCATTAAATAATGTGTATAGCTGTATTATAGCATGCTATTAAGTGCATGAAGATGGATTTTTGGTCATGCATGCAATACATTGTTTTGGTTCAGTTCATGCAGGTGAAATCATCGGCGGTCGCGAGGCCGTGCCGCACAGCCGGCCGTACATGGCGCTGGTGGTGCAGCACACGCAGGACGGTGAAACCAAACACTGCGGCGGCTTCCTTCTGCAGGACGACTTTGTGATGACCGCCGCCCACTGCCAAGCCAGGTCAGTCCAACACCCGTCATCTGTTGTCTACTGGGAGTTCTGCATGGGGCCCCGTGTCAACAACAACAACCCAGTGTCCTGCATGGAGTCTGGCAAATACGCTTCTTGTCTGGGGTTGTCAATTAGGACGTAAATTCTTTAAAAAAAACACAACTTCTCTGCACTTTTGTCATTTCAGGTCCTACACCATCCTACTTGGACTTCACAGATACGAAAAACACGCTAAAATACAGCAGTTATCTGTGGAGAAAACATATGCACACGAAGGCTTCATTTCAAATGATTTAAAAAATGACATCATGCTTCTGAAGGTAAAAGAGAAAAACAAATGAAGATATGTGTAATTTGTTTCCCATGTAATTAGCAAATGCTCTATCATGCATCAATCAAGAGGAGCATTAACGTGTTACAGATTTATCTTCTTTTTTTAATGTTTTAATCTTTCTCTGTTTCTCAAGTTGAGCTCCAACGCAAATTTGACCAGCACTGTGCAACCCATTGCTCTCGCGGACAGATGTGATGTCGCTCTGCCAAAATCCTGTCTGGTCTCCGGCTGGGGAACATTTGACGCCACAAAATACTTGTCTCGCGTCCTCATGGAGGTCAACGTCACGCTGACGGAAAGCCAGCAGTGTGCCGAGGACAACATGTACTGCTCTGATGGGAAGACCGGGCCGGGTTCAGTACGTATTTATTGCGACGTAACATGGACAAACAAACGTTGGTCAACAACCATAATTGTGTGTGTGTGTGTGTGTGTGTGTGTGTGTGTGTGTGTGTGTGTGTTTCCAGGGAGACTCCGGGGGCCCACTGGTCTGTGAGGGAAAGGCATACGGTGTGACATCCGCCTCATGCAACTCATCTCGATATTATTTTACTAAGATTTCGGCCTACAGACGCTGGGTCGATTCCATCCTGGGTAACACCTCTGATAAATGTGACGATTGATCGATCGGCATCATTTTGTTGTTGTTGCAATAGAATTGCACAGCTGATGATTGAGATGCTAATATCACAACTTGCAGTGAGACTCTCTCTTAAAGTCTGGACTTCCTCGCTTTTCCATATATTTAGTGGCAATGTGCTTTACTTTGATGTTTAATACAAATTACACTTTTATTCGGCAGGTTGAGACAAATCACGGAAAATATATTTATGATTTGGTGCATTTAAGTGAAATGTTTAACTTTTTTTTAAGTTTTGTTCTCTGCTACTGGGACCTAAAACTGGACAACCACTTTTTTTTTGTGAATGACCTTTAGCTTATTCGAGGCAAATTTTAAAGTAATGACGTGTAGGTTTTTAATAAGAAATATCATGGCCCACACATTCAGTATGGAATAAAATCTTTAAAAAAGAAATGTATACTCACTGCCGTTTAATAGATGTAATATATTAAACGATCTATGTTCTGCTCGGACAACATTATATGCATTAAATACATAACTGCTTAGCGCGTCTTCTTTTTGCCTCGATCAGATGAGAACAGTGTGATTTGTACCATCTCTTGAAACAATAAAGCTTCTCATGTTCTCTCTGTACCTCTGTGCACTTGTCTGTTTGAGTGTGACTGGAATCAAGGTAAAAACAACAGCGCCTCCTTGTGAACAAAGTGTGTCGATGCAGCAGGAAGAGCTTCACAAGTCACAGCTGATGCTCTTCTCAGGTTGAGATTTATCTGAAGCATGCTTGAACCATACAAATAAACAAAAATACATCAGGAAAAAAAAAAAAATTAGACCTGTTATGACAGACAATATGTCTTCGTTAAAGATCTGTTGACTCTGTTGATGAGGCTGCTTTACTCTTATTATTCTATATTATTCATATTACTCTTATGAGCTTATTAGGGACTATATTATGATGAAAACTGGTGTGTTGTACGGGAGGCGGTGTGCATCAGGGTCTCTGTCTCACCAATGCTACAAATGAATGTTGAGAGAACATGATTTATGGTTTCTTTGCATTCATACTTAATAATTTGTATGAATAGCATTATTTTTATATCAACATTTTTCACAATGAATCTCTTTATCTCTCGACTAAAACTAGTGAGAGTCGTATAGTCTGCTGCTTTTACTCTAATGAACTACCGTTCCTGAATGCATCACTTTGCGGTTTCCGTTTCCGTGGCTTAGCGCGTGCGCCGTCTGTTCTCCTCAGCGGAGCGACGACGAGGCAAAAGATCGATGGTCGTGTTTAGATGGTTTACCCACAAATTTGCGAAAACGTGCACAAACTCTTGCAAGACTCTCTGCCCGACTATCGACCGTCATGTTAGCGACCCCTGACCTTTCTGTACACGACCAAATACAAACTGTCTTTGAGAAGACCAGAGACAGGTCGAAAAGTCCCAAAACTACTTTTCCTTGACCTCGAGGTCAAGCAAAGGTGTGAAGGAGACTTCATGAGGAGTTAGGAAAAGACAACCATGGTCCTTAGAGCATCTTACTTCACTTCCACTAAGACATGTCCTTTCTGCACTAATATCCCAAATGAATTGTCCATGTCATTGTTTTTATGTTCTTATATATATTATTCAATATATATATATATTCATACTGTACATACTAGTTAAATGTTAATGTTGATATATATATATATATATATATATATATATATATATATATATATATATATATATATATATATACATAACCTAGGCCTTAAGGGCTGTACAGGATTAAAACAATTAATTTATAACTTTGATACTTGAATTATAGAGCGCTGCAGGAATTAGTGCACGAGAGAAGTTTGCCCTCAGGGTTTTGCCCTGTTTCCTTGATTGAAGGAGATTCCTGGCAGAGAGCCCTGAAGGGAAACTTCCCCCATGTTGGAATGAGTCCTAAAACCGGGAAATGAGTTCCATTTTTTTTTCTTACTTCCTGGTTGCTACAAAACTGTCATCCCTGCAGCTCTCTGCAGTAATTAATACTATTAATAGCTTACAGGAACAATGTGTGCAATATATAGCCTACACCTTCCTCCTTCTCTCCCTCTCTCTCTCATTCTCACACACACACACACACACACACACACACACACACGCACACAAAAAGTCATGTTTTTTATCCAGCGAAATCCGCTGCTCCAATCCATACTTCTCTGGCATTTAGCCTTTCAAAAGGTTTCGCGGTGGTCAAAAACAAATGTGACAAATGTGTTGTCCGATTTTTTCGGGGGATGACATCATAAATTATGATGACAGATATTCAAAGACAAATTGTAGAAGTGAATAAGTTGTTTTGTTGTATGTCTGTTTAACTATTTTTAGACTATATTTTATCCATCCATGCTAAATGTAGTCATACATCACATATATACAGGCCACATATATTTTTATTTTTACATGACGGTGACTGCTTTATTAAAACCAACATAAAGGCAGCATGTGCGTGCACACTGTACATATATGTACATCCATGACTCATGCTGAAAACATATTTGGAAAAATGTTGCCAGTTAAAAATATCTCTGTTTGCTTTCAGATGAGTAAGCATGCCTCTATGACTCAAAGCCAATTCATCATCTTCTCCAGATGTAGTTCTTCTAATGGCCACTAGATCCCGGCTCCACTGAATAATGCAGAGGCTGCGGGTCACGACGGAGGCCAGCATTAAGGGATGATGTATATTTGTATATATATTTGATACAAATGCACAACAACAGAACACTTTCTATCTAAGTATTTGATACATTGAATAACCAGAAATAACTAGAAAAACATGTTGGTTGCAAAATAAAAAGAGGATATTGCTTCAATTATGGTGTGGTGGTCCATGGTTATGCTTAATATATTAAATATACTTGATACATAGGTGCAAATATTCAGTTACGCTTAAAGCAGAAGGTTTCATAACATGGAGCGTCGTGTTGAAGGACAATATAAGCTCGCTTCTGACTCTAATAAGAGAGATTTTATATCTTGTACCACTCAATTAAAATGAACTCTGCTAAATCCCCATCCTACTTGGTTCAGTAATGGGGTAGATGGACCTATTTAAGAGGGGTGTTGAACATTTATCCTACTAAATGAGGTGTTGGGGCTTTTAGAGGTTTCACAAGGCAGGATGAGGACGTTTCATATTTCTGCATATCTGCACATTAACGTGCGGAAACGCTCCATAACAACCTACTTTAGTTCCTCAGCATCGCGCTGTAGTGGATCTGCATATCATCAACGAGGAGCAGTGGCTACGTGTGTTCACTCAAGTGCTGGACACGTTTGAGGGACTTACTTGTGCTTCACTTATTTAAACTTACTTTACTCGTACATTAAATAAAACATATGACGAGCTTATGAAACACATTGCATTAAACCGGCACTTTCCATCATCTTTGGTTTAAATTAAACAATTGTTCAAGGAATATTCAATATTTTTGGGACCCAAAGAGGTCATTTCAGTTTAAACAGACTTCAACACCTGGTAAGTACATTCAGCCGGGGGACATTTCACTGAAGAACCAGTACTTCTACTTGTGAGGGCTGAACGTGTTGGTGGCAGCACAATGTGATGCTACGTTGCAGAGGGACATGTTGTACTTTTAAGATACAGCTGTAACAATGGAAAGCACATCATCGGTTTATAAAATAAGATGCATTGTAGATTTTACTCCACCTCAACATCATCAAAATGATGCAGTATTTACAGTATATGGTACACACTCTGAATGGAGTCATTTGTTCTGGTAATTGATATGTCATTAAAGTTATGTTTGTTTTAAGTACTGTTTTTATATGGAGGTATATTTAAGTAAAACATTTAGAGTGAACCTTTTCTTCCCAGTTGTTTGAACAACAGTATATGTATCTACTTTTGTTTGTTTGGTTGCAGCGGAGGCTTAAACAAACTGATGCTATTCTACATTTTCCCACTGGGTGGCAGCACTGAATAAAAAAAAAAAAAGAAGCTCACAGGACCCTTTGCTGTTTTTCAATTTGCTGCATAGTTTGGTTAAATCTGAGGTTGAGGAACACCTGACACTTCACCTGTTTAGAGATACTATAGGCCAGCAGCTGCAGCACATATTGGAATAGCAATGACTTTCAGCATAGACTATAGAAGGGACAAGTGTAGATGAATAGGATGAGTTAGAATGACAAACATTTTAATCAAGTCTCACATATACTTGCAATAAGCTGCTTGGATCCTGGACGTCTCTAAACTAAATGTGCTTGGTGGAGGCAACTGAGCGCACGCAGTTAAGACCACAGGGGTTAAAAATAGACGTAGATACTGCTGTAGTAAGCACCCTAACTTCTGAACTACCCTTTTTCTACCGTAGCAGCACCTCCTACACACAAGTGCACCTCATGACTTCCTGTGCAACACCACAATTTTCCATTGTGGTCGACTTGAGCCAATGAAGCTTCACTGGCAGCTTCAGCAGGTGAGAACTTGCAAAATACGCCTGTCGAGATATTTAAAGAGAGAGGAACAAAATATATATATATATATATATATATATATATATATATATATATATATATATATATATATATATATATATATATATATATGTATATATATATATATATGTATGTATGTATGTATGTATATATATATATATATATATATATATATATATATATGTATCTGTATATATATGTGTGTTTGTATATGTATATATGTATTTGTGTCTATGTATGTATGTATGTGTGTGTGTGTGTGTGTGTGTATGTTTATGTGTATATATACAGTATATATATGTGTGTGTATATATATATATATATATATATATATATATATATATATATATATATATATATATATATATATATACAAATATACACATGTGTGTGTCTCTATATGTATGTACATATTTGTGTGTATATATGTTTGTGTGTGTATCTATGTATGTATATGTATGTCTGTGTGTATGTATGTTTAAGTTATGTGTATATATATATATGTGTGTGTATATATAAATATATATATATTTATGTGTATGTGTATATGTTTATACATATGTGTACATATATTTATGCGTGTGTGTTCACACATACTGTATATAGACATAGAGGATGTGTGTATCTGATATTTTTGCAGTGTCATTTGAGTAACTGATATGACAGAAGGGGGCACTGTGAGCAAACCTATTGCAGGATTCCTGGTGCGAGCTGGAGTCTGGACCATGTTTCCTCTGAGAGCTTCATTGACTGCAGCCTCACAGTGCTGTGTATCCTGCACTTGACTCTCTGTTTGATGTTGATTGCTATTCCGGAGCCGCGGCTTTGCAGAGGCTCCAGGGTTTGATGCTTCAGGGGTCGAATCTGACCGCCATGCTTTTTGCTTCTTCTTTTTTCCATCTCAGATGATTCATTTAATTACGATTATTTATTTTTTTACTGCACAACACAAATCAATGCACATTTAAATACCAACAGGTAACAATTCGATCCACATGTGACCCACTGTACATGTTTACAGTGCAAAAAATACACATACTTTGCATTTTTGCACTTTCTCTATTGTTTAAATTGAATTTCCCAAATTAATACTCTGTGCTCTATATATCTTTCATCCCTGTTATTTGGATGAATAAAGTATACATTCATCCATCCATCCATCCATGAGATGGACGTTGTGAGCGAGCATCAAGGGGCTCACATCAACGAAGAGCATCACATGCAGTCCTGAACTGAAGGATAACGATGCCAAAAGCTGCCCGTGTGCCTTTAAGAGGCAAGATCACATTGTTATTCTGGGTTTGTCCACAGGCCGACTGTGGAGGTGGACAGATAGTGGTTCTGAGGGTGATGTGTGCAGGAGAGAGAAGGTGTGGGTGGGGGCGTGTGTAGGAGTCTCATAATATGAGTCTCCAGGGGCCGGTATGGATTAGAGAAAGAGAGAGAGAGAGAGGAGAGAGAGAAAAAGAGACACTGCAATGTGGATTAGATGTCCTTTGGATGCATCCCAAGTTTTATCGCAGGTCCAAGGAGGCCGAGATTGATCCCGCGTCCCCCCTTCTCCAGAATGGTGTTGCCGGCTGAACACTCAAGGCTAAGCTGCCCATTAACGAGCCAATAATTTGTGTCATTATGTGAAGACTGCAGCTGGTGCTACTGCTTCTCACATGTCAGGTCTGAAGACGGAAAAGGAGTCTTAGCGCTGCTCATTATACAGCCGGCCTCTCATCCCGGCTCCCATCCTTTGTCTGGGAAAGCATGCGTGGCAGAGGAGGCTTGGCCTGGATAGCTTATTTATTCACTCCCCATTGCTTCCCGTTTTTTTTTTTTTTTTTTTAAACACGGCATCAATACACACACCCCAAAAAAAAAAATCAACGTATTAAGTGTTCTCGAGTATGCAGAGTGACGTGCCGCCATTCCCACTCTGTGCCTTTGGCTGTGATTACAGCTAATTTGAATGATTGAAATGCTTCCATAGTGGAGCTGGAGTGAGTGAAGTGAAGGGCTCACACAGATGAAGGGGGAGGAGGCAAGAAAGGCTTGGCTCTACTCCAGGTGGAGGAGGTGAGTCATTCCCCACACAGATAGATAGTGTGTGTGTGCGCGCCTATGCGTGCATGTTGCCCAAATTGTTACAGAGATAATAAAACAGTGCTTTAAACAACGGAGTGATACAGAATGAATACCACTGTGTACATTGTTGCTGTGGTGTTTTTTTTTGTTATTGCTGTGATTTTCTGTGCAGATTACAGCGTCTCTGGTTAATCTGTGAGAATGGCGGCTCCATATAGGCCGGCTCACTCCAATACCCAAAGTAGGTTAGTACCAATACGCTGGATCGGTCTGCGCAGTGATCCGGCATCACGTAAAGTCATCCATCAGCTCATTTTAGCTACCGTAAAAGTCGGGTTACAAGCCGCTACTACCTTCGGTCAGTGTCTCCGTTTGCTCCCCGCTGTAGCCAACCAACGCTCCAGCCGTGACCAGCCGGCTCGACACCCGACTTGGGCAGAGGGGGCGCGGGCAGTAGCAGCAGCAGCAGCCAGTAGCAGCAGCAGCAGCCAGTAGCAGCAGCAGCAGCCAGTAGCAGCAGCAGCGGGGAGCTAGCAGCAGCGCTAGCTAGTGCTGCTCCTAGCTTGCTACAGCTGGGACACTGACCGGAGGTAGGAGCGGCTTGAAATCCGACTTTTACGGTATACGCCTTTTCAGCGGCTTCCCCCGATCCGTACTGCACATGTGCGACTCTCCAACAGAGATGAGCAAAGAAACGAGAAGGCTAACTCGTTAGCTTCTTCCATCATCCGCTCCAGAGAAAGAAAAACGCTTCGGCGAGTCCAAAACTCAACGATGGAAGTAACTAGCGAGTGTCCTCGAGGGAGGCTGATGCTGGAGCGGAGAATGCAACGCTAGGATATGATACGGAACATTTATCATATAACTCAACGTCAAACAAAATAAGTGCAACAGGAGTTTCAGTAGATACAAATCTTCATTTTATTTTCTCTGTGAAGTTGTCATGTGCTACATCTGTGTTGTTTTATTTACTCTTTTTGCCGAATGAGGCCCGGCCAAAATAGAATAATTATAATTGTGTATTTGCATGCTTTCCCTTCTCCCGTGTGCGTTCGGCTAGTGAGTTTATTCTGCAGTTGCATGCCAACTGTATTCTTCACCTCAGGTGGGCGTCAGGTTCGTGTGGTCGCGGCATCGCGCGAGATGAGGACAGCTCGAAGTTTCACTTGCGTCCTGTAACTTTCCTCCCTGATCCGGAAACGAGACCACTCGAATCATTTCATTTTAATGTGGCATCTTTCCATTTTCATCACCGGGATATAGTTTTCTTGATTTCTCACTCAAGAGTCATTCACGGACTAAAGTGGCAGATCATTTAGCTCCGAAGCTTCAAAACATTTGGAGGCGCTCATGCAAACGCCCGCCCACGAGAAAGTGTGTGAGGCGCACGCACACACACACGGGTTTCCTCATTGTTCCCTCTGCTCGCTTCTTATCAGAAGGTACAGATGCGGATCTGGCCATATTCATAAGGTAGTGGCTGCTGGCAAGTTGCTTACTTGTCATCCGTCAAAGGAGGGGTGTACACAAAGAGGACATTCTGTTCCAGACAAAGCAAGCAAGCATACAACTCTGCTGCCTTCTTCCTCCCCCGCCTGCCCGAGCACCCCCAGCCCGTCGCCTCCTCAAAACGCTGCCAGACGGTCTCTGTTTGTATCTGTTTATCTGGCCATCTAGCATCCATCTTTTCCATCTATCTATCCATCCATCCCTTCCACCAACGCCATTGAGGAAGCGCAAATAAAAAGTTGTTGTCATGGAAACCTGCCATGCCTTTCCTCCTCTCCCCTCATCATCCTCCCTACATCTCAGCTCAAACTTGTAGCCACACACACACACACACACTGCATCTATTCAATAAACACTCAAGAGACGGGAACGGCTTCAAGAGGCAATGCATAAAAAAAGACGTCCAACTCTTATTGAGAGAGAGAGAGAGAGAGAGAGAGGAGGAGATACAAGCAATTATATAAAGTTCAAACCACTACGATGCAGCCTGTGCACATGGTGTATAGAGCACAGCTTAAAGTAAGAATTCTAATTTGACATTTTCCAAAGGAACGTCTGATCCATCCTGATTGACCATGGAACAAACAAAAAAGTTTCTGTATGTCGACGTGCAGGTGAACAAATCAGTGGAAATGTTTTTTAAATAATGGTATGGAACATTTCCAGCTCGAGGAATCTGTTTGTTGTTGTTGTTGTTGTTGTTGTTGCTGCTGGTGCTGTCAAGCCAGAAACATGATTGATGTCATTGCAAAACCATCAAGTAAGTAACACTGTACAGAAGAAGCAGGAGAGATACTGCAACTGTTAATTAAGCAGCCGGGGCACTGGCTTTGTTCATCGCTCTTTCCACATTTATATAGAAATGTATACTTGTGTCACATCTTAGGTTGGCAGCTCGGGGGCAGCCATTTGTTCACCGTGAACATCTCCCAGTACAAATCTCTACCAGCTCCAGATACCAGCTGTACTACTTTAAAGAAACTCACATGTGATGCTACGGAACGTCGACAAGGAGAACCAAAGAAATGTCAAACCGAGTGAGAGTAGAAGAGCTGTGCCGCTCGGCTAATTAAACGCGTTCAGGAAGTGCCCCCCGGTCTCAGAGCTGCTCTGGGAAAACCCAACGAAGATCAATGCACACTCGCATAATGCTCTGCAGAGGGGGGGGGGGGGTTATGTCTGAGGATGGGACACACTGAGATGCATGTGTTGCATGCTGTGAGACCCCGAGGCTCGTGCCTGTATGCGTTTAAATGAACCAAACACTGAAATGGCTCCTTGATGGGAGGACAAAAAAAAAACAGGGGACGTCCCTCCTCTGCAGGCCGACGAGCCGAAAAGCGTCTCTCAGAGGGAGCAGCAGCTGGTCGGCGGATGCTGATGATGCTGCTGCTGCTGCATCAGCCGTCTTTGCTTGTCATTTTCCAAGGAAGGCGGACGCGTATACGCACCAACGCGCACACGAACCGTAACGCAGGTTTGTCGTGGGTGTGTCCCCCCCTCCCCAGCTGCTGCTCCTGTGGGGCTGACGCACTTCCACGCCTCGCCCCTCCTCCCGCGCACACATCCCGCAGGTCTCCATTCATTCAAGGTGAGACGCTGATGACATGACAAGCTGCTGCCATGACAACAGTTGGTCGGGTAAAGCCGTGCGGCATGAGCCTACATGTCGGCTGATAATGGAATCATCCCTCCTTTTCTTCTCTCTCTCTCTCTCTCTCTGGAACAGGAGAAAAGAAAGAAAAGAAAAGAAAAGCAGACTGTCACGGTGTGCCAGTGTTTGGTATCCTCCTCCACGCCTTGCCTTGTTTTCATCATATCTGTTGTGTGCGTGTGGAATCTGTAATGCGGGTGTCTGCATATTCTGGTCAGGTGTCTGGTGACCCTCAATCAATACGCAATCAATCCACCAGATGTAATTGTTCAGGCGCTGATTGCTTCTCAAAAGCCGCTTCACCTGCAATTCAGCTTTCTGGCTGGGAGATTGGGAGGTGGGGGGAGGGGTCAGGGGGTTTTTTTCCGCCTCGTTCCTGCTTTTCGGGATCAGCCAGAGTGTAATTTGAACGTTATAGCGTGCCGAGGATTGATGAGACTGCACTTCCCCAACTCCGTCTGTCCTAATGCGACGCGTTGAGCGTGATTGGCATGCGAGGAGAGCAAGAGAATGAGCCCAAAGAAAACAGAAGAACAAAGTGTTTGTCAAATTAGTCGATCATCCCCCCCCCCCAAACAGCCAACGTATTTGATATGATAATTATGTTTATTTATCTTCCAGCTACTTGTTACACTAATTAGACTTTAACAAGCGCATTAGGCAGAGAGGTCTGCATGGGAGAGACGCTTTCTTGTCAAGTTGGAGGATTTTTTTTCTCTCTCATCGAAATGCAACCACCAATGATGAAACGTGCTGATAGACAATCCATAGTCGATGTTTAAATCAGCAGGGGGGCCGAGAGGCCTGGGAAAAATATATCTATTCTCCCGTGTGGTGATGAAGTGTCCGTGCCCCCCTCATTTGCAAATCACTGTGTCTAATAAAAGATTTGTTTTGATCCAACCGTTGGAGTTCATTCACCCTGCTCTAAATATCGAATTCAGACCGACCGCCGCCGCCACAGCCTGTAGATAAGAAGATACATGGCTGGTGACATTTAAAAGGAGTCGCTACCCCCTCATCTGCCTGTTCGTTGTCAGCATCCTCCGTGGCCTATAATGAGAACGGGCACGCCCAGGCCATTATAAATAGTCTGCGTCCTGGTTAAATGCAACACCTCTCTTTGGGTGCTATGATTCACTGTGATTCATGCCAGTGTGTGTTCACTCTGATGAGCCGGATGACCGAGGGGAGGAGATAAGGGCTGCAATGGGTACATGGATCATGGGCATGTGTGTGTGTGTGTGTTTAGAGGCAGTGCCACGCGTGCAAGTGGTAAATTGAAGGAAGAGATGGAGAGGATTGGAAGTGCACAGCTGAGGTGCTAAATTTATCAGCCCACTTTTGAGCCCACTTTTAGAAGAAAAGAAGAAGAAAAAAGGCTTTCTCGATAACTATAATTTCCTTCATAATAAACATGCAATGGTACATGTGTAATGTGTGTGGCTGCGTGTGTGTGTGTGTGTGTGTGTGTGTGTGTGTTTTACACGTGGCTGTTTGTGTGCAGGTGCAGCTACTTAAAGCTACTACAAGGATCTTTCGATTTTTGTTTTGATTTTGGCGGTCCCTGTGGACAAAAGCGGTAGTGTTTCCCAGCACCAGCGTCCCTTCAGTAAATTCCTCGTCCCTATTAATGGAATGCCTTTGGTAGCCAGCCATGAAAGCACAGACCATCCTGTCCACTAATATGCTCATTTAGCTTACTAATTACTTCCACGGATCTCATTTGGTTACCGATGCAGGGCCCGCGTGCACGTTCGTGTCCGTGCACTCTGAGTTCTGCTGCACACCAGCTCCTAGTGGCCATGTGGGTGTGTGGTGGGTGGCTCAGAGTTACATTAATAGCCAAAGGCCAGGCAAGCAGGCAGGCAGGGAGGGAGGACATAGACAGGAAGGGGAAATACAGTTTGCTGGTCGCCCACCACTTCCTGTGTGTCTCCTACACTCGCAGCCCACGGACCGGAGCCGCCTCTAAAAACCAGTTTGTTTGCTCGCGGCGCGACAGAGATAACACGGAGCCGAAAGGTAAACACCCTGACAAAAGGGCGAGGAATGCCTCTCAAGAAAATGGCTCTGGGTTTGTCACTATAGGTTATGCGAGTTGCTGTAAGTGACTGCCCTGCCCTTTCCTTTTCTACTGTGTTACAATGACACATGACACGTCTTTGTCAAGAAGTGTCAAGCTGTCTCCATGTCACCCCGTCACTACACAATGCAAGGCCGACCGCAGTGGACACAATGTCTTCGAGACTTGAACATAGTTCGTTGAGGTGTCAACAAAGCTGACACTAATTTCCCCTTTTGGGAGCAAAACGAGGAGCGCGGCAGTGCCGGGACGCGTCCAGCAGAGGTCCTTCTCTCATTGCGAGTGGTTCGTGTCTCCCTCTCTTGAGAGAACAGGCGATGAAAGGTGAACCGCAGCGATTACGGGGAGTCCAGTATTTCAGCTTTAACAATGGAGGCAAAGGAGCAAATGTTTGTACTCGATCACGGTGTGCACAATTTCAAGGATTCATTTCTTTTCATTTAAATATGACAACTCTGAACCCATTTTTTTTGCACCTTTCACCTCTGTCAAGGGACTCCCCACCAGCGCCAAGCAGTCACCCGCCACTGCTGACAGATTGGCCGATAAGAAGCCCCTGGTTTTGCACACATACTGAGCTCTGGTAGGAGCCCCCACCCCCCTCCTCCCTTTGCCCTTCTGGGATCCCACATCCCCATTGAACTTTCCACCCACTCACCAAGGAATGCAGGGAGAGGGAGGGGAAGCGGGGGCTGTAAGAGGCAGAGATGGGGGGGGGGAATATAAAGGGTAAGGGAGGGAACGAATGAAAAAAAAGAAGACGAGGAAAGACCGATCATTTTGAAATGCGCCGATAATAAATGGGCCTCGTGATAAGGCTGTTTGTGCGGTAGTTGGTTAAATGTGAGAACGGGGACAGGAATGCAGCGACAAAGCGAGCGATGACACATCATCATGTGGGTCTGCGATGCAGAAGAGGCCGCGTGCTTTCTCTCTCTCTCTCTCTCTCTCTCTCCTTTACTGAACAGGTGAGGACTGACATGGACCGGAAAGGGCGTGGGAAGAAAACAAGGACAGACACACAAAGTGCACACATGCACACACGCACAAAAACACATGTGTGTAATGATCTCATTTCCCACCGCGGTGCGTCACCGGCCTTTTGTTGTCGCCTCGATTTGATTGTACGTGCATGTGTTTATCTGTGTGTGTGTGTGTGTGTGTGTGTGTTCTTATCGCCCCCCCTCCCGCGGTAAAACACCTGTTTGTGCCACACGACACAAGGAAATCCCTCAGGTGCTTGCTCCAGTTTGTCCCCCCCCCCCCCCCCCCCGGAGTCTTGTCAACATGTTGCGGACGCCTCTCGCTCGCCCGCCCCTCCCTTTTTCTCTCGCTTCCACGTGGACTTTCTCAAAGGGCCTCGGCGCCGGATGAAAGCAGGTGCCTCGGTACGCCTCTCATTGAATTGGGAATTCCTCAGCGTAAAGTGGCAGCATTGTTGATGAAAGGTTAGAGCTGTTTCGAATTCTCCCCCCAAATGAAAAGGCCCTCTCTCCAGCGGGTGTGCAAAAAGAGGAGATGACATTTTGGTTGCGTCGGCTGTATATCTAAAGTGTCTGCCGCGAAATGCCAAAACGATCAAAGCCAAACGGGGAGGATAATACGCACCTCAGCTCTTTGTTGGGTTATCTGCCCACAAACCTTAGTCAGACCTCATAAAAAGTAATTACGCCCCTCAGTGATAATTCTGTGAATGCCCCCCCACCCCCACCCCCCCCGCCCCATTTAATGATAAACATTTACATGGTGCCGGTGAAAGGAATTTATCAGGTCTTTGCGTTCGGGATTAGATTCGGTGGCTGAATTAGTGTCTGTTCAAGGGCAGAATGCAGGATTGGAAACTCGGTGGGTGGAACATGAAGAGATTTCATAAGAGGAGGCAGGTGGTGGTGACACAAGACATAAACGCTCTCTCTCCCTCTCTCTCTCTTTTCTTCTACCTCTGAACACACCTTTGTGACATATCGGAGATGTGAACGGACAGCTTCAAGAATAAAGAAGGCAAATGTTGCATTTCTTTTTTTCTTAAAGCCAACACACAAAGAGCGCCACCAGGACGTGAGAGGGCCGGGTCATTGACCTTTATTGTCGCCGCCCTCTGTTCAGGTCAGCCGCGTACACGCCGCTAACCCCTCTCCATTGTCCATTGTCAGAGAGAGCAGACAAGCTATCTGGCCTGCCGGCGACTCTGTGTGTCCACGGTGACTCGTGCCGCTCCTCCTTTTATTCTCAGCCGGTGGCGACCCCACAAAAGCAGGTAAATCAGGCCGGCGGCTCCGTCGTCTGTAAGGATTATCAAAAGGTACACGGATGTTGAAAGGCAAGCTTTAACTCCCGCGCCCGCCGGCCCAACAGGCAGGCAGACGGGGCCGGTGGAGGCCAAGCAAACAGAGGAGGATGTGTTTGCTTTTCATGTGAAAATCAATGGGTCCAGACAGATGGTGGTTTGTTTCCTCACTGTTTACTCCCCGGCTCCTTGACAAAATGCCCCCAGCCCACCCCTCCTGGGCTGATGTACACAGGTAAGAAGAAAGCCCCACCCCCAAATGGATGACAGATGTGCGAGCTACCGCCCTAAATCCCCTCATCCATTCCCTGCTGTTTGACCTAGCGACGGCAAAACGGCCTTGGGGAGAAATAAGAAAAGCTTTATTCGCTTAACAAGCTCCACCATCAGACAACCATCTTTATCTTGATCAGAAACATTGGCCACCTAAAAAGCCAACTGGAAACGTTCCGCCATGAAGAAACACAAGGCTTTTATTCAGACAGTATGGTTTGGTGAGTCATCTCGTGGAAAGGGAGACGGCTAGGACCGAAGATAGAGAGTGACAGATCCGCTGGTGAGTACTTCATGCCAGCCGCGCCTGAAGTGTCTCCGCTCCGAGGGGACGGCTAACTCGCCCTGGCTCTTGTGAGAGGTGGAGGTGCGAAAAGGAAACGACACATCAAAGATCACCCTTTCTATGAACCGTATATAGGACATCTCCTGTGTGACTCGCATGCATCGCACAAGAATTTAATTCATTTAACATCTTTTGTTCATTTGAGACCAAAACACTGAAGTAATATTTCGTTAGATCAGCTCGCCCACTCTTGAAGCCATTTTCCCAGGACACGAATCTACACAAATTGCTTTTACTGGAATTCACTACAACTGGGATTGAATATCTTTTTCCCCCCGGCTTCGTATCAGCACGAGGAAAACGATCCTCGCTGGAATCAGACTGAGGCCTGCACCGCTGAATCTGTGGGTTTTAGTAGCCAACGCTTCCCTTCTGCTGCTTTGAGAGATATGTTTAGTCAAACAGCGGCACTCCTGCTCACCAAGACGGCACAGAAGGTGCATTTCTCTGATTCAGAAGTTTTTTTTTTTCATACCGTAAAAGTCGGGTTACAAGCTGCTCCTACCTCCGGTCAGTGTCCCGCTGTAGCAAGCTAGGAGCAGTGCTAGCTAGCGCTGCTGCTAGCTCCCCGCTGATGCTGCTACTGGCTGCTGCTGCTACTCGCATCCCCTCCGCCCAAGTCAGGTGTCGAGCCGGGGCTGGTCCCGCTACCTTCGGTGGTTGTCGGGGAGCTAGCGGAAGTTAGCGGAGAGCTAGCGGAACTTAGTGGGGAACTAGCACGAGCGCCAGCTGGCTACAGCGGGGAGCAAACAGGGACACTGACCGAAGGTAGTAGCGGCGTGTAACCCGACTTTTACGGTACATGTATGTTTTCTTTGAATACAAGCGTGATTCACGTTCACTGCTGGTCACACAAAGCTGCAGCTTGCTTCCCCTTTTATTTCCCCCCTATTTTGCAAGAGAAGGAGGGGTGAGAAATGTTGAGGGGGTGGATGGGTTGGGAGAGGGTGAAAGTCAGCATTCCAGCCGGGCCAGAGCGGAGCAGAGGTTGCGCGGGTGGAGAGCATGGGTGGAGGTGGAGGTGTGGGCGGCAGCAGCAGTGCAGAGGCGTAGCAGAGTGCAGCTCAGAGAGCAGTTCCTGATTCCACAGCCCTGAGCTCACCACCTTTGTGCCGGCTGCCAGCCACTCCCGTTTTTCTCCTTCACACCATCTTCCCTCTCCTCCCACCCACTCCCCTCCCGCCCCCCTTCGCCATGTTTTTCCATCTGAGGTGTTAACTCCTTGCTGGGCACTTCCGCCGCCACTGGCATCGGCGGCGGTTTTCGAGGAAGCTCTGGGAGGAGGCGTGCACGCTGCTATGGGATCCTTACTGGAAGCGAAGGCGTGTGTGCCAGTAAAGTCGCAATGATTCACTCTGCAAATGTTTTTTTTTATCCATTTGCAACACCGCATAATCCGCCTGGCAATTAGCTGTGACCCGGCATGACGGACGTGTCGGCGCACACACACACACACACACACACACACACACACACACACACACACACACACACACACACACACACACACACACACTCACTCACACGCAGATGCAGCACGGGATCAATCGGCGAGGGAAGGAGCAGCGAGAGATGAAACAGGGGTAGACTGAGGAGGAGCCCTGCATTGGTCACGCCTGCGTTTAACCCATACACACTGGGGTTTAGTCAAGCTACAGTAAATCAGCAATGTTGGCTCCATGAGCATGAAAAACAATAGCAGATTAGCAAAAGGGGAAGAAAAAAAGCCAGCTGTTACTGTCGTCACCCCATTGAATATCTAAAGCTTGTCCACAATGGAGCATTATTGCAGCAAATAATAAGACGCATAAGCCAGATTGACAGGTGAATAGCAGAGGACAGGAAATGATGACACACACAAACAGTACAGTATGTCACAGGGGAGAAATAACATCCTAATATGGCTTAAGGAGAGCAGGAGGATGACGTTGGAGGGCCTTGCACAACGCAGTACCTAGAACTAGGACTGGGACAGGGCTCAGGAACGTACACTTCTGTTTTTTTTTGTGTGTGTGTGTGCGTGTGTGTGGTTGCGCGAGCGGGGGACATTACACAATACGAGCCGCAGAGCGTGACATTTGAATGTGCTGACTGTCCCTCGGTAGACGGCGCTCAGGTGACTATGCGGCGGAAAAAAATGCGAGATGACCTTATGATAGATCAACTGTTACTGCTCCCTGCAGATTCACCCTCTTTACGTCTCCTCAGCCCGGGCGCTACCTTGTCCGCTCGCTTCCTCTGTTTGATGGAATAAACATAGCTCACAGCGAGGCTGCACATTGCCCCCCCCTTGGCTGCAGGAGCTGCATGAAAACGAGACACTCGTCTGCATTCATTTATCAATGGATGGGTGCCTCCCCTGCTTTCACTTCGCCGGATCAGGTGGTGCATGATTAAGGGGCGCCATTACAGTTTGGCAGCCCTTGACTTTACTCCGTAACCTCTGCCGGCATAATGTACTCTAATGCGTTTGAGTTCCATTTGAACTTCCAACTATCCTGCCGTCCCCCCAGCATGTCGATGAGAAACGTCCACCTTTTAGAGAGTGCAAGTGTAATTAGCGGAAGGTAAAAAAAATCAAGGGGGCTCTCGAACGTAAAGACATAATTCACGGCACATTTTAGTTGTGTGGTAGTTCCAGCAAAGCATTACTTCCTATTTATAAACTTTCCTTTTTTTATTTAATGGCGTTGTTCAACTCTTACTTTCATTCATTTCCTTCGGAAAGAGAGTGAGAGACGGCGGCTAATGATCGTGATCCGCGCTGTCGGGTCCACAGAATGGAGGATGTCAATGTAAACACAGACAGTCAGCGCAAAGGAATGTGTGAGGGAAAACCCTGGGGACAAAGTCCAAGCGAGGAAGGGAGGGGTGAAGAAAGGAAGGACGGGGTGGGAAATGGAACGAGAGAGTGGGTATAGAGACGATTAGGCGAAGGAAAAGTAAATAAAAAAAAAGGAAATGCAAGAAGAGAAAAAGAGTGGGAGAGGAAACCGATTTTTCGGAGAAAAAGAGGAGGATGTGGAAAATGCTGAAGGAGGAGAAAAAAGAGGAGAGGAGGATAAAAAGATGGAGAGGGGCCTTTCGTGGGGGGAGAGATAAAAAAAGAAAGAAAGAGGACCAAAGTGGGAGAAGGATAGAGGCCATGAGGAGTGGGAGGAAGTCGATCAAGGGAGCGAAGCAGGAGGGGGACCTCAGCCTGGAGGCAGAGGGAGGAGGAGGAGGAGTGAGATAGCAGAAGAAGAGGGTGAGAGTGAAGGAGGGAGGGAGGCTCTGTGAAGGGCAGAGGTGGGGGTAGATCGTTCATTCGGAGTCGGGTGGCGTGAGGAAGGAAAAGCCATGAACGACTTCAAAGGCCACGGGAGGCCTTGACGGAGAGGAGGGTTAGAGTCCTGTAATCCTAAGAGAGGTTAGAGGCCCCCAACTTCGGTTCCTGGTGCTGCTGAAACTAATTTAGCCAGCGGGCCCCAGAGCCCCCCCCACCCCTAGGTCGTAACCGGAGGAGCTGTGAGTGACAAAGTGCAGGCGGAATATTTGAAGTGGCCCTCACCGGCCTGCAGGACAGGACATGCACACACAGGTCTGTCTGTGGTGCACAACAAGCTTTTGGAAACGGTTGGAAACGTAGAGGAGCATCAGTATGAATATCAACAGATGGGCCTCTTGTTTAATGTGTATGTTATCAGGGCGTTCTTGAACCGCCTGTATCAGGGCTGGACTCTATCAGTGGAATGATTGATTGGACAAGTGACGAATAGATGTGATCTTTATCAGGGGCCAACATTCAGTTCAAAATATATAAAGATAATGCTCCACTGGGAGCAAGAAATGTGAAATTTGCCAGAGGAGAGCTAGCTAACGCTAGCTGTTCACAGCACTGTCCTGCTTGGCGAAATAGCAGATAGCAGCATTTGTAACAACTAACTTAATCAGGCAAGTTGCCCTTTTATATTGAAGCAAGAGTGTTTTTCTGGAGCCTTGAAGCCCATAATTGAATATGGAACTTAAAGGCACTAAATGAGTTCAAGTCTAAATGAAACTGAAAGCTTTGTTGTTTACTGTATTTTGTCGTGTTTCAAGATACAGCACAGCTGTGTCCCGTCATGTCAACGTGCTCTCAGCACCAACCTCAGGTAGCCAGCCGCAAGCAGACGGGGAAATTTGAACGCTGTTACTTGCTACTTGTTTACTGTAGGAAAGATTCTGTCCCAAGCGCTTTGATCCGTAGAAGCGGTTGATCGCGGTTTCCACTGCGTTGCGTCTGTGACTCAGAGAAAGAGACGTGTCTGGGTGTGTCTGACACCGTAGCTTTGGCTGCTGCACAGAGGCCCAAACGATCAAAACAGATGCCTCTCCATCCAAACTGAGTCTAATTGACACGAGGGGGGACGTCATGTTTCAGCTCATACAGTAACACACTAGTCACATTCAGGAAAAGTTGAGGTTTCATGTTCAAGTAATTATGTTTTACAATCACCGACTCTGAATTCCTGCCTTG
Source organism: Taurulus bubalis (assembly GCF_910589615.1). Classification (NCBI taxonomy): domain Eukaryota; kingdom Metazoa; phylum Chordata; class Actinopteri; order Perciformes; family Cottidae; genus Taurulus; species Taurulus bubalis. The sequence goes on along the minus strand of NC_136595.1, from coordinate 24,069,837 downwards.
CTGACACATATGGAATTACCGCATCTGGCTCCGAACCCGCCCGGAATGACAGAAAAACGTTAAATACGGGTCGGCTCCGTGAAAGGAGACACTATTGTGACAAAGCTGCGGTGCCCGTTCGTTGCTTGTCTTTCAATGGACTGAATGCCAACTGCGTAGTCCAAGTGTAGTCACATTGAATAAAGAACATCAACCGCCACAGCCTACATATTAAATGCACACAAAGCATTTGACATCTGGCAAGAACTCTATGAGCACTGAAATGTGTGTGGGCGCGGAGAATGAATACACACGTATATTTCCTTTTATGCGCTTAATGCTGAGCGTGTACAGAATGTGTGAGCGTGTGTTTGTGACAGCAACGCTTGGAAGTCGTTCACTTTGCCTGACCGGCCATGTGAAAACTGACCATACTCAGTGTGTGTGTGTGTGTAAACAGGTCGGAGATTACGCTGCCCGTGTAGAGATAATAAAGCCAATACATAAAGGGGAATGTAATGAGTTGACTCACAGGCGTAGTCATGGGAAAGGCGGCTGCATGGTGTCTTAGAGGAGAATAAAGGGATTATCAACACGGTAGGCAGCGCACAGGCTGTGGGTGTCTGGAGTTCTGTGAAATAGGAACACAGGAAGTACAATTAAAAGCTGCAGGTAAGTGCTTGGAGCCATGTGAGATCGTAGGCAGGCGTGCCTGTATGAGCAAGAGAGAAAGTGTCTGTGTGAGTCTCTGTGTGTGTGTGTGTGTGTGTGTGGGCTGCTAGCCCCTCTGCTCTGTGTGGGCTTTTGGGTGTTGGTTTGATTATAGTGTCTTTGAGCCAAGAACTTTGAGCACCTCTGTCTGTCACAGCCGCCAAAGCGCAGCAGATGTGTACACGGAGATATGAAACGTGGAACTTATAATGATCACACACACACACTTTCTTTCCTCCACAGCTGTGTCTGTGATTGCATTCTCATGGGGAACTACAAACATGTTCAAACACGTTTGTTTAGTAACGTTGATAACGTTGATGCAGTTATTACGGGAGAGTGCTAGGGCCACGCATCAGGGATAACGTTTTTCAGTCAAAATGCTGACAGTAAACTCCAAATTTCAGGGCATACACTAACGTTAGCAGTTTGGTTCATTCTCTAAACGTTTGCCTTTTATTCTCTACATTTCATTTTATTATCAAAATGGTTTATTTTTTTACATTTTGACATTGAATCGGCACCCGTATACACAAATGTAAAGAATCCTTGAAATGTTGTATCATGGTTCCAAACCAACAAGACAAATTAAGGGTGGAACAAATCCAAATGCATCTACAAAATATAAAAGCTTCTTGTATGCAATATGATACATACATACCGTTTACTAGCTCAGCTCAGGTGTTGCATCAAGTGTCAACTTTTTGATTGAAGGTCCAACTCCAAGAAAGTGGATCTTTGCGATCAGATATTGGTCACCCGAGTGACCAAAAAAAGATAAAAGTTAATCAGGTTATTTCTTGGAGAAGATGTATAAGTTCTGTGTCATTAAGAAAGAAAGAAAAGTCATATTTAGTGCAGTAATATATGGAAGATATGCATTAGTGTATACAAGCGTAAATCATCTGCATATCATGATGCAAAATTAAATTCAAATCCAAGATACTAGTTTTTCTAAACAACGAAAAATATACTGCCTCTTTCCTTTCTATTCACTTTGTCTATATCTCAAACATATCATCTCAAGAAACCCTAGAGGTGTAGAGTCAGAAAATTAATAATAAATAACAATAAATAAACCTTCAACTGTTGAAAAGACTGACATTTAATAATATTAATACTTAAATTTTTTATAGCGCTTTTCTGAATAATCAAAGACGCTTTACATAGGACAGAGACAAACAGAACAAAACAAAAAAATAGAAATAATGTGTTAATATAACCAGTTTGGTTGAAGGACATGACTGAGAATAGAATATCTTCTTAATTAAAACGTTAAATGCAATTAAGCTATACACATTGCAAGTAGAAACACGGAATTGCGTTGATGTGATGAACAATTAAAAAGTAATTCATAAGCTAAGTATAGCACAATTATTGTTATAAGTAACAACAACTAAAGGTGCTTCAAAAATGATGGCAAATAATATTTTCAGGCTTCCTATCTCAAACAAATACATGTTTTACCATTGCATTAGAGATTTAAGCAAATTTGCCACATCTTAAGATGATTAAGGGGAACCCGCAGCCTTCATGTAACAAAGACAAATAATAATCTCCTGTTAATACCTTTACCTGCCCTGCTGGGAGCCATTTTCCAGGATCAGGATCTATTTTCAGAAATGGAATAAAACATTCATAACTATGGTTTTATTTGTGTGGAATCTTGTTTCTGTATCTCTAGAATGAGCCGTCGTGTCCACACAGGCAGCGGGTCCTCTTCACTGAGTCGGCCATGTTGCACCTTTCATGTTTCTACAGTAGCCCGGAGCGGACAAACCAAACCGTGGCTCTGGAAAGGGGCCGTGTGCATTGCTGATGTGCTTTGGACAGGAAGGAGTGCGCCGTGCGGCGGTATTCGGTCGGTCGCAATCTGCAACCTCACGATGCCACGAATACTACGTTCACATGGAACCGCACGGTACACGGAAAAAAACCGTGTACCGTGTGGACGAGAGCAGGTTGGCAGAAATATCGGCGACGGTAGACGGCAAAATAAAATATGTTCACATTTTACCGTTCTCTGCGAGGAGAAAGCGTCTTAAAGTTTGCTGTCAAAACGTAGAAAGGGCAACAATAATTCTTTGTCGAAGAAAGTCAGGAGTTGTCGTCCGTCCGCCGGCTGCCGGATTCCATGTGAATGCGGCGTAAATCCTTTTAAATATGGGCGTGCTGCATTGTTGCATGAGTAGGTATTCTCAATGATTGATGGCTTAATTTACATTTTCACTGATAAAGGTTACCGCAGCTTCAAAGCGCACCTTTAAAAGGAGAAAAGATCTACTGCATTTTTACAGAGAAGCACTCTTTGAAAGGAATCAATAGGGATACGTCGACCTCATTTTAGTGATGCACACGCAGCACAAAAGACCGACCTGAGGTGAAAATAAGTGTTTACCGAGGGAAATGGAATTGTAAAAAAAAAAAAAAAAAAAAAAAAGATCATGGTGGTAGATGGGGCATAATGAGCATTCCCCTGGTGGGGATTAATCTGGACATGATAGATCCCACACTCCTCTCTTCTACCTTTTAATGTAGAAAAGCTGGCCTCTCTGAAAAGTGCAGCGCTCACCCAGACACCCAGAGGTCCTGCGTGACCTAGTTAGCAGGACCCTGTGGTGGGCTTCAGTAGTTCTTCTGACAGGCTCGACCTCGCATGCAAGCTCTGTTTTTAGCTACTTCACTTCCTATCCGACACCGCTCTCGCCGCTCTGCATCTCTGGCCTCTACCTCCTACTCCTACATTATCTGTCTGCAGAGACCGGTCTGCTTACCCTTTCAGCTGCAGCCCTTTGCATATGTGTAGGTACATGTGGTGGGTATTTTTTTGTATCCGCTTATGTGTGGGCTCTTCGTGCATTTCAGGTTTCTGTTTAAGGTGAGCGTATTTCTAAGAAGAGTCTATTCAGGAAGAGCATTGAGGTCAGTACTGAGCAGGTGAGAGAGTGAGCGTGTGTTACCGATGAGCTCATCGGATGACGGCTGTTGGGTCGGGGGGGGGGGGGGTCTGAATGTCAGTTTGTCACCCATCTCTTCTCGCCGCTCTGTTCGAGCACGCTTGGTCTCGCAGGAGCCTCCAAATACTGCACATGTTTCTTCTTTATTTTTTTAATAATAGAAAACATCTTCGTTATCTCAGCCCTCCTGTTGGTGCAATTAAGTGGTGAGGGTCTGTGTCTCTACCCGCCTCACAGTCACACAATGTGCACATATGCACAGTTCTCACTACCAACTCGGGAAATATTAGCTATGCGACGCAGTGTCCTCTTTTTTACAAACTCAAATCTGGTCACCCTAGCTTAGGGAGGAGGCCGAGGTGGATGTTTGGGTCAAAGAAACGCAAAACCGTCACCCAGGAGTCCACCGTTCATGTCCTGTGTGAAACCAAGATAGTGTCGATTTACTTTACCTCATTTTCGTTACGCAACTCGTGTCCTTAGCTAACGCTGAGCTAACGTCAGTAACGACAACTACGGAAACAAATGTGCTTGTTTTCGCCAAAACCACAATCCTTTCCTAAACCTAAAAACTAATTGAACCTACGTTGGAAGTTTATTTTGAAAAGCCACCATGCACGTAATGGAGCCTCTTGGTTTGAAGCGCAGGGCGACTGAAGCCTAATTTAAAAATCGGCTCCTGAAAAATGTGATTGGGCGCCAGACGCCACATTGCAGAGCAGACATTTGATTGGACATCAGAGGTGGGAGGTGGGATTTCTGGACAAATGCCTCACATCCTGTTACAACAACAACCACCTCATTCATTCCCGGCACAGGAGCTCCTCGTCACATCATTTTTTTTCCCCCCCTCCATCAACGGAGTTGTGTTGGGCCAAACTTATATGGAACTATTGAATATAATTCAACATATTCAAAGACCACTTGAGAGCGAGAACGCACCGGCGCCCAGAGAATAAACCAGGCATAAGGAGAGAGAAAGTGTTGCATTACCAAGGAGATCAACTAATATAATATAATGCAAATACACATACGACAAATGCAAGGTGCAAACATAAATACAATGTACTCTATTATTTCGCTTAACGCTGCGTAGTACCACCGAGGAGCTGCGGGGTCGAACAGCGAGGAGTTATTCAGATCATCTTTAACGGAGAGGCGCGGCGATGTATCACGGCTGCGCGCAACACATTGTCTTCCATGAGAAATGCAGAGGTGAAAGTGTGAGTGGGTAGAGGCAGCTGTCATTTGTGGGATGTGATGAATGACGGATGGTTGGGTGGGTTGTGGGGTGCAGGGAGGGTTGTGGGGGGCTGTCGTGACTCCCATCCTGACCCGTGTGGTGACCGGGAGAGTGGGAGGAAGAGAGAGAGAGAAAGGGAGATAAACAGAGAGATGGCCCTATGTGGAAGAAGAAGAAGAAGAAGAAGAAGAAGAAGAAGAAGAAGAAGAAGAAGAAGAAGAAGAAGAAGAAGAAGAAGAAGAAATAAAAATGGGACCAGAGGAAAAAAAAACAACAAAAACGTGGGTCGACCTGTTTTAATTTTTTCTTTCTTTCTCGGCAGCGAAACCAAGGACACAGCAGGAGGGGTAGGTGGGTGTCAAAGTGGGAATGGAGCATCATCTATTTGTCATCTATCTTTCTCGCTCGCGTCCCCGCTCTCTCTCTCTCTCTCTCTCTCTCTCTCTTTCCCTCCATTTCCCTCTTTTCCACGCCTCTGTCCTGCTGTTTCTGGCTCCTCGTGGGAGTGCAGCAAAGGCAAACAAACAGAGAAGATTGTTTATCTGCGCCAGTGGGGAATAACAGCGCGTTATTAACCTTGTATTACCTTGCCTTGGGTTACCTCAACCCACTAATTTATCACGCAGAACATAGTGCAACGATTTCTTCTTCTCTGGATATGTCTGCGTGACACAGTGGCTGTGTCAGAGGAGCAGAACCTCCTCCATCTCTCACAACACGCCAAACACTGCAACGGATGCACACACACACACACACACACATACACATGCACATGCACGCACAAACTTTTGTGCATGCGTAGGAACATTCACACATACATCAGAGAGTACATAGACATAAATGCACACACACACACACACACACTTCGATGCACAGAAGTGGATGCGTGTTCCCAAGGGCACATGGAAAAAGGAAGAAACACACACACACACACACACACACACAGATTATTAGCTTCCAGTGCCAGATGTGCCACCCACACACAAACACACAAGGCCTCGTCGTTTGTCCTCAACAATCACAGGAAGTCGCTCTGCGTTGCTTCTCATCTCCCCGTGGAGGATGTGTTCCACCGAATGGGAACAGTCACCAGCGTATTGAGCGCATAGGAAGACAACAAAACAACACATTACCACTACAGTTGTTCGTAGCATCAAACGCCTTTCTTCTTCACGGCTTTTCATTTCAAGAAATGTGTGTCGGAGTTGCCAAGTGGGGGCAGCCAGCGCTTCTGGAGGAGTTTCCCGCCATTCCACATGAACCCGTTTCAGATGTGTTGTTGTTGTTGTTGGATAATAACAGAGAAACACACAACGCCGTACCGATCATGAAGGTTCATGTCGAGTTCTGATTATATATATATATAAAATGTATTAAAGAAGCTGTTTAACAAACCACCCTCCTCCAATCTGTGTCACTGATTTACATTTCCTTCTCTCATCACATCCGAGCCAAATAATGTCCCAACCAACGGACCTTGCGAGTCAAGTGTTCCCAAAAACATTGGCGAACTACCCCGCCCACACGGCCCTGCTGCCGTCTCCCCTCCAACTTCAAATGACCGTGGAGGGACATGTGAAAAGCCTTCCTCTGCGACCACTGAGCGAAGACGAAGAGAGGGAGAGAGAGATGAAATAATTGAGTAATGATGTTTTGCATTTGGGTCTCTGTGGGTGAAGCGGGAGAGGCAACATAATCATATATATATATATTTATATATATATAAACACCAAGCAGAGACACAGTGTTGCATCTGACATTCTGACACACACACACACACACACACATGGGTGTGTACCCGCTCCTCTCCACACAGCATCATACAGAGGTGATAATTAGCTCATGCTGTATTCTGCTTGACCCGACACATCGACGTCCAAAAGCATGAGCAGCCTGTTTGTCTCACAGCTAGGGCTTTTGTTCCGTGTGTGTGTGTGTGTGTGTGTGTGTGTGTGTGTGTACGCTGACATGCACATGGGCCTCCCCCCCGCCCCCCGCCCCCCTCCCCAAAGCCCCGCTGAGATTCGCACCTCCCTCCGCGCGGCGTCTCCTCTCCTCTGACCCAGTCTGGAGGTGGCGAGGCTGAAGCAGCGGCGCTGCTGCCTCCGGGGGGGATTGGACTGAGTAACAGCTCAGGCTGCCGGGCACGGAGCTGATGTCCACCCTGCTAGAACACTAGACAGAAGCACAGCAACAGAAGCTCCCACACATGGAGCGCAGACAAAGAGGCACACGGCCACATACACTGATCCTCTCCACCCCCTCTTCCTTTCTCCTCCACGCATGCATGAAGAGATGGGGAGCGGAGAGGAGAAGAAAAAATAAATAAAAGGGAGAGAGGAGAGAGGCATGCAGGCATTGATTTTTTTTTTTAGCTTTATCGTTTCAGAAAACCTGTTTTCTTGGAGAAATCTGTCGCTGAATTATTAATGTCTTCATTCAATTTTGATGCCTTTCTCTTGTTGGGAAAACTGGAGGCTCCTGAGTGAGGAGGTCCCGCGTAGCCTTCTGAACACATAATGGTACCGCTGCAGCTCCACCACCTCCTCCGCCCGCCCGCACACACACACACACACACACACACACACACACACACACACACACACACACACACACACACACACACACATTCAAAACACACGTCTGTCTGTCTTGTTCCTCCTGGCACTCCCTCCATCCTCTCTGGCTTGTGTGGGAGTGTGTGTGTGTGTGTGTGTGTGTGTGTGTGTGTGTGTGTGTGTGTGTGTGTGTGTGTGTGTGTGTGCTGGAGGAAGAGGAAGGGGGCGAGCGAGAGATGGGGAGGGAGAATTAGATCATGTATTGAGAGCTGCTGGCAGTGTGACTAAATTGGCTAACTATAGCTAACAACATTACACACTGTCCATCTGGGGCCGAGTCTGTCCTCCCTCTGCTCTCTTTTTCGGTGGACGAGTAAAATCCGCCATGTAAAGGACTTCCTTTTCTCCTGGCCGAGGTCTTCCTCTCGAGACTAAAATGTAGAGCGAAGAGGAAAACGCTGGAGAAGTCGGATGCGCTCGACGGCCAGCTGAAAGGAATAGTAAATACTTCAGAGATTTGCAGGTCCAGTGCCCCGTCGATATCTCCACGGTAGCTAAAATGTCAGCTTTAAATTTTAATGTTAATTGATTGATTCCAATCCGACAATCCGATACTCATTCTGGCAATTACCATCCGTGTATAGATTAATATCTGATGATTCATCCCCACCGTGCTTTTCTTTTTGATCAGTATTGGGAGAATCATAGAACGGGATCCAACCCCCCCCCCCCCCCCCCCCCCCCCCCTCCCGCTGTCTCGGTGTCCACGACTGGCAGCTCGCCCGGGTAGGAGGCCGGCGCCAGGCAATCTGTGCTCCTGCACCTATGCTGACCTGGCAGCTGCCGGACGCCGCGTGTGTCCAAGAATGCGAGCACTGGGCAGATGCTGCAGAAGTAGGGCGAGGATGGAGGGATGTTGCAGGAGAGGAAAGACGGCAGAAGAAGGGGAAGAAGAAGAAGAAGAAGAGGGAGTTCAAAGAGATGGGGCGGCCGTGGCTTTCTGGCTGAGCCGCCGCACTTTGAAAGTCGTGACTGCGTTCGCCTCCCAAAAAGTTGCTCAGAAGTTCGCCGCAGACATCTTGCCAAAAAAAGTGTTTTTGCAAGTCATGTTTAAGTCTCTTAAGGTTGTAATACACATTTTATTATCTGCTGCAAGCCACCTGGTCTGCTTAGAACAGGGCAACGCCAAATCTAAAACACCATCACTCCTTTAGTCTATTAGCATACAGAATCAGTTGTTTGGCAGATATGATAACTATAAACAGGTTATTGCAAAAACATACAATGAAAGTTTCCTTTAAAGTAAATAACTGTATATTGTCCCAACAATTTGATATAGACTAAAGTTAATTATTATGCATGCATTATTAGGCAAGATAAGGCCCAATTATTTATTTATTTTCTAAATTCCTTCTTTCACGATATAACATTTTGTCTTCATAAAAAAGCGTCTCATCGTTCGGTGGATGACAACACGACGTTGCACTGTTTTAATAAATAAATTGATTAAATCAATTCTATCACCTTGAGTAAAATAAAGTGCTCTAAATTCAGCCGTCAGTGTCATACTCCTTGGATTCGGATTTACAAAAATTGTGTCCACAAATTTAGCGAAGTCAAAGCCAAGCCATTTTTCGTCATCAGTTTCCGGGATTCTGTCCGTGTTTTCCCGCATCATGGAAATCATAGGGCACAACAATAATAACTGTAAGCACACTGTACTGGATCTCCAACTGACTGCAGCTTCTAGTCTGCAGTAACTTACAGTCAAGTCTCTCAAACGCTGAGAAGCTGCGACTTGAGTCCAAGTCTCCATCTCTGAGTCTCGCCTCGCTAGTGAAGTTATTTGTGACTGTACAGAGAGAGCAGAGAATGCCTGCGTTGCTGTGGGAGGATGTTTTTCTCTGTCAGACGGCTGATTTTGAATAATCCAAATGATAGATGGAGGTACGGCGGGTCAACGTAAGCATGCGCGGATCGCGGAGGTCGGCTGGGTTTGAAAGCAGAGACGAGAGAGAGAAAGTAAAAGAAGATGAAGAATGAAAGAGAGGGGATAATGGCTGAGAAGTAATAGCGCAAGGCTCCCAGGCAAAGATGAAATATTTGCAATTCCACCGGGACCCTGTGCTGCAGGCACTCACTCCATTTGTATGGAAATGAGTTTGTCTTCCTTTCTTTTCTTTTTACATTTTTTTTTTCTTCTCTGAGAAAAGGATTGGAGCGAGAGGGATGGAGAGACGGAGGGGAAGGTGGGCAAACCGACCGACTGTCAAGGATATAGTGATTCCTGCCAATGCAGTCGGACGGCCGGGGCCCCGGCTGTTTCTCCAGCGGCACATATGGATAAAATAAATCTATGTGTTTATGACAGACTGATCTATGCGCCCGGTGCTCTGGGAGCCAGTTTGCTTGTTGGAAAAGCTCTTTGTCTGTTATTGACCATTTTTTCCTCACCTTTCTCTCTCTCTCTCTCTCTCTCTCTGTTTCTATCGGTGACATCCTCCGGTCCAGGCCCACAGCTGGGACTACTCTGATCCTGGGCCCAGGCCTGCTTTCTGCCAGATAATTGGCAGATGTTGTGGAAGGCCTCTTGTTTTGCTATTTTCAGCTGCTCCTGTGCGTCTGCATGCGCCTGTGCGTTGAGTGATGCTGCCACACATGTATTCATGGCCAGCTGCTCATCTCTGCTGCCCTGGGTGAGCGGGGAGAAGACATCCCATCTCTGACGGGCCCTCCACTTCTCTCCCTGTTTCTACTCCCCTCCCCTCCTCAGCTCTCCCTCTCCCTTCCTCTCTGAGTCACAGCCGCCAGCCACAAGTCTGCGTCGGTCTGAGTCATGCCTCGGCTCTCGTGAGATGGGCCCTGCTGTCTGCGAAACCACAGACATGAGAAATGAGAAATGGGAAATGAGAGAACAAACAGACACACACTCCCACACACATATACACATACACATACACACACCCACATACACACACAGAGGGTTATATTCTTGGACCAGGAACATTCTGGGATGAATAAGCTGAGAGCCAGACTGGAGCACCTGTCTCTCACAATGAATGTTGGCTGCTGAAGTGTCTGAAGCTTTGTGGGACACGAGTTTGAAGTTAACTTTAGCCACAACTAATAATGAATTGTTTTTTTGCTTAGAATCTGTTGACAAGCTCGAAGGAAAGCATCATTTAATGTTTGCCTGCGTTACTTTTTCCTGCACAGCAAGTGACACTTATGGGATGATGATGAATAAATACAAGCGTAAAAGAGTCGCACACTGGCAGAGACGAGTACAGCTCGACACATCTCAACTTGAGAAAAACACATGCAAATAGACAAAGAAGATGTATAGCGTTTTCACACAGGCGAAAAGAAAAGAAACACATGCTAATGCAGAAACACTTGCGCAATGCAACATACATTTCTGGGCGATTGTAAAAAGAAACAACAGATAAAATGTTAATTTTGTTTTCATATACATTTTCATTGCTTCAGGATGATTAATGCATCGCTGGAGATATTGGCCATGTGTAACGTTAGCCTTTTACTAATTAACCTCCCGACTCGTCTGTATGTGCGCCGGGCTTTCCACTAAACCCAAAGTAAACCCACCCGTGTCATTATCAGACTGACGTAGGATGAAGAGAGAGGAAGTCCGCTCACAAGAGGGGGGCGGGTCAAACAAACACAGACTTTCACCCACGAGGCTGTTCGTGAAACCGAGTCAATGTTTACTTGTTTTTACTGTAGTTTAGTTTAGTGACTTACGTACTTTAGTTCCGAAGCAAACGCAGGCTACTTATTCTACGTAAATAATGGATTTAAACCTTTTCCTAAGCCGAACCAATTCCTTTTGTTGCCTTATCCTAAAAAACGATGTAAACCGACATTAGAAGTTTATTTTGAAAAGCCGCCATGCATGTAACGAACGGAATCTGTACATTTCATGTGAACACGGACGTTAAATTAGAAAATACACTATGTATGTAACGGGCAGAAACTGAGGTATTTTCTAACATATTTTATCTTGTAGAACTTTTTTTTTTTAAATCCCTTAAGCTTGTGTTAACCGCAGAGACAAGAGAACAGGAAGTGCAAACACGCTGACTCATTTCCGTGTTTTCGGACCCATTCATGTTTGTCACATCTTCATTGAGAGTTTTTGACCTCGATTAAGTTTTTATTTTATCAACCTGCAAGTCTCAGAGTCCGGCCTTTTGGTTCAAACCGTTTTTTCTCCACTGAGCCCTGATGCTCACGTTGGGTGAACCCGTTTTCATCATGCCTCGCACACCTTTTCATGAGCACAATGTATTCAGACTCTGCATTCAGTGTGTGTTGTTGCTGATGATGACTCACTGCTGTTATAACACCCTCAACATATCTCTCTGACACCCACTGAGACCCACTATGTATTTATTAGAGTGTGCGGTTTGCCAGCGTGATCCTATGTGTGTTTTAAATCCAGAAGTTCAAGCCTGACGTTAGAACGAGGCATATGGGAATAAGGATTGAAATGGCTGTTTTTGTAAGTAGCCTAATACCGAAAGTGTAGCAACAGCAAAGCAAACGCTGGAAGGGCTTTAGACCACAAAGCCGCTACCGTGCACACTATCATCTCCAAAGCAGAAACCGAGGAAGCTTTTCCAACTCAAGATCAAAGAACTTTACCTTGCTGATTAGAGCGCAGGGCAGCTCAACTTTCAGACTGCTACGCCATTCCAGCATAAGAGGATTAGTGATCCGACTTGTTAAACTACACAACAAACCCACAATAACTAAAGGATCAGAATGTGGAAACCTAGTTTGAAGTGTGGAGAAAAGGCATCCATGTATGACATAAATAGATTAGGGGAGCTTGAAAAGATTTCCCTCGTTCTTGAGTTCTAGTTGGATGGGGGTTGGGGGTTGAAGTTTTGTAGTCTAACTTTAAATGTTAAGTTTGAAGAAAGGATTAAATTACTGTGCTTTGTTGGATTCTAAATGTACATGCCCATGTACGTTCGATTGTCCCTCTCCTCTCGTCAGATCCAATTTCAGCTTAAATGTCCCACATCAGCACCGTTCAGAGGCCCTGCCCACTGAGGTCAGCTGATTCTACCGGCTCCCCACTTCCACCGTCCTCCGTCGCCCTCAGCGCTCCGGGCAAAGGCCTGAGGCGTCGGTCAAGAGCTATTGATCCCCGGGAGGTGAGAGTTCACACAAGGGGAGCATTGCCGATGGGTCAAAGGTCAAAGCTGAGTGGGTCAAGTGAGATTGAATGTGCCCGCCTTGTTGCCAGGAGCCAGGAAGGTCAGCCGGGCCCAGTTCACTCTGCGACCCCCGGCTGGTCAATAGCGCCTCACGTCCATCAATGGAAGTCTTGATTCGTCAATACATTTTTTAATTCGAAACCTGCCCATATTATTCCCTTGAAGATAGAGGAACGGCCGGTCAGACGCACAAGTTAGTCCCTGGGATTGATTTTGGATGGCAATCATCTCGACCTGCTGGCAAGGGATTAGTCCTTGTCAATATAGGCAACAATGGTTGCAGATTTTCTGTTGTTTTCAGGGTACGCTCTTTCCAATTAAACTACGAAGCTCATCAGCTGGGTCAGGAGGCCGACGGCAGATTTGCATGGATAGACACTTTTCATCAAACCCTTTGCCTTTTGAACCGGCGGAGCTTAAAGACCAGAAATGTTCTCTTATCAATATGAAAGAAACAACATTGAAAAGTCTGATTCCACAATTTATTTTTTGTTGGAGACTTAAAGTAATGTCTCACCACTGTAAATGCAAAAATCAGCATGCACATGTTCCTGCATGACCCAACATCTCCATCACATCCCAGTCCTGTATTTGGTTGCTGAGGTAGTTGGGGCAGTGATTGGGTCTTACATTATATTTAATTTAGCTGACGCTTTTATCCAAAGCGACTTACATCTTTGCGCTATACACCGCAGACACAGCAACGGGGAGCATTTAGGGGTTAAGCGTCTTGCTCAAGGACACAACGACATGGACTAGCGGGGCCGGGGCTCAAACCTCCAACCCTCTGATTGAAAGACGGGCATGCTAACCACTTAGCCACCGTCTTGAGAAGGGGACTGCCCATTGTCATGAAAGGCACATTATTTGGAAACACCAAAAGTCCCCAAAATATATCCTGTATGACCAAAGCCCCCCTCCCCCGCCCGGTTGTCCGTTACCCAAAAATAATGAAATAATAAATGTTCCGGCGACAAACAAAAACTCAGATTTGAGATATCGGCCCAATACTAACTCAAATAGCTGTATCGGGTGTCGATGACATCGGGACGATTTTCTATCGGATATCATTATTTTAACAACTAACAATTCATTACATTCATATCTATGTGCAGTGTTGGGGTAGTTACTCAGAAAAAGTAACTAGTTACACGCTACTAGTTACTTCTGAAAATTGTAACTAGATTATTTTACTAGTTACTGCATTTGAAAAGTAACTTCACTACTAGTTACTTTACTTTCCATTTTTTTAAGCAAATGTTCAAATTAACTGCAAAGACACATGGCCAAACATCATGGCCCTTTCATCACTTTATTTTCAATTTTCAATAATAATTTATTATTATGAATTAATATAATTTCCAATAATAATAATCGCGCGAGTCACACGACACTTCCTGCATGAACAATCTACCGTAAACGTCGGGTTACAAGCCGCTACTTACCTTCGGTCAGAGTCCCCGTTAGCTCCCCGCTGTAGCCGGCTGGGGCTCCTGCTAGCGCTCCGTCACTTCCTCGCTAACTTCCGTCACTTCCCCGCTAACTTCCGCTAGCTCCCCGAAAACCACCGAAGGTAGCGGGACCAGGCTCGACACCCGACTTGGGCAGAGGGGTCGCGGGCAGTAGCAGCAGCAGCGCTAGCTAGCAGCTTGTTGCTATTGTTCATGCAGAAAGTGTCGTGTGTCTCGCGCGCCACTAAAAGAGAACTTTTCGGACTGGTAAAAATGTCTTGGGTAACGCAGGAAAGCGCGTTACTGAGGTCTAGTAAAGTAGTGTAGTTACCAATATTTTTAGTGTAATGCATTACTTTACTACTAATAGTGATATCGTTACTGTAATCCGTTACTTTGTAACTCGTTACCCCCAACACTGTCTATGTGTTTACATGTTAGAATTAGTTTTACAAAGTTAAGTATTGCTTAAATCAAGGCTGCTGTTGCCTAAACGAATGATCCCAGTTTCTTCCACATGGTAAAGGCGTACAGCTCGTAAATCAAACACTTCATCGGAGCGGTACCTCGGAAAGGTCCTTCGTATTCCATGGGAGTTCTCTGGCCTTCCTGCAGACACAGCATGTGCACAGGTACCCAAACACACACCTCCAGATACACAGGGTCTCTCTCACACATACGCGCAACAGTTAGGGATGCTCACCGAGGCTGTTAGCTTTGGCACAGACCAGGGAAGGGAAGAGAGACCGGAAGCCCGAGGAGGGAATGTGGGAGTCTGCATTTGTGTGCAGCGAAAAGAAATACAGGCAGATATGCAGAAAAGAGGGTGACAGCAGTTTGCATGTACGAACACGCGGGAGAAAAGAAAGTGGTGTGCCGTTGATTTGCCGTTCGACAGCTCCGCAGTAAGAAAACAAGCTTCCAGCAGATATTTGTCATCTGTGTTATTAATAATAAAAGCGACATAACATGTTGTACTTTTTTTACTTGAGCCTTCAGTCGCACATACTCCTTTCCTTTTCCACTTATCTATTTTTTTTTAAATCATCGTTCATTTATACTTGTGCCCCCCCCCTCCCTCTTTTCTCTCTCTCTCTCTCTCTCTCTCTCTCTCTCTCTCTCTCTCTCTCTGCCTGTCACTGCGCAGTGTGTGTAGGCAGCATTGTGATAGGAATAGATGTTCCCCCTAAGCGAGACCTGCAAGAGCCATTTGAAGGAAAAAAAATCAGCTTAATGGAGAACAGTAGGTAAGGAGTGGGCAGCTCGTACTTTTATTTCATTCCCCCCCCCCCCCCCCCAAGCCTTTTTTCGTCTCTCTGCTGCTTCCACTGTCTGTCATTTGCTCCAGATCTCTTTCTTCTGCGCTCTGCCTCCCTTTTCAGCGTTTTGTTTCCCCATCTGTGCCCTCCTTTTCACCCCTGTCTTCCTCGTCTTGAGCTCATCTTCCTCTACTCCAAATGTTTCTTTCTCAGGTGGCACATCCCCCCTCCATCTTCCCTCCACCCCTTCTTCCTTCTTCACCTGCCACACACTGTCCCTGCTTGCCCTCCCTCTCTTCCTCTCTCTCTCTCTCTCTCTCTCTCTCTCTCTCTCTCTCGCTCTCTTTCTCTCTCTCTGTCTATATCAGTGTGTATCTATC
The DNA here is from genome assembly GCF_910589615.1 of Taurulus bubalis. Lineage (NCBI taxonomy): Eukaryota > Metazoa > Chordata > Actinopteri > Perciformes > Cottidae > Taurulus > Taurulus bubalis. The sequence continues at coordinate 24,054,053 of NC_136595.1, read as the reverse complement.
GCACTCTCCACCCCCTCTCTTTGCTATATTTTTCTTTCACTTTTCTTTCTTTTATCTGGGTGCACATTCCTCTCCTCCCACACTCGAAATTCTCACTAAATGATTCCAAGTGTCTGGGCCCCGTGCCTCCCTGAGCAGGCAGCACAGCCACTACACACACACACACACACACACACACACACACACACACACACACACACACACACACACACACACACACACAGCTACACCCACAGAAAGATACAGAAGCACACACAAGTATCATTATGGGTGCTGCAGAAGGGGGATAACAAAGTTAACAAAAGATAGATAGAGAGAGAGAGAGAGAGAGAGAGAGAGAGAGAGATGGGAGGTCTCTTTGTTCTATTCTGTAATCAGAATTTCTAGCTTTTAGTAGATCACAGTCCTTTGTTCCATCCATCCGAACATCTATCATCAGTACTTCCGAGCATTCTGATTCATCAAGCCATCCGTCTATCTATCCTGTATCCATTGATAAAACCATACTTTCAAACATCCATCCATGTATCACATCATCTATGCATTCATCCAAACAAACATCTATTCACACAAACATCCATTCATCCATCCAAACATCCATCCGAACAAACATGCATTCATCCATCCATTTATCCATCCAAGCATCCATCCATCCATTCATCTATCCAAACATCCATCCAAACATCCATTCATCCATCCATTCATCTATCCAAACATCCATCCAAACATCCATCCATTCATCTATCCAAACATCCATCCAAACATCCATTCATCCATCCATTCATCTATCTAAACATCCATCCAAACATCCATCCATTCATCTATCCAAACATCCATCCAAACATCCATTCATCCATCCAAACATCCATCCAAACATCCATTCATCCTTCCAAACATCCATCTAAACATCCATCCAAACATCCATCCGAACAAACATACATTCATCCATCCATTTATCCATCCAAACATCCAAACATCCATCCATTCATCTATCCAAACATCCATCCATACATCCATCCATTCATCTATCCAAACATCCATCCATTCATCTATCCAAACATCCATCTATCCATTCATCTATCCAAACATCCATCCAAACATCCATTCATCCATCCATTCATTTATCCATTCATCCATCCAAACATCCATTCATCTATCCAAACATCCATCCAAACATCCATTCATCTATCCAAACATTCATTCATCCATCCAAACATCCATCCAAACATCCATCCAAACATCCATCCGAACAAACATACATTCATCCATCCATTTATCCATCATCCATACATCCATCCATTCATCTATACAAACATCCAAACATCCATCCATCCATTCATCTATCCAAACATCCATCCATCCATCCATTCATCTATCCAAACATCCATTCATCTATCCAAACATCCATCCATCCATTCATCTATCCAAACATCCATCCAAACATCCATTCATCCATCCATTCATTTATCCATTCATCCATCCAAACATCCATTCATCTATCCAAACATCCATCCAAACATCCATTCATCTATCCAAACATTCATTCATCCATCCAAACATCCATCCAAACATCCATCCAAACATCCATCCGAACAAACATACATTCATCCATCCATTTATCCATCATCCATACATCCATCCATTCATCTATACAAACATCCAAACATCCATCCATCCATTCATCTATCCAAACATCCATCCATCCATCCATTCATCTATCCAAACATCCATTCATCTATCCAAACATCCATCCATCCATTCATCTATCCAAACATCCATCCAAACATCCATTCATCCATCCAAAAAACATCCATCCATCCATTCATTTATCCATTCATCCATCCAAACATCCATTCATCTATCCAAACATCCATCCAAACATCCATTCATCTATCCAAACATCCATTCATCCATCCAAAAAACATCCATCCATCCATTTATCCATCCAAAAAACATCCATTCATCCATCCATCCTTCCTTCCACCCATCCAAACACCCATCCATCCAAACATCCATCCACATCCACATATTTTTGAGCTTTTGTTGTACAATATTGTCCCACAATGCAATTCACAAACAGAGGATCTTCAAAACATCAACAGAATATAGAGAGCTCCAGGAATAACGACAACAAAACAAAACGTATAGACTATTACATTATTACTATAACTGTAACTGTATAACCGGTATAAACTCTCTCCTTGTGGAGTTTACCCGGCAGCAGCAAAGTCAGAAGTTTGACTAGTAGAACCGATACTTTGGCACCGAGTCAATGCCAAAATTATGAAAACCGATAGACACCAGGTGGGCGTGAGACTAACATTGTCTCAAATCAGAAAGAATGCATCATATTTTGCGACAAATGCTACAAATCTGTGATGAAATCAGCAGAAGGAATGCTATTTAATATTAGCTGGTGTAACCAGGAGTTGCATTGAGTTTCATTATGATGCATTCATGCTCTAGTCAGTAAAAATGAGTGTTCGGCGAAGGTCAGTTATAAGGTTATTACGATGTGCTCAAATATAATCCTGTAATTTTGTTTTTTGGCAAGAAAATGGAAAAAATACAAACTTGTTGAACTTCATTACCCTGACAATAGTTCTAAATGTTTACTAGATTTTTTAGTTTTTTGAATTGGTACTGGTATCGAAGCCTTAATTTAAGGTATCATGACTTCCCTACTAAATATGGAAAATAGAAATAGAAACAGAAATATGTATGTATATATGTATATACGATTAAGTGTGTTCAAATGCACGGCTAGTATGAACACCAATATTCGCTTGAGTGCACAGTATGAATAAATGCAGTCGTAAACCAGAGTATTGGACAGTTGAGATATAATACTGAGAAACGGCTTGTGTCTGCTGTACGAGGGGCAATCAAATCATATCATATCATATCATATCATATCTGCTTCCTCACGCACACACGCGTCTCCCGTGTGAGCCACACATTTGTGTTTTTATTGTCTAAAATGTTTTGTTAATTAGAGCCAGCTAATAAAACAATACATTACACCGTGTGTTTTATTTTCCCGGCAGTCATTTAATCTAATTGAATGTCACATTTTTTTCCATTTTGGAATGAAACTGTAAATAATGATGAAATCATAATTCTTTTCTCCGTCTTGCATCATGCTCCCTCCCTCGAGACGGCTGTTTTTCTGCTGCCTGTTTCTGTATTCTCTCAGACATCAATAATTCACGCACGAAGTCGAGGATGAATTATTCACACGCTGATGTCAGACATAAATGCACCATGCGCGCGTTATGGGGCCCTGTACCCCGCTTTTAAAAGCAAATATTAAAAAAGGGGGCTACCTGGGTGCCTCAGTCAGCCACCCTCCCACCCTCCTCTCCTTCCCTAGCTCCATTCCTCTCACCTCGCTGCATTCTCCCTTCTGTCAGCCGTCCCATTTTCACTCCCTTCATACGCATTCAATCCTCCTTTCATTCTGTCTTGTCACCTAGATTACATGCATGTAGAGCCAGGCGCCTCTGTTTGAAAGAGACAACACAAGGACAAGGATAAGTAGCGGCGGCTGAAAAAGGGATTTCGCTGCCTATCCTCTCAGCGCACAATGCAAGCCAACAATCCTACAAACTAATCCCATCGCTGCTTAAAACTCGAGGTGTAAAAACATTGCGGGGAGCCAGGCAGACACAAGCAGCGGCGACACGAAGCGCTGTCTTTTTCTCTCTCCTCCTCCATTTTTGTACTTTCTCTGTTTTCCTGTCATTCTCCCCTTTCTTTCTCTGTTTCTGTCTATTTCTCATTAAAACAGTGCTAGTGTGAGTCATAGTCTATTCCCGTATTATCTAGCCTCTGGGTCTATTTAGACACACACTGCCTCCTTAACAACTGTTCACATTAATCATTTGATTCAGCATGACGCTAATTAGGGTTTGTCAATACTATTAATCTGCTCATCCAGCCCTCGTGTGGATTTGAATATCTCTGTGATTATGGAGACCGTCGGTTGATAAAGTAATATACCTGTTTCCCGGCCAACACGATACAATGACGAGCGACGAGGAGGGAATCCGCCGCTCAGACAGAACATCCTGTTCGGGCTCTCGTACTGGCGAGCATTCGCCACGAGTATTTCTGAGCGACACATTGGATTTGTTAACATGCACGACGAGAAAAACTAGAACCAGAGCGGACTCTGATTCTTCGAAGTGGAATGGAAACACCTGAACAATAAGAGATGGGATAAGATATCTCTATATTACTTTCTCTTGCAATGTGTTATTCATATACTGGAGGCAAATGCATTGGGACCAGTGAGTGAAGCCAACGTGGAAGTGTCTTCAGCTTGCATTCGATCTAATGGCCATCAGGGGGCGACTCCTCTGGTTGCAAAAAGAAGTCTGGTTGTATAGAAGTCTATGAGAAAATTATCCTATTTCTCACTAGATTTATTACCTCAGTAAACGTTGTAAACATGAGGTTATGGACTCAATCGCTATCTTTATTACAGCATAACGTTTATTACTAACTTATGTTTCCTTTTACAGTAAAATTGACCATAAAGCGGAGTATGCTTTAGGGCGGGGCTTGCCGTGATTGACAGGTCGCCGCCGCTACCAGAGCCGCACAGGGCGTCACTCATCCTCATCATAAATGTGGTAACCTCCGTTCATTGGTTGTAAAAAAAACGACAACATGACGATGGCCGTAATCCAAGATGGCGACGGCGAACTCAAGGCTTCAAAGCGGCAGTCCACAAACCAGTGGGTGACGTCACGATGACTAAGTGCATTATGTGTATTAAAGAGGTGGTAAATCAAGATTCTATCCATTTTGTTGTACATTGCTTCATCTCTGTTGTCAAATTCCGGGAAACTGACATTATCGCAAACTACTCGAACTAACCACAGGATTTTGTGATCGCAGGTGTCTGATTTTTGCATTTTTCAAAAAGCTAATCTACTGATGCTGCTAATCGTGAATCCGTTCAAGAAGCGGTCTTATTGATCTGTACCAGGCTACGAACAGAACCATATGTTTAATAGATTTTAATTGATGGGTCAAAAGCTCTTATAACTGCTGTGCCTCCATTCAACTGTGTGCAGCCTTCGTCCGTCCATTAAACAGTCGTGCCTCTACCTGTTGGTGTTAGTAGACTGCAAATCGCCCGCATGTTATGAATAATGACTAATTATGCCTTTAATTAGTAGTTTCTTTGGGAGCTTTGCAGCCCTGACTTGAATGGGTTTTGATTACCCCACCTGAGTTTTAACTATCGCCAAAAACTGGCCAATCAACGAGTTACCTGTGTGTGTGTGTGTGTGTGTGTGTGTAACTTCCCGTGTGAAAAGCACCCGTTATCTGCTCCTCTTCACGATCCCACACTGAGCAAAGCCATCTTCGCTCGAAACGACCGCCACTCTCCGCGACAGGGAATAAAAGAATGTAAATATAGTGGCGCTGAACGGGCCCGCATTCAGCCGTGAAGCGGCGTGAATCTTCCCACCGCTTGTAAGTATATCTCATCATTCATTTTGCATTCTGTTAATGTCAATTAAAAGAGCGCGAGGTATTGTGATTGATAGGCGCTGGAGGTGGATGGATGACTGATTGAGCCGAGCCAGATGTGAACACAAAAAAGAGCTTAAGAGCAACAAGAGAAAACCGAGCCAAAGATGGAGCCGAGCAGAAGCTGCCTGAGAGATGAAAGGCCCAAAAAAGAAATCCACGCTGAAGGCTTCTCCAGTGTGGTTTCTGTTTTTTTTCTTCTTCTTCTTCCCTCCTTTGGAGAACTAGTTTGGAATGTACTTTACTCCACAGACGTGCAGATCTCTAGGGAGTGGGCCGAGGTGTGACAGAGCCAGACATTAAACAGAAGCTAGGCCAGGTTAGAGGGGCCAGGCGTGGGAGACAGGAGAGAGCCTGTGGGATAGAGCCCTGTGTAGGCACCAACTTAACCTGCCCCCCTCCCCCTCATCTCCAGTCCTATCTGCTCACCCACGCGCTCTCCTCCATCCCCACTCCCCCTCGCTCCTCTCCTCTACATTCTCTCCATTGTATTCATCACCCTCTGCCCACACTGCAAAACTCCACGCGGAGACAGAGAATAAGAGCGCGCCGCTTGTTGTGTTGCTTTTTTTTTTGCTGAAAAAAGTGACATGCCCCCTCCCCCCCCTCTCCACCCTCCACTCCCCTCCTCCGATTGGCGGCGCTTCCATTCCACGCCGAGGACAATGTGAAGTGGTCTAACGCTGCTTTAAACAACGTCAGCGGACGTATATACAGAGACGGCCCGAGGGGAGGGAGGGGAGGTAATCAGTTCCAGGCTCAGCGTTTAGTTAATGCACACAGTCGGTGGTGAGAAGACGCCGCCTGGTCACAGCCAGCGGTATGCTAGCGGTGCTGCAAGAGAGCAGACGGCCTGAAATAGAACCCGACGTGGTCTAGAACATTCAGAGCAAGGCTGAATAATACATTCATTGTAATGTTCTTTAATAAGGGCTGTTGCAGTAACCGCAACTTTTTTTTGTCTTTCTTTCTCGGATTCTTAGCAATGGGATCACTGCGTTCTTGCACTCTATGCTACAAGCGATGCACGATTGGCGCTTCTTACCGCTTTTTTAAACTCAACTGTCCAATCCAAGAAATCTCTCGCCTTTAAGTGCAAGTACTACCTTCTGCCTACATTTTTTACTTCTGCTGATATTCTCTATTCTAGCAACCAGACACGACCAAAGAGTCTCAGCTAAAAAAACAACAACAACAATAAACAAGTATTTCATTAGTTTTTTCATTAGTTTTCATCTTTGTCATTTAAAACGCAGCAATTTAGCTCATAACGGCCTCATGGGCCGTTCACATGCCGCATTTGTTTGCGCCCTCAAATTAATTGTTGTCCGTGCGGACGTACGGTAGCCGCGCTAAAATCGAGAGTGACGCCGTAGCAATTAAAACTCAGATGAAGTAATGAGCAAAAAAAAAAAATAAGGCAATAATACTGCGCTGTTGAGCGAATCATTATCACCACAGGGAAATCCCTTCACCCGTGGGAAGCCGGTGCAGGATTGTGTCATTAATGCAAAGCTAGCTAGCTCTTTTAGTTGATCCGTCCACTCAAATACAAACACAAAAAGGCACCTTCCCTCCAGATTGCTTAACGCTACATATCTTGAGCTACATACGAGTACAAAGGAGGTAAAAACCACCAAGTAAAGGTAATGCTACTTTAATAGGGCGCTGCCCCCAGTGTCAGGCCTTTGTCCTTCTAAAGCTACACCGCTAGACAACCTTTTTCTCATCTTTTCTTTAAAAAAAAAAGAAAAAAAAGACATCAGTCTAAAGCCGCTCTAATGTGAAGGTCATGCAGAAAGTGCTTGCGCCGTGAGTTAAAGGCCTGTGGTTGATGTGGTCAGCAGCTACCCCTCCTCTTCTAACCCCAACACAAAGGGCAGCGGGCGCTCTTCACCAGCGGGGACAGCACCTCTCCTCCTTCTGCTCCGCCGCTTTCACAACACAACCGTCACCTCAAAAGAGCATTGTTCCGGTCCGCTCTCTCTCTCTCTCTCTACTCGCCTCTCTGCTCTGTATTCATTGTGTTGCACTCGTTGATCAGTGATTAGTAAAGTCTCTTTCTTCCTGTCCGATGATTATTTCCGGCCGTGTGTCGACACGCGGCCTGAACACCGTCGGTGATCATATCAGAGAGAGAGAGAGAGAGAGAGAGAGAAGGTCAGAGCCAATGGGAGATGGCTCAGAGCCACGGATTGGTCAGGTTGGGTGAGAAACGCCGCTTGGCTGTCACCAAGTCTAAATTTAGCGCGGGGGCTCAGGAAATAACCTGAAGAGCAAATGTTTATCTTTATTATCCCGGCCCGGCTCCCCTGGTCGCGTGTCATTAGCCGACGCTCTGGATCCTCGCCGGTGCGTCAGATCTGCTCTCGCTGCCCTTTGCCTCGCCAAGCAGCCGCTCATGTGTGGCCTAATCCCCTGTCCGCTGGCCCGAGGCTGTTCAGGTTGTCAGCAGGTTGTCTGTACTTGGTCTTAACAGGCTTGTGTGTGCGTGTGTGTGTGTGAGTGAGTGCTGTGACCAGTGTCCAGAATCTCCGTGTTTAGCCAATGGCACAACACATGGCCAGCTCAGTCACAGAGAATTGTCCCATGAGGCCGAGCAGGGAACACATGATTCACTATTATTACCAGGCACATTTTCTCCACTGTGTGTGTGTGTGTGTGTGTGTGTGTGTGTGTGTGCCACTCTGATCCCTGTCAGGGCCCTAAGCCAAGCCCGCGGCAGGTCCGGCAGCAAAAAAAAACCTCATGAAACTCTAGAAGTCTCTCCCAGCAATCAGACATGGACTGACACAGAGAGAAAGAGAGTGCTGGCAGCGCTCCTGCTCGCTGGTATATTCGTATTTTCCTAAAGCAGCAGCAGGTTGGCTGTCAGCACACAACCCCCCCTCTCCTTTTACAATCTGTGTCCATAAAGACGGTGGCAGTTATAATGCAGCGTGATGCAGCGCGTATAATATGCAAACTCGCAGACCTGCATCAGCAGAGATATGTCACGGACGTCACGTAGGGAGCTCACGCCTCTCCTGACATACTTTCTGAAACATGCCCTGTGCCAGAACACGCACTCTCTCACACACACACACACACACGCACACACACTTATCACACGGAGCAGAAGAGCAGGCCTCGTCGCATCTCCGCTCCGTCCGATGGGGGGAGACAAATGATGGAGTGGAAACATAAGCAGCAAAATGAGCCATAAGGAGAGAGAGGATGAGGAAAGTATCGGGAGGAGGGAGTATAACTCACTTTTGTTATGACACAAAACAACAGGCGGGGTGAAGGGAAAACATACAGAACTCAGGAATGGGAGACGGGGAAATGTTCAAATGAAAGGTAAACAAAGCCTGACAGCGAGAATAACATCCACACAGCAGTTCCTTGACCGTTCGTACGCTCCTCCGGCAACAGCCTGCAACATCTATTTGTGTTAGCAATCAAAAGCTCATGAGGTGGAGAAGGAAACGCTGCTTTCAAAGACAGCACTAAAGGAGGAGTTTAACATTTTGGGAGATTTGCTTACTGGCTATCTTGACGAAGGTTCACCTGTTTTTTTTTAAAGCTAGTGTTGGTAATCTTGATAAGTTGAGAGTACACTAGTGTTGCCATCTCTTCTTCAATGAAAGTAGCGAGCAGCATTAGCTACAAAAGTTGCAAAATCTGCAGCGCTGACGGCCTGCCTCCAAAGCCACGCCTCCCCCTCCCAAATTATCATTATGAACGTAAGCAAACGAACATTTATATTGTTATTACTCACAGCTATTAAGCTAGCAGCATTGATGAGTACACGGGCAAATATAAGAAACAAAAAAAGGTGTCAGAGCATTTGATTTATTTACTGCAGTCAGGTTGTGATGAGAATTTCAACTAAAATATCAAAAATGTTTTTGGAGAAGATAACCAACCCTACCTTTTTAAATATGAAGCTACAGCCAGGAGACGGTTAGCTAAAGAATGTGTGTGTGTGTGTGTGTGTGTGTGTGTGTGTGTCTGCATTGGGATTTGGATCCCATAGGAGCGGGCGGTCCCATGATTTAGCTATCGCCACCCGGAAAGGGTGGAGTCTCGACAAATATAGTTCAAAAGAAAAATGAAAGCCGGAAAATCAAATGTTTACCCCCATCACCTGAATTCAGTAAGTGTGTTTGATGTTTCGTTCTGTTGAGGGTTGAGGTGCGCGGGACATCGGGGCCTCCCGCAGCGCTCCAGCGAACACACAGCGCACCGATGTCGCTAAAACCCCCGCCGGACCCGCCGTTCCATTTGGCCCAGTCGAGTCTGCCCGGCAACAATTAAAGCTGAAACGTATGCTACGGCGCACAAGGCTGTGCCATTTACCATACGCCGCGACCTCCGCGGATTGATTGGAACAAAATCAATGTTGTTCGGGGACCGACTGCCAGGGTTTATGGAGTCATCAGCGCGGCCTTCCTGCAGCCAGGGGAGTGGCATGCTTCACAAAGGCTGTGCGGGTGGTTTGTTTAAGGCGAGAGGCCCGCGGGTGTTGACACAGCTGCCAAGGGAGGGGAGATGAGACGGGATGAGGGAGACAGGCAAATTTGGGGGAAAGCTGCTTTGAGCGCCGGGGTCAGGGGTAATGACGGCGCGATGGAATGATGATGAGCGGCGGTGGGAAGCGAACATGTGTCTAAGTTTCAAACAGGGAAACACATTTGACTCTCGGAACACGGTTTTGGTTCCTAAAAACACACAAAAACCACAACTTATCTGTGTGTGTGTGTGTGTGTGTGTGTGTGTGTGTGTGTGTGTGTGTGTGTGTGTGTGTGTGTGTGTGTTTAACTAGTGTTGTGTTGAGGAAGGACTGTTTTTATCATTATCAGCATTTATCCTTCAGGGTGACCCCCTGGCTCTCTCCTCAGCAAACTCTTTGTTTGTGTGTGTGTGTGTGTGTGTGTGTGTGTGTGTGTGTGTGTGTGTGTGTGTGTGTGTGTGTGTGTGTGTGAGTGTGTCAAAGAATTGTTTGTCCTCAATCACAAGGTTTTTTTTGTGAGAGGAGACTTAACCCGTGTTGCCTTAACCCTGCAGCCAATGACCTTTGTCTGTTCCCCAATCCCTCGACTTCCTGTTTCACACAAGGCAACATTTCTCCGAAAATTTGACAATGTTCTAGAAAATTGATGCGCTAATGACCTCACATTGAAAACACACTGCGGCCACTTAGAACGAAAAGATCAAGAAAAGTGAAACATCTTGAGTCTGGTATGGACTGAGAGGCTGCAGGAGAAGAGAGGATTCTTTATTTTCCTTCGATGATGTAACTGTTCTTTATTATGCAGTTAGATCAACCCTCCCTCCACACACACATACACACACACACACACACGCACACGCATGCACACACACAAAGAGAATGCAGTCTTGTAGTCACAGGAATCAGACGTTGGCTGCTCCAAATACCAGGGGGCAGAAACTCCAGCAGTTGAAAGACCAGTCGGGCCCGGCTCTCTTACGTCACTCGCAGACGGTCTTCCACCATAAACACACAAACCCATCTGAGGGAACTGCAGCCAAGCGGTCTCGTTGCGCTGCAGCCTGCTAACATGCAAAGGTCAAAGCATTCGTCGACGTTAGAAACACACTATTATGCAGCATGTTGATACTGTGTTATTTCTGTAATTGCAGTGTCATTAAACAGCAATAAAAGATCTCACAAAGTCATAAATTACAATGTTATTGTAGCTCCATGGGAAACGGGTCCTCTGGAGTAAACACTGACTATTATAGGCCCTAAATATGCCATTAAACGGGCATAAAAGCTGTATAAGCCTCATAACTTGCATTGTTTTGCAGACAGATCATGATGAATGAATCTGTTGGAAGTCTGTTAGAGTCAGGTAAGACATTACACATTAATGGCTTTACTTTTAGTGCTTCCAATGTGTATTTACATTGTTATGTTGAATTCCTTTTTTGCTTTATGGTCTGATTCATGCTGTTTTTATGACGTTGTATTCGTTCTAGTTTCCTATATATTTGGACCTGGGGCACGAATTATGTTTCTATTTTCTATTATTACGGTCTCAGGTTTTAACACTCATAGTTGAATTTGAAAATTGAAACAAAGCTTAACAAAATCCAAACTGTGTTGGTTAAGTATAGTAAAAAAAAAATCATAGTTTGGCTTAAAATGACTTAAGTCATTCACCCCTCCACCACAACATATATAAAATGTGATATATCACATAAAGAAATAAGAAATTAGAAATAATATGTATATTATTACCCGTGACTACCAGAAAAAAAACGCACAATTTAGTGGACTGAAAAAGCACCAATAGGAAGAATTTGTATAAAATGAATAGTTCATTAGAACTAGAAGAATACTTGGCATAAAGTATCGATATATCGATAAAATATTGCCACGCAAATACAAAACAATTATCCCACCTCAACTCGCTCCCCATCCACAAACTATGACTAGAAACAATCCACGGCAAAAACAAAATGTCTCCCTGATACGTAGTTAGCGATGCGTTTCATGGGAATGCAATCTTTAGCAAGCAAGGACGACCATTTTGAACGACATATCCCACGCATACTTGCATGTCGCAGCCCCATGTGTGCTCTCCTCGGTGTCATCATGGGCTCATTCGCCCTGATGAATGTCTGGTAATTAGCGCTTGGCTCAGTTATCACAGGACAACTCTTTTCTCTCCGTGTACAGGCGACTCATTATTCATCAATACGGTTGCTATGGCAGTTCTTACAGTAAAAATACCAAGGTGCCGTGATAATTACCCGTCTTAATTTCTGCTGAAGACAAACATCACCCACGACTACATCACGCTCCAAAGTTTGGATTTTTACCGGATTTAGCTGCCCCCAATTCATGGTTCTTTTTCATTCACCAAATGCCGATATTTGATATATGTAAACATCTATGGCGCTATGGGACCAGAATTATTGCTCTCAGTCAAATTAGCCTCTGGAAACTAATGTAATTATTTAGCACTTCAGTGGGTTGTAGATGGAGGAGGGGAGGCGCGGCACGCTCGAGCTGACATGATTTCATGCAGAAAATTTATTCAACTGTCAATATCATTTAGATCTGTCCGGGTGAGCACCGGAGGCTGCGGGGGGAGTGGGGGGGGGTCGCAGATTGCAGCTCAATCATACATAGGGACTTTGTCTTCAATCTTCATTTCCACGTCTGTATGCATGTGTGTGTGTTTGTACCGTGTGCACACATGTGCAAAGGCTGGGTAGTATCGAAGCTTCTTCAGTCAAACGGCTCCAACATGTGGTCCTTTTTTTTTTTTTGCTAAGATCTAGAAATATATATTACTATTTGTGTGTGTGTTTTTTCTCGCAGCCGATCGCCCCAAGCGCTCTTTGATTTAGTGCGACATGGGATTGGCCCGCTAATGCAACAGCTGCAACCCCTGCAGCCGGGATTGCCTGCCTGCACGCGGCTCTGATGTGTGGGCCAACGGGTAGCGGCTAACGGTGCTGACGGAGCTAGCATCTTTAACCCGGAGGACGAAGCCGGCGCGTGGTGCGCTCGCAATCAGAGCTTTTCAGGCATGACTGGCACCGAGAGTTCACTGATAAAAGCACTGTCGACATGTCTGAGGATTTTAAAAGGACGGGCTATTTGTTTTGAAATGCTTTAGAAAATGGAGGTCTTAAAAATCTACATTTGAGGATGTTTTTTTTTGCAGCCAAATCAAATTGTTTACCTTAATTTCAGTGATATGCACTAAATACATAACTTATTTCTTAACAGAGATTGTACAAAGCCCCAAATTTGAGATGGTTGCAATACATGTAATTACATAAACGAAGCCCTGCGACAGGAAAGCGTTGTCGCGGGGCGACGTTTTCGGTGGAAACCGCCGTATGAGCGCCGTAGCGAGCAGCAGCTAGCCGCCAGTCCCACGCACACGGCTTCCACTCATATTGTCTCATGAAGTGCTGAAGGGCACTGGTATTGGCAGGCAGAAAGCATTAGACAATAAAATAGTCTTTCATTTGAGATGAAAAGAAAAAAAAAAACAGATTTATTTCCCAGAAAAATATAGCTTGAACGGTTTTCATTCGGTGAAGAAGTATTGTGACAAACTGGAATGAATCCATTGTTTCTTCCTCAGGTTCTCCGACGGCACCTGTCATACCTGCCCGATGGTTGGAATCGATCTTTTACGCTCCTCATCTCGCCATTTCATCTCCGAGTGGCCCTTCAAACCAAGATAACATCCCTCCAGATCTTTTTCATTCCACCCGTGTCACTCCTATTTGAACCGTGGCCTTGCAGAAAGAGCACTTTCATTCAGAGTGATCACTGACCAGGACGGCAATGGCACTTATCTTCCCGGTCTGTGAGTTCAATGCTGACCAGAGTGCACAGAGAGAGAGAGAGAGAGAGAGAGGGGAGGATCATAAGAAGATGGAGGGACCAGCATGCAACACCAGACTCCTACCGCCACTGTAGTGCTGATGCTGTGCATGGGGGACATTTAAAAGGGAGACAGAGAGAAAGAGTTAGTGTGCTGACAGGGGCTGGAATAGTCAACAGAGCAACCCTCGGCGAGAGAATGGATTCTGGCTATCATTTGCATGTTTAAGCTGGGAGCGTTAAAACCCACAAAGAGATATTTGCATCCTATTTACAGTCATTTGCAAAGGCGATTCAGGAGCGATGAGAGCGTCTGCTGCGACAGAAGGAGGCCTCCACCCCGCCTATTGTCGAAAATAAAGTTCCGGGTTTTTTCTCGGGGCCCGCCTCGCCGCTTAACTGATGTCGTGTCTGGTTGCCATTACGCCCCCCCCCCCACCCCCCCGATTGTTCATTCCACTTTGTCTCAACTCCAAGTGCATGTCATGGGGGCTCTGTACGGCGGACAGTGTGTCGGTTCCTCAATCATGTTCAATTATCGGCGCGACCCGCGGAGCGCGAGGAGGGATGGAGGGGAGGACACGAGGGCGTGCAGAGTAAGGAGGCCTTGTTCAAACATGGGAACGGTAGCCTGCGGGCCCCAAGGCACGTCCTGTAAAAGGCACAGGACTCTGCACGTTATACGACCATGAGCACTTTTGTTGTACTGCAGGAGAAAAAACACAGCCAGTTAAAACGTACACCTGCCATTTAGTTCCTCCCACATGTGAGAGGGAGACAGATAATGACACACATTTATGTGTTGACACTTAAACCCTGTGGTTTTCCAACCCTGGTGTCTGGGTCACAAAAAAAAAGAAACTGCCGTGGCAATGTTAGCACAACAAAACGGTAACGTGTGAGGTACAAATCATGTTGAGATGTTTTGCAGTAAGCATTGCATTTGATGAACGAAGGAGCGGTTCAACCTGTTAGTGGGAATTAGTTTTAGCGAGAATAATAATGCTGATTGGTGCTGACGTCCTGTTAAGGCACCCTGTCTGCGTATGTGCTGAGTTCATAGCCACACACACACACACACACACACACACACACACACACACACACACACGTAACAAGCAGGTGTCTTTATGTGTGACACATTTCTCACAGGAGAAGCTCACGCACAGAAAATACTGAAAGTGTGATGATGTGCTCCTCTGATATGCTTTAAAAGGCATTATTAATGGACAATGGAGAAGCAAATTAAGTTGTTTGAATGTGGAGGGAAAAGTTTGACTAACCCGTCGACATCACAAACAAAAGCAAGTGCAAACTGATTCAACGGACAACGGACCACATGAACCTGAGCGGGAAACAAAAAGGAACATTTGTGAAGTCGTGAGCTGTCGGTAAAAAGATACCGCAAAGCAACATGACATGTATTCAAGTTACAGGTCTTCTTTAAGAACTCAAGGGGAGTAGTTGACATACATTGATGGTTGTTTTGTGGGTGCAGTATTCATTTAGGCCGACCTATAACTGCAAAGTATCGTAACTACACAACGTGCAAGGTGACTAATATCAGGCAACCGCTGTGTAAAGTTAACGCTGAGCCCTGACAGCATCAAAAAATATCCAGAGAAGAAACTAATCATAACACGTGTGTAGGCCTATCCGGCTGCCGAGTGCTCCACATAGACAAGACCCGAGTTGTGGGCGGAGGCAGACGGGCCGCTGATGTGGCGGAACTTCACGAGCAAAACCCACATAAAACACATAAAACGCTGTAGTTTATGGATTTTCACTTCTTGAGCGGTTCCGTCTACTTCTGCTGCAGCAGCATCGGTTACATCAGAGCTGCTCTTTCATTGTTAGAAGAACAAAGGACGGCACTGAAGGCATTGCGATACATCCCCCCCGCCCCCACACCCACAGGCTTGGGCAAGAGTTTGATTGACAGATGGTTCATCCAATCACCTGCCAAGTATTTATTTATTTATCAATTGTTTTGCCAAGCAGTTTTTCAGTGACGGCTTCTCAGATGCTTTCTGTGTAACAAACCATCTGCTGCGTCGGGTCAACGTTCCTCCTGACATGCAGAACTGTAACTGCGTTTAGAATCAGATGATCAACGAGCCAAACTCCTGAAAAGTTGCTGCATATTCTGTTTGCAAGTAAACATTGCTCCATATTGTCAAGTGAGTTCATTTGAAACCCGACTGCATACTTTTGGCACGGAAGAGTGGAAAATAAGAAAATTCCTTGCTCTTTCAATTTCCCACTTTTAAAAAAAAAAAAGTATTTCTTCCCTCCGCTCCCTCTCCTCTTCCTCTTCCTCTTCCTCTCCTTCATCTCCTTCCGCTCCTCTCCTCCGCACTGCTCTGTTGCCTTATTCTCCCACCCACACTAATCCTGTTTTATTCAAGCCATACTGTACAGTACAACGCAATATGCATGACCCTGGCTCGGCTTTCTTCATGTGTGTGTGTGCGTGTGTGTGTGTGTGTGTGGTGGGGGGGGGGGGTGCAGTTAGGGTCCATCGTCTCTCCCTCATCCACCTGAGGCCACTGTGGGTGCCGGCGGAGGCGATTGCGTCACCGAAAGGACCGAGAAAGCGGCGTAAATGTCAGAGGAATTAGCTGCCTTCGCCGGCGCCCACGGAGCCCGGCATGACAACGGGTGGGAGAGGACAGCGGGTACAGTAGCTGCAGAGCATTGCACCGATCCACACGGCTCACCTCTCCTCCCTCCCTCCTTGTTTTCTCCTTTCTTTCTGTATTTCTTCTCTCTTGCCAACTCATTTCTTCCTTGCTTGTCCCCCCCTCCTCCTCCCTCCTCCTCTTCCTCCTCCTCCTCCTCTCTCTCTATCTGTATCACTGTCTCGCCCACCTCGCCTCTGCCCGCAAGCAGTTTGGAGCAGATTATAGCCCTGCCACCCCCACTCGCCCATATACACAAACATTCCCTCTGACGCACACACACACACACACACACACTGTTGAGACTCCGTGTATCTCTACATCATCCTCTCCCGCCGGCGCCGGAGCGTGAACTGTGTTTGGGACATCCTGTCCGGTCCAAAATGCGGTCGGACGTGTGACGGAACGCCCCCCTCCGGGTCCAAAGGACCGAACATGAACATTACGGGAGTCAAACACACACATCCTCTGACACTCCGGGTTAAGGGAAAGTGATATCACGGTCGAAAACCGCAATGCAACCGGCGATTAGACGTCCGACAGAAACAAGCTGTTTTTGTAATCACATGTTTGCAGCGTGTGGTGGTAAAGGGAACCCACAATTAAGACCCACGGACTGTTGAGCAATTGTGGCTGGGCAGTTGGAGAAAAATGAAAGTTGTTCAGGGCAACAAAACCGGTCTTTAAACACCGCTCATCATCCTGTCCGCAGACACAGTTTTCTTTTTCTCCTTCTCCACGACCAGATTGTAACTCTTGTCAGCGCTGCAGTGAGAGTAAAACTCATGCATGTGCATGGTGTGTGTTTCTTCATTGACTGTTGACATAGTTAGCTTTTCTTTTTACAGTTAGTTGATGAAGCAATAATCGTGTCGTTTGCTGAAAGGGGGCAGCAATGCATCGGCAAAGAGGGCAACAGGGTGGGGCCTTGTGCTGTGTGTGTGTGTGTGTTTCAGTTTTTTTGCATCTATGCGTGCAAGAGCTCTCTTTCTTCCGTCCGTCTGCCGTCCTGGCCTCTGTGCAGCCCATGTGTGCTGCAAACTGTACGGCTGAATGGGGACTGCGTGGGCCTGACCTGCGATCTCACCGCCCACCACTCGCATAGACACGCAGCGCGGGCAACTGCCTCTGTTTTAGCCTGCAAGAAAGAGAGAGTGTGTGTGTGTGTGTGTGTATATTTGCAGGGTAAATACAAACCATCCCTTCCTTTTCCTCAATTGCTCCCTATTCCCTCTCTGTGTGTGTGTGTACGCGTCTTTCCCTTTTATTATTAATGTTTCCTCACATCCTCCCCGAGGGACAGCGAGGACTCCAGCTGTCCCTATGACAACCTCTGTGCTTCTGTCAATCACCACGGCTGCCTCGTCCTCCTCGTCCTCCTCGGCTTTGACAGGTGTGCAGATGGCTCGTCACGCGGCTCTATAGCCCGCATCAACAAGCGCTGGTACTGGCCCATTCACGGCGTTCTCGTCATCCGCTCGCCACTTTTTTGATCTTCTTTTTCTCGCCACTAGCGTTCGTGCATGTTCAGGCGCCGCGGCTTCAACTGGATGATGAGTCATGGCTCAAAAGCACAAAACAAAAATAAGGACAGTAACTTCATCACGTTGTCAGATGAGACTCTGAAAGCAACGCTGGTTGTTGATGCATCGGATCCGGTGGAGATGCACTTTGTGTGAGAACGTGTGTGTCTGTGCGCATCCCGAACTCCACAGTCTGTTGGTAATGAGTGCCCTGAGCGCTCCCTACTACACCTAACTGATCCAGTAATTGCTTTTCCTCCTCTGCATTTATCATCATCTGCCCGGCCTGTCATGTTAGCTGAGCTGAGCTGGACAGAGAGGTGGAGGTGATAGAGGTGGAGGTGGAGGACGTGGAGGTGGAGGTGGAGGTGGTGTGTCTTTCCTGGATGTAGCTACGGTATCGGCCCACCCGCCTCAGGGCGGTGTGAGAAGGGAGGGCGAGGAGGAGCAGAGAGGGCAGTGATGAAGCGGTTAATATAAACTATGACCTCCAGCCGGTCATCATCATCATAAGGGAAATAACCAACAATCATATTTATTGCATGAAAGCATCATGTTTTTCTTTCCAATTCTATTCTTCATTAAAGTCTGTGTCCTCTGATTGAAAAGCAAGTCTTTCTTCAAACGATCGCCAAAACTACAGCGTTTATCATAATTAGAAGCTGTGAAAAAAAAAACGCCATTATCGTCAGATTTGCATTAGTGTGACTAACGCTTCCGTCCTCAGAAATCAGCTGAAACCAAGCTTGAAATTAAGATATTACATCAAAATACACTTTTATTCTACACGTCTTATTTCAAAACAAAGCTTGAAATTAAAATATTACATCAAAAAACACTTTTATTCTACACGTTTATTTCAAAACAAAGCTTGAAATTAAGATATTACATCAAAAAACACTTTTACTCTACGCGTCTTATTTTAAAACAAAGCTTGAAATTAAAATATTACATCAAAAAACACTTTTACTCTACATGTTTTTTTCAAAACTATATATATATATATATATATATATATATATATATATATATATATATATATATATATATATATATATATATATATACTGTATATATATATATATATATAATATATATATATATATATATATATATATATATATATACTGTATATATATGTATATATATATATATATATATATATATATATATATATACTGTATATATATGTATATATATATATATATACTGTATATATATGTATATATAGCAAGTGGAGTCTATTTTATTTTCCAACATTGATAACATTTTTTGTAAACTTGGAAATATGTTGGCTGTATAAATCCCCATTGTTTTCAAATCTTTATAAAAGATATTATAAACGAAATACAAATAGTTTTTTTCTTTATGGCATGGTCACTGTCCACAGAGGTGCAGGTTTTATATACATTTCCGTAAAAAAACTCAAAAGTCTCAGAGAGTAAAATATGACGGGAGCAAGAAAACGCCCCAAAACCGCGGCTTCAACTTCAGCTTGAAACTCTGACCCATAATGTGTGCTACGAATGCACATGATAAAGGTTTACCTCCATTAAAAAGTAGGATGTTTTTGTCAGCGTCAGGCTGGCGGATAACGACCACCATGAAAACCCAGGTGACGCTCGGAACGGCTGCTGTTATTTGTAGGTTAGAGTCGAGGACAACACGTGCACACTGAAATGCATGTACACTCGGAGAGCCTGCCTGCGAGATTTAAACAAATTGCCTCCTTTATTTTGCAAGGCCTGCAAATGAGGTGTGTGTGTGTGTGCGTGTGTGTGTCCGTGAGGAAGAGGCTGCATACTGTTTGTGGGGGAGGGCGTGCTGCTGCTGCTAGTGGGGATTTGATGCTGATGAGGTCTGTAATGGGAGGGAACAGGGAGCGTGAGGGGAATAGATTGGGACTCTATTGGCAGGCAGACTCTCCCTGTGCACTGCAGTATGCTCGCCTATTTATTCCCTTATTTCAATGGCGCATTTGCTTTGACCTTTTCTCCAGCCAATGACGGTACAATCGCATCGCCGCTGCAGAGCTACACGTCAGCCACCGAGCGACCCCACCATTGCACCGATGCCATCATGGAAATGCTCACTGCTTTGACTATGCAAATTCAGGGGCGGAGAGAATGAGGGGTGGAGGCTGATTAATAAGAGAAGAAATCAATTCATATTCAGGCGTGAGGACCGTCCGTGTGGATGCTGATGCTTTACCAACAACAACGCAGAGGGACACGTGATGTTTAATGATTCAAACACAGGTAGAGATGTCTTTGCTGTCCTGCGAAAACCTCCCATTGTTGGATTTGGATGAATTAAAAAATATATAGTGCAGTCAAGATTAAAAGACTGTGATGTTCTATATTTTTCTTATCGGCAACATACTCCAGGAAAAGACCAAACCAATCATACCTGTGCATCAAACATCCGATGTATCTCTTTTCACTCCGCCTAAGGCTGGAATTTGTATCCAAAAGAATATTACACAGATTGTTTTCTTCATCGTGACGAGCACCAAGGTATATTTTAAACCCATCCCCACATAAACCCTCCTGCTGCCTTAAATAATTTGCTCTCACAATGCACTGCTGACAATCGTCTCCGACAAATACTCTTTTCTTACTCCCGTTTCACATTTGCTATTAACAACAATTTTCTGTGTAAACATATCGAGGAGTAACGTTCTACCTGTGCAGAGAATAAAGTCGCCCCTCACGTGCACGCTAATGCATGTGATTCCCAGTGTGTGCGCCCCACAGGCTAGTTCCCCTTCCATGTCGGCACTGTTGCCATTGTTTGCGCTGTTAGCACCGTTAGATTCTCGCCATCACCTTGTTGAGATCTGTGTGGAGTATATATGTCTTTAAAGGGGATGTGAGGGGAGTATTACTGCGTATGTGAAAGAGTTGTACAAAGCCTACAATAGCCGCGACTAGCATGAAACACCCCGAATGTCCGACCCAAATATATTTAGTTGAGTTGCATTGTGGATGATTTTGATGGAAACAAATATAAAAAAAGAGATGCTGTGTCTGGTTCTGCTGTGTCAAAAGGGTCAAAGTGGCAATGTAATAATAGGAATGCAATGCTACATCTGTGGAGTTCTCTTTTAAAGAACAATGCATTGTTGGTTTTGATCTTGTTGTGGACAATGTTATATCTATCTATCTATCTAGCTAGCTAGATAGCTAGCTAGATAGATAGATAGATAGATAGATAGATAGATAGATAGATAGATAGATAGATAGATAGATACTTTATTCATCCCCAAGGGGAAATTTGGTAATGATTTGGTATTGATGACAAGGACAAAAATGTGGAATAGCTTTACCTTTAAAAAGAAAAAGTGATTTTCTTCGCTCTTGAAAAATGTAAGTTGTGGTTTTCGTCATAATCGTAGCAACGAGGTAATTAATATGAATACATGTCGACACTCAAGACAAAGTCTGTGTTTCTGCAGCGTCGTGGTGAACTACAGAGGACCACACATACCATCCTGTTGTTAAGTCCGATGAGTTTGTGCACACAGCCAGCTCAAATGTAGTGTAAACAAGGACAAAGACTGTTCTGCAATAGGTACGGGTCCAGATGGTGAAACAGCCATATTCACAAACAAACATGTTGCCCAGCATGACGGCCTCAAACAAAAAGAATACATTCAGCCAAAAAGCAGATGGAAAACACTCCCTCTGTCCCTCCTCCCCTCTCCCTGAGCCCACACACACATACACACACACACACACACACACACACACGTTCCCTTTTTCCCCACAAATCCATCCTCCCATGCGGTTCCGTGCAACAGATGCAGGCGGCACAGCAGAAATAGAAAAGAGGCTGAAGCGCCGTTCACAAGCGGAGTCGGGCACAAAGAGAAGGCAGGAAACACGAGCCCACACTAAAAATAAATGAATCCTTGGGCGAGAGAGAGAAATACTCAAGGATCCTAAAATAGCTGGTCAAACAAAGGCGTCACGCGGCGCTCTTTGGTAGCTGAGTGGTTGCAGCGCAAGCGTCCCGGGTTCGACGTGGACCTTTGTTGCATGTCATATCCTTATGCGCCAACCCCCTCTGATTTCTACCCTGTCCTCAAATGAAAGCAAGAAAAAAAAACACAAAAAACACAAAAATATTCTAGAAACAAAACAAAAACAAAGGGATGAATAAACTAGAATGAGTTTTAAAGGGTTTTTTTTATCTTCAAGAGGAAGCCCCTCTTCTCTCTCACACACAGTGACTCCCTGGTTGCTAGGTTACGGCACTTGTGGTCGCCATCCACAGTCTCTGAAGGTGCTTCTTTTTTTTTTGCGTCGGCAGAAGGCAGCCCTCTTTTTTCATCCATCATTTGAAATGTAAAATAGCAAAAATGGAAACACATGCATTGTCAATTAGGGGAACACCAGGCGCAGTGTGGGGGACATCCTACGGATCAATTTGTACAAAGGCGGCTTGTATTTCAGATGCGCCGTGGAAACAGAGACGACTCTTAATTACCTCGACTAACAGCCGCAGCAGGAGGATTTGAAGGGAAGTGGAAAATCTCAAATCCCGCTTGTTTGTTCATGTGCATCTGTTATTCATGCTGAACATCAATGTCAATTTCAGCTCGTTGCCCATCGGTGAGGCAACACCAGGTATGCTATTACATGGATTTTATTTTGAAAGCCTTATTGCCAGGTGGGTATTTGTTTTTTTTCTTTAAGATGAGTTAACGTTTGCCTGAAAAAAAAAAAAAAATTCCCCCCGCAGTAAAATCCTATAAACCCATCTTCGGCTTTGTTGCGCTATTGGCACAATACTGGCAACCGACTGTACCTCAGAGAAAGTACTCACAGATATCAACGTATCCTCATAGAACAGTTCTTATGAGACACTTTCGCAAAGTTAATCGTAATTCTTCCAAGAAAGCAAAACAACACGTGTCAATTTCAGCTCGATACGTGCTCCTCTTTTCAAAATAAACGTCCATCTTCACAGGAAACTCAGTTCAGGTTTAGGCAACAAAAATACTTAGTTAAGTTTCAGAATATATCATGAAATACTTAGGTTAGGTTTAGGAATAGATCGTGAAATACTTGGTTAGGTTTAGGAATGGATCGGGAAATACTTGGTTAGGTTTAGGAATAGATCGGGAAATACTTGGTTTGGTTTAGGAATAGATCGGGAAATACTTGGTTTGGTTTAGGAATAGATCGGGAAATACTTGGTTAGGTTTAGGAATAGATCGGGAAATACTTGGTTTGGTTTAGGAATAGATCGGGAAATACTTGGTTTGGTTTAGGAATAGATCGGGAAATACTTGGTTTGGTTTAGGAATAGATCGGGAAATACTTGGTTTGGTTTAGGAATAGATCGGGAAATACTTGGTTTGGTTTAGGAATAGATCGGGAAATACTTGGTTTGGTTTAGGAATAGATCGGGAAATACTTAGATAGGTTTAGGAATGGATCGGGAAATACTTAGATAGGTTTAGGCAACAAAACTACTGGTTTAGGAATACATCGTGAAATACTTAGGTTTAGGAATAGATCGGGAAATACTTGATTAGGTTTAGGAATAGATCGGTAGGTTTAGGAAACAAAACTACTTGGTTAGGAATAGATCGGGAAATACTTAGTTCGGGGTTAGGAATGGATTGGGAAATGCTTAGTTAGGTTTAGGCAACAAAATCACTGGTTTAGGAATAGATCGTAAAATACTTAGGTTTAGGAATAGATCGTAAAATACTTAGGTTTAGGAATAGATCGTAAAATACTTAGGTTTAGGAATAGATCGTAAAATACTTAGGTTTAGGAATAGATCGTAAAATACTTAGGTTTAGGAATAGATCGTAAAATACTTAGGTTTAGGAATAGATCGTAAAATACTTAGATAGGTTTAGGCAACAAAACTACTGGTTTAGGAATACATCGTGAAATACTTAGGTTTAGGAATAGATCGGGAAATACTTAGGTTTAGGAATAGATCGGGAAATACGTAGCTAGGTTTATGCAACAAAACCACTTTGTAACATTTAGGGAAAGATCATCATCGGGTAAAAATAACCACGCCTTGCCATTACTGAAATACACACAAAAGACACGTGACAGAAACATCAGCGCTGACTCGTCGCTTCACGTGGGGAGCGAACAGCGGCCCGTTTGTTGGACCCGTCCTCCTCCACCTCCCGTCTGCCCTTTGGGAGCTTTTGCAGTCTTTGTACTTCTTCACTTTGTAAATCATTTTGTGGGATAGCTACGAATTGCAGGCGCATTATTTTTTTGAGACCAGCCTGCAGAAATAGATTAAATGAGGTGAAGTAAGTCCTGAATTATACGCCTGACTTTTGCGGGGCAGAGTAGCCCTTAAATCCTCGCCAAATGTCACAGTTCACCTCCATATCCAGCAGTTTCAGAGGGCATAAATCCTCCCTTATCTGAAACACCGAGTGAGAAGCTGCTCGCCAGTATAGTAAAGGTCATTGTGCTTTGCTGATGGATCATGTGCCAAGTATCATATCGAATATGAATGAACAGAGCAACTGGTATTACACATAGGTCATTTCCCAGCACATCTATAAAAGCATCAGCTCGGCCTGTGTAAGCACTCACTCATTCTGCAAAAACACAAAGCTGGGAAGATTGCATAAAGAGCGCGGCAACTAATAAAACAGTAATGCTCTTCTCCTGGATTCATTATTGCACAGAACGAACAATAAAAGCAACATTAGTTCCCCGAAATGCAACAGAAAGTTAGCAATTTCTCGAGTTTGTCTCCTAAACTAAAATAAGTTACTTGCAATCAAATCATTTTGTTCCATTATTCTCATAAGCACAACTTGCAAAAATACACTCGAGGACAAAGCCTCCGACAAAAAAAACAAACACACCCACACACACACATCCTTGCCCATTAGGGACTTGAGTTCAAACAAGTCTACTCCACAGGGCAGGGCCTATATTTCATCAGGGAGGAGGGGTCAAAGTTGAAGCCCCAAGGACATGCCGTTTCCTCTCCCTCCCAGGGTTCCAGAGGGCGAGGCGGACATTGTTCAACGGGCGCACCGAGTCTCCCTGGTGTCCCACTGGACGGGAGGAAGTGGGCTTTGCTTTAAGAGCTCGGCCAGTCAAGGTGATTTAAACCACCAAAAGCCCCGGCATTACGGACCAGGCCTGGCTCCCCCATTCCTCCAGTTCCTGTCTTTCATCGCTTGCCCCCCCACCCCCAGTAAAAAGATCACAGTCCTTGTGCTTCAGTGTTTCCAGGAGGTTATTATTGTGTGTCCTTGGGAGCTGATTTACTGAGTAAGCCTGTGTGCTGGTGACGACTTTCATTGGTCTGTTCTTTGATTGCAGGCTGGAGTACGGTGGCCCTGAGGGGCAAAAA
The DNA here is from genome assembly GCF_910589615.1 of Taurulus bubalis. Lineage (NCBI taxonomy): Eukaryota > Metazoa > Chordata > Actinopteri > Perciformes > Cottidae > Taurulus > Taurulus bubalis. The sequence goes on along the minus strand of NC_136595.1, from coordinate 24,028,581 downwards.
CACAGCATTGAGGAAAACTCACGAGCAGGAGAGAAAGTGAGAAAAATACACACAACAAACCATGAGGGAGCGACTCATCATCTTTATCCTTCTTATAATGCAGAATGGATTTGAGATCACAACTATAGAAACTATTGTTTCACACGACAGTATTTTATATTCTTGCCAAAAACAAGATTATACAAGATTATACATCATCATCAAATTTAATTGACTTCTATTTTTTCTGGGCGATTCTCAAGGTATCGTTTCACCCTTGATTGCAGGAAAAAGTAAAATTCATGGCCAAACGTGGTCGGTCTCTTGTAAAAACGATCCCACACACGACCACAACGATGTAAAAAGTGCAAAAGAGAGTGATTGTTTTCTGAATTTGTGTCTAAAATAAAGAAAAAAAAGCTAAAATGTGTTTGGCGCCTCAAGGCCACCACACAGCTGAAGCCAGACTCCAAACACACACACACACACACACACACACACACACACACACTGTGTTTTGTGGAGGGCAGGCAGTAATGCAGGAGATGAAATGTCTTATTAGGGAGCGAACGAGAACCAGGCGGGCCTGAGCTGAGCCAGGTCCTCTATTAACCTGTCCTTCCAGGGGAGAGGCTCGTAAACAAGGCCGTGATGGCAGGAAGGGCTGGGGCAGCCGGCGGTTAGGAGGTGGAGGGAGACGGGAGGTAAGCGGAGGCCTTCACGAGAGTCGGGAGGAGGGCCTCTGGGACGGCACTTGTCCCTTCAAAGGCAAGAGGAGAGAGCATTGATCTGTGTGATCCCTCTGATGTTGAGGACGCGAACACACACACACAAAAAAATAAGGGGACTAACGCATAGAGACGCTCTGGATGACAAGCTGTCATATTCCTTTAAGCCTCCACATCGGGAGATGTATTGTTTGTGGGAGTGGAGATGAATCCGTCCCATTAGCCCGTGGCGAGGACTTTTCAGGGGCCAATAGAACCCGTGATTGATTTCCAGCGAGTGGAAGTGGCAGCGTGGCAGTTCGGCCCGTCTATCGCCCAATGCGGCGCGTCCATCTCGGGTTTCTCCTCCTCTAATATGCCAGGGCGCTCGTGCACACACACACACACACACTCTAGTTTCTCGAAAAATGCACCGTAGCCTGGAGGAAGTGGGTTAACAGGGGGCACAGAGGGGCAATTTAGTCGACGTGGTTAGAAGTGAGTGACAGCGCATTAAACAAACACACACTAAACAAACAGAGAAGTCAATATTGTCACAGCTTTTCTTTCCTTTGTGGGACTTTTGCAGATGAATAGAACAAATGTGGCAGAGCTCATACATTTGGGTGGAGAAGAAATGAAGACATTGATGGAGATGAAGAGCGAAATGGAAAGCAAAGGATCTCTTCTTCTCCTCTTTCCTCCTTGTCCTCTCCCTCTTCCCATTCCCTCCTCTCCTTCCCATCTTTTTTTATCCTCCTCTCCTCTCCTTGTCCTCTCTCTCTCTCTCCTCGTCCTCTTCCTCTCCTCTCGCCCCCACAGCCTCCTGAGCACAGCTGTCTACATGGCTGGACTGTTTTCACTGACAGGCTGTGAGAGCCATGAAACAGGAGGGCACCAGGGACCTGGGCCACCTCGACAACATGCGCCCCCACAATCTGCTGTTCACAGTGTACCCCAACCCTCCCTCCCTCTCTCTCTAACTCCCTCCCTCTCCACTCTAACAATCTCCTTCACTATTTCAAATATTTCCTCCCTCAGGCTCCCTCTCTCTCTTTTTCCCTCCTGCATTTTTGTTCCTCTCTCTCACCATGTCTCGCCTCGGTTCTATCAGATTTTCTGTTTGTGCCTGTCATTTCCCCTCCCTAATACTCCCTCCCTCCCGCTGCCCTCCAGTGTCCCTCTCACACTGTCACATCTGCATGTGTTTTTGCCGCTTGGCTGTCATGTCCCATGTTTTTGCCTCAGCCACACGCCATTTCTCACAAACAGAGAGATGAAAGGAGGGAAACAGGGGGGAGGGGGTGGGGGGGTGAACGAAACAGAGAAAACAGAGCGTCCGGGCTGATTCGGAGGAAACATGCGGAATGAGAGGGAGGCAGCGCGAATAAACCAACAACAAACAATTTCTTATTTTGACTGGCTGCACCGTGCAATTGCGAAGCTGTCTGGGATTTTAATAAGCACTTCTTTGGCATTAGGCGTCTGCTTGTTTTCCTCGGTGCGGAGGCAGAGGCGCTGCGTGGTTACCCCCATTTTCAGTTCCAGAAGGGGGGGGAGAAAACACAGCCAAGGGCTATGGGAGGAGAGTCTCCCTCTTTTCTCTGGGCGGAGCTTAACCGTGGAGGGGGGGGGGTTAGCCAGAAGGGAGGTGCTGGAGCCGAGCTAGTGATGGGGACCAGCTCCCCTGGAAAGCCCTGGAGGGAGGCAGCCTCTTTGCAGTAAATAAACAGCCCACTCTCGCTGCTCAGAGCATCTCCTCCCTTCATGCATCTCAAACCCTCAAGGACAGCTTCACATCGCTGTAGCTCTCCTCCCCACAGTTCTCGCTTTCACTGTCCCTTTCACACTTTTTTTTTCCCTTCCTACTCTGACATAACACCCTCATGCAAACACCGTCACCTCCCCACATACACGCAATCACACAAAAAAACCTCTCTTATTAACACATCACATCAAAGAGGATGAAAATGTGATCTTTGTAATTCCCCTTTTTTCTCCTCCCCCCCCATCCTGGCCCACGCCATCGGGAAAACATTTTTTTTCTTCTTTTCTTTTCAAGAAGAGACAAACAACAATGAACAATGTGGGATCTGTCGCATTCTTCCCATGGGAGAAGACTTCTGACGGCATCTTGTGTTGGGGATGAAAGAGGAGAAGAAAAGGGGAACACCCCCACCGTGCTAACTCAGAACTTAACAACGTTGTCGTATCAGATTTGTTTGCATATTTGTGAAACACATTCAGTCAGCGTTGGCTGTGTAACATTAGCCTATTAGCAGACGTAAAGAAGCCTCTGATGCATCGCCGTGTTGCTCTGAAGGCTTCACTCTTCCCTCGGGCCTCCATCGAACGCGACCTTCAGAACGTGTCAGAATCGGACGGGGTCCAGGTGCGAAAGTGAAACTCGAGGTCAAAGACGACATTTCTCACATGTTCCGTGAGCAGCCCCGCTTTCACCCCCCCGATGCAAATAACACATCTGATGAGCTAGCCTGCTCGGTCCACCCACGTAGGTGGCGCGCGGAGTGTACGCTGCGCGCACGCCGCATGCTTCCAGCGGATCCTTTGACTGCTACATGCGATGCTGCCTCTGATCCACGGGAGCCTTTGCTCCTCCTCCCTCTCGCAGCTTCTCATACACCTGTCGCCGCTTGACTCTCACCGTTCGGCGCTGTGGGATTGACCCACTTCTTACACCGGTGGGCCCGAGTGAGGGCCCCCGGGAGAGCCAGAGCACACACACACACACACACACACACACATGTTACATTATACTTGACTGTGTACATACGATGTGACATATGCTGATGAATAAAACATATAATTATTGATATCTAATAATTCTGTTGATGAAGAGTAGCATCTGCGGCTCCTCTGGAAACTTAACACTGTTTAAACCTAATGCACATATAAACACGATATACATGACTATTCAGGTTTTTTTCATTCGTTGGGCAGGTGCATAAAACACAGCTGGGAAATTAATTATTTTATTCAATAAACAAATGTAAAACAAGAATACTGCAGAATAACAGAATCCTCAAACGTGTGTGCCTTTTAATTAAGTGAATTGCAGCCGGGCAGTGGGTAATGTCCTCCACACGGCGGCCTCGGAACGCCGCCATTTTGGGGGAAGAGGGCCCTCGAACGTGACTCTGAGGTACGTTAACACTCGAACACACGGAGAGGTGGCGCTGAGAGCAGACAGAAGCGTGTGTCCACACGAGGGGTAAAAACGGCACTCGAGGACTCATCGTGACACTTTTTGTTGGTAGTAACGTGTGTGGTGGAAGCCTCCGAGTGTGTAAAAGAGGAAATGTGCTACTTTTATGACACACGTCCGTGCCGTGCTGACAGCGGTCAAAGTGCACTTTCGGTCACGACTGCCATACACGTCGAGCCCAGAACCCCAACAAATGGTATCTAGAAACTTCCCAGCAAAGACATGTCAGCAGTCAGGTTTAAGAATAGTTCAGTTGATAAGAGCTCGCCAGTTAGTGAGAAAACCCCCACCTTGGTGTCGCTGTATAGGTTAAAATCATAGATTGTATATAAGACAGTCACCGGTTTAGTTTAGTTTAGTAAGAGGCTTAAAGGGAGGAGCTAAGAGCAACCAAACCCTCCAGAAGACATTTTTCGGGCAACCAAAGTGTTTACAGTTAACTTTCATGAACTGAAAACACACGGTGAAAAGGTTAAAGTTATATGTAAAAAAAAACGAGAAGTCGTGGTAGCGACCTGTTAATCATAAAGTAGCCCCACCCTAAAGTCTATGTGGCTTTATGCTCTATTTCACCCTAAATGGAAAAACTAGCATTTGAGAACATAAATGCATGTTCACGATGTTTACTGAGGCAATACACTAAGTGAAGATGAGGGTCATTTTCTCATAGACTTCTATACAATCTGACTTATGTTTGCCCTCTCATGGCCATTCGAGAAAATGCAAGTTTCTGGCACCTTCTCAAGTTCCACATGTCCAGATTTCCCACCTGGTGAAAAGTATAGTGACTTCCTCCTGCGCCACTTTTTCAAACCAACTTTTGGGTTTGAATCGCTCCACTCATCCATTAGCTTAATGAGACGAAGGTCTGGCTGCAGGAGATTAGGACAGGACAGGAGACAAACTATTTCCTGTCCGGGATTAGACTACAGTGTTCATCTGCTCTATCACATGATCTCCTACTCCTATGCAAAGACCAAAGGGATGTTGGCGCGTGCACACACACACTCATGTGTACCTTGGCCTGCAGGCATGCATAGGAAGCTCCAAGGTTACCTCCAGCTATGATCCATGTGAGGAGACTGATATCTGGACAGCGTCTTTGATGTCGAAATGATGAGAGCATCGAAGAACACAAAGGCGGCAGCTCAGGGTCAGAGATACACGGGAGGATATCTGAGCCATACAGTCCCCTCTGGTTTAACTTATTCATGCCTGCACTAGGAATTCACAAAGACATGGTCAGTGATTCAAAAGAGGAATGGTGTTGTGAGGGGGTGTGCAGCAGCACACTGCAGATTCTGTGGATCAAAAGAAATATGCATGTGGCATACACATGGTAGCATCTCACGCAAGTTATTCGGCCTCAGCGGCATGCGGGCAGCATTAAATCTCTCATTCTGTTTCTGGTTCAAAAGTGTATGACGTAAGTGGAGATTCATCACCATTGCTAAATCAAACAGGTTGCACCACACAGACTAGTTCCTGGTCCATCCACACTATGTCCTTTAGTGCTTGCTAGCTAACGGCCGCCGCTCGGCGCTGCGATCGCACGGCGGTGTCACGGAAGCGCAGAACCAACCCTCGGGTAAGTAAACACTGTCAGCACTGTTGCTGTAGTTTGGTTCAGCCGTGGCCATGCTGAGGACCGTGTGGAAGCAGAATACACTGTCAAATTCTAATTTAGCACCCTGGAACTGCTCAGTAAGACTGACAAAACTTGCGTTAGCTTGCTAACATTTGACCTCATTTAAAGGGAATTGAATGCAGTCGTTATTTCTGACTTGACACCGATTAAAAATGTCTGATTATGATGTAAGTGGGAAGATTTCACATTACGTTTCATATAAATAAAAAATATATCTCAAATGTCAAATCATTATGCTAATATCATCAAGCTAAATCACTGGCTTCTGTCAGATTAGCTTCATACATTTTTACCCGCTCATCCTTAACTACAAGAACACTACTTAATCTGAAACACACATTTCTCATGTTGAACAATTAAATAAAACAAAGTTAAACATGGGCAACGAGTTAAATATATCATAAGGCCCATTTGACTGTAAATTCCAGAAGTTACGCTCCAGCTTGTGATGCTACAGTCACTAGCAAGTCTTTGCTAGCGAACACATTTAACGTGTAGGATCACTAGTTTGAAACTAGCTTGTTTAGAGCGTCGGCAGTACTTCACATGCAAAGTTTTGTTTTTAAGAATAGCTGGTGAAACTCAGTCCTATAGGTGAGACCACTCAGATGAGGCATGGAAGGTAAGGGTTAAGCACTGAAATTAGTTTATTTATCCAGACGCGGCTGTGCATTTGATGATGGATAAAAACAAGCATTTCTGAGCGCACACTTTCTCGTTTTTGGTTTCAGGGTCGCAATCTGCCGCCGTCGCCGATGTGTCATTTTTCTGTGTTTTGCAGCCAATCCACCAACTAAAAATAAGTATATCCTGAGCATCTTGTCATCTTTAAAAAAAAACAACTGCAGAGATGAAATGATATCAACAATGCCATCCAAGTGTAATTAGTGTGCTTTGGGAGGAAACGTGGCGGGCCGCGTGTGCAGGACGCCAGGCAGGTGCCGTAGGAAATGGGGATTGCTCAGAGGTCAGGATAAGTAAAAAAAACACACACACTCTGGCTGGTTCGCCGGCAGCACTCCACGCCTGTCAAAATGGAAATCCCTGTAGTTTTGCTCAGCCTGACATCATTAGAATGTGGACGTGAAACCTCACCGCTGTTCTTGAGACTTTTTGAGTGAAGGTTACTACTTTAGCTCAGCATGCTGCCCTGGCACTGTGTTCACGTCAGACTCGAACGCTACTAACTGCGTCCTACATGGCTGCTGCATGAGCTTTGCAATGCAAACAAGCAGCAAGGCTTCGAGGGAAAAGATAAAGATAAAGACGGGATTCAAGAGGGAGTGGGAGAAGGACGCCATTTACGGAAATACATTTTGATTTACTGCAAGTACTGCAATGGAGTTCACATTTGACTCGAATGTAACTGTAACTTGAGTATTTCTATTATTATTATGTTATGTTACTTTATTCTTCCACGCCACAACGTTTAAAAGAGTACTATCACAACTATTAAATTTTATTTAAAGTTACAGTGAGGAACTTTTAACTGGTTGTGAAACAGTCTCAATTTAATACCGAGGCCTCAATATGACCTACATAAGTAAACGCGAACATCAGCGAGAAGATTGGATGTTCCTATATTCCTAATGCCTGCCTTTGGGCCCCAGTCCCCGCGGAAACAGACGCATCATTGCTTCTCCTCGCTGCTCCGCTGGGAGCCAACAGGGCGGCACGCTGCTGGAGACCCATGGCCGTATGGCTGGGCTCGCTGGAGGGAAGAGATGCACTGGAGAACCAGAACCAGGACTGCTCGGGGCAGACTGTCATACCCTGCTGCGGTAGAATTAGTGGTTCTCAAAAGGGACTCTGGTGCTCGGAAAACACTATCGCTTTTGTCCACAGGGTCCGCCAAAAACCACACAAAATGAAAGTTCCACGCAGTATTTTTAAGTAACCTCTTGAATTCAATACGCTTTACTTGTAATGGCGTCAGTAAAGTATCTGCGTACTTCTTCCGCCATCGGAAAAGCAGGTGCTGTGTTGAGTGGGAGGACGAAGACACAGGAAATGGAGTGAGAAACACAGGGCATTGCAAAAACAATAATGACTTCCACTAATTGTGTTTCCTATGGCCAATGTGAGTGTGGTGACATTTCAGTTCTGTGTTGGTCGGTCAAAGGATGAGCTAATTAATATGGTAATTTAGCCCCAACGCCTCCAGTGACAGCCACACCCCCTCGTTAGCAGCCATGAGGACATGGGTCGGGTGCACCGAGAGCGATAGAGGGAGGGAGACAGACGGAGACGGAGCCAGAGAGTAATTTTTTTTTACTGGCTTCGCCTTCTCGAAGCAGCCCCGCAGTCACACGACTCCGTCTCTGTAACGGGAACAAGTGATTATTTCTGAAAAATGGGGAACTTTGTCAAAACATATCCCTCCCACACACCATCTCACTCTCTCTCTCTCTCTTTCTCTCTCACGCTCTTTCTCCCCGGGTCTCTCTCTCACACACACACACACACAACACGCACACGTTTGAACTTTCATCTTGAGCGAGCGTGGGCACGCACGCACACATGCATTGACGTACATAAACATACACAGCTGCACAAATATGCAAACGCACACTGCTTGCACGCACACACACGTGCACGACTTGAAACTCGGGAGCCATGTTGTTTGATTGATCCCATCAAGTGAAGGGCATCTCTGCCTGTGAGGAGTCGTGTGGCATTCAGCATCGTTCTGTCGGCGAATCAAGCGTCAGCGATGAGGGATGAGAGGGCACACACTCCAACTGAGGTCTGATTGCATCTTGAAGACATTACAGAAGTGTTGCGATGCAAAAGCTATGACGTCGCTGCACCTGCTGCAGGAGATCATGCAGCAGTTTTGGGAAGTAAGTATCTACTTGAGTAAAAGTACCAATACTGCAGGGTAAAAGTACTCGGTTGCAAGTACAGTAAAGTATTATAAGCAAAAATGTCCCATGTGAATCTTATTTTATTTTTAAATATATTATCTCAGCCCAGGGAGTATGTATGTGGTTTTTGTGTGCGTGTGTGTGCGTGCATGTGCACCTCTTTGTCTGTCCACAGCTAATCTTGCGTTCTGCTAAACCATCAGCCTGATATTTCTTTGGGATTTTTTTTTTGGACTGTATGTTCAAAGACCTCTCGTAGTTGTAGTGATTCACACTTGAAAAACATGTTATATTGACAACCTGTTTTATACCACCCAGTGATGAAAGAGAGTGCAAGTGATGCTTGTTTCCGTTAGAGATTACAAATTGTTCCTCTCTTGATTTGCATGCCTGTTAAGACATTTGTATGCATGCATACATGCATATATACATACACGTATGCATGTATGCATGCATACGTGTATGTATGCCGTTAGGAGGGGAGCTCGTTAGCTGGATAGCAGAGTCCTGCGGTGTGTTCGGCTCACAGTGCTAAAAGCAAAGCTAATACAGCTAAAGCTAATACAGCTAAAGCTAACAGAACTACACCCTCAGCAGGAGTGACAGTTTCTGTAAAGGTTAAGTTTAAAACAGCCTACATGCAGTGCTACACAGTGAACTGCAGTTTAGCCACCAGGAACTGGTGCAGAAAGCTGCATAGAGTCAAATGAGCGTATCTGTTGCGCGAGACAGGCCGGTGAAAAATGATACAGTTGTTTTTTTTTGGGGGTCGGGGGGTCGTTGAGATACACCTAATGGACATTGTGCACTATTTCTAGTTAGTGCTGCATTGATGCGTAAGGAGCATTTTACTGTGGCAGCTGGTCGATCGTGGATTATTTTTTAACAGTTAAAGTGGTTCTAAATACAGTTTAAACCAGGGTTTCCCAAACTAGGGGCCAGCCACCCATTAAGGGGTCACGGGAAATATTTGAGGTGGACAGGAGATGAGCTCTGCTGGACAAATTGGTTTTTAATCTAATCTTTGTTTTTAGAGATACATGTCGGTGTTTAACTCATTAGATAATCGCTGCCATTTGGACAAACTCAAACAGAAAGTCTTGACGTGCAGCTTCTCCTTCGCCTGGGTCCCTTTTTTGTCAGCAAAAAAATAAAAAAGGAGGAGCTGAAGTCTGCATGCTGCCAAAAAACACTCAAGCATCGAAAGGAGACGGCCCAGCTTTAGAAATTTGAGGAAGCGCATAAATGTTTGCAATGTGTACATTCCCAACAAACCTAATTGTGATTGCGGTTTGTCAGTTTAGAAATGTTATCCAAGTGTCACGTGGGGGGCGGGGGTTTGGTTTGGAAACGTGCCAAACAAACGCAGTCCAACATCAATGTTTCACATTCAGATCGTTTTTCCACTGTGACATTTTTTCACGCAGACGTGTTTATGTTTCTGATTCATTCCATATTAGTTTCTCTCTTGTGTCCCGATCTCTCCTAAAAGTTTTATTATTGCAGTGACTGCAGTTGGAACTATTATACCATTAACTATTTCCTTTGCATTCCCCGGGACTTGCATCCAGTAAATGAACTTGAAAGCAGCTATGACCAATACTTTTATGTCATAAATACATCACATGACAACTCGTATATGTGAGTGTTTCCATCAGCACCCCCTCAGCTTTATGGAGCAGCTTTCAGCTCATTATTTTGATTTCACCGACCAAAACTTTCCTGCTTTGACTGAGTTCAAAATCTCAGTGACTTTTTTGTAAATAATAATTTTGTTAATAAATGTAATTGGTGTCATTTGTTCTATAATACTGTTATAATTCTTACAAAATAATGAATGTGTTAACCTTGTAGCCAAACATTCCCCATGTGGAACTTTTTTAAAGGCGCTTTTGATTGATTCTGAATCACAAGTTGAGGAGTGAAGTCAAACACAGAGAGAGAAGCCTCAAAAAGGAGAGGACGGTCTGTGCCTCACCGGCCATTTTAATGAGCAAACTCCTTCTTCTCCCACCCACCACATCACTCCTCTTTACCTCCCCTCCGTCCTCTCGCCCCACACACGTACGCAAACATTTGCCCGGCTCATTAATTAAAAGCACAAACACTTTACGGGGCCCCGGCTCCTCCAGCTTCCGCAGGCAGGGGAGCCCTTCCCTTTTTCCCTTCCTCCGTTTACAGAGGAATGTTTGTTTGAGCTGAGCCTTCTTGTTAATGTAAATAATTTACCTTTACCTTTATCCTGAAGGCATCTTAATTGTGCTTCTCCGGCTCGCCTCGTAGCAATTCATCAACGTCCTACTTGGACCAGAAAGAGAACCGCTGCCTGCCGTTCAGAGAAGAAGAAGAACAACAAAATCTAGCACTTTGGAACAACGTATGAGGGTGCGCAGACAAAGAGAGGGTCAAGATTAATGACGACTCTCCACCAATTAGACGAGTGTTTGTTGTTTTTTCTTCGTCCGATGCTGCTGGTCATCTATTGTCTCCGTCGGTCGATCTTTTATTTCAGCTGCGCGAACGCAACGGAGAACAATGAGAGCGCTACGGGCCGGCGCGAGGTGTTCATTAACACCGTGAAGCCCATGAATGCAAAGATGAGCTGCGTGCACATACAGGCCTGGAAGCCATCCAGAGGGCCTATGTGTGTGTGTGTGTGTGTGTGTGTTTGTCTGTGTGTGTGTGTGCAAGGGGAGGATCGGTGAGGGTGGGGTCGACTCTTTTTATTCTTGGCATACCAGCCTTGGAGGGGCTCGGAGGTGCAGTAAAAAGCCACGACGTCTCTCGGTCACATGAGTGTAATTGCACGCCTCTCGGCTTCGAACTGAAAGCAGCGTTGGGCCGTTTCTCGACGCGCGGGGCTGAAACGAGACCGCGAAAAAACACACCACTTCCCTTAGCGAGAAATGTCCCTGCACTCCCACAGCCTGCCCTCTTTACCAGAAGCAGCAGCAGATGACAACAGCGCATGTGTGTGTGTGTGTGTGTGTGTGTGTGTGTGTGTGTGCTTGTACACAGGCCGGGCCTACGCTGGTCTCTGCTGATTTATCTGTGCTTAATTGTGTCGCGCTGCAGAGTCACAAGCCAATTATTTGCCCTCATCAAAGCTCGCACACTCACAAAGAGAAGTACAAGAGAGGCATATTTTTAGCAGCGCTAAAGTACATCGATGAGATGCGACGGTGTACACAGACACACCACAAAGTGTACTTCTTCGTTTCATGGTTGTGATTTCAGAAGTGTGACGGCGTGCACAAAGCTCCATTAGCCCGATCCATTTTGCCACACATCGCCTCTGAAATACCAACTTCCAATGCTGACTTCTCTTTTTCCTCTTCCGCTGCACACACACGCCCGTGTAGCACACTGACAGAAAGAAATATGAAAAGGAAGAGCTGGTGTGACAATAAAGCAATGAGGTGAGAGGTCAATTGAGTGTGTGTGCAATCGTGAGGGAGAGAGAGGAGTAGTGTGCGTCTGTGTGGGAGGGGGGAGCAGTTGTGTGACACAGTGTGTGTGTGTGTGTGTGTGTGTGTGTGTGTGTGTGTCCTGGTGATGAAGGGTCAGCTGAGGGTCGCAGCGATCCGGTTACGCTCACCTTTTCTCCTCATTGATCCCTCCGGTTTCCTCAGATGCGCTGATGTTTCTGTATCGACATCTAACCACACAGACGAATGCTGCAAGGCACACAGTGTCTGAGCTCTGTTTTATTATTTATTTCATTTTTTTTTATTTTATTGAGCTGCGCGAGAGGCCCTAATGAGCGGGATAGCTCTCGGCGAAGCCCGCGTGCCGTTTCTCCTCCGCCTATTCTGACCTCTGTTCACATCTCGCGGCCGCGATGTCATCGAGACCTCATCTCTGTCTTGCAGGCTTTTTTTTTTTTTTTACATTTTCTTTATCAATACTCACTTCTGTCTTTCTCCAATTTGTCTTTTCTTATCCTTCTCACTCCTACTTTAGTTTCCATCTCCCCTTGGCTGTCTCCCTCCACCCCCTTCCCCGTGTTTCCCGGCCCCCCTGCACACCTGCTCAGGGACCCGGCCCTGCGCCTCCCCGGCCCGGGCAGGGTGGAGAACAGACGGCCCCTGTGTTCTCTGATAATCATCACATAGCTTGCATGCCTGCTCCTCTTCTCTCTCTCTCTGTCTCTCTCTCTCTCTCTCTCTCTATGTGTTCTTTCTCTTCGCCAGCTTACCTCAGCCAAGCCCGTAACCCCCTCCCACCCACCCACCCACCCGCCAACTCGCTGCATCTGCCCTGCCATACATCAGCCTTCTGACAGGCTCACTCAGCACCCACAATGCCTCGGTCTCATTCTTTTCACCTTTCGTCTTCGGTTCCATCAATTGCAGCTGTCAATGGCCAAACAGACGTCTAGTTGTGAGTGTTCTTTTCCAGGAAGTGGTGCGTTTGACATTTCTGGAGGAATTTCGACAGCTAGTCAAACAAGAAAACACTATATTACACAAAATATACTGGATTCACAAGTGATCTTCAGAGTTTCTTGTCTGTGGACGCACCTTTTTCCCAGCCTTTATGCAAAACTAAGCTAACCAGCTGCAGCTTTATAATCTTATAATTTCGAGTCTTTCCTTCGTCTTCCCACCTCTTAACCCCCGACGCCGTTTCCCCTCCGCCCCGCCCGTCGTCGCGGCGCAGGTGTTCCCGTTGCCGTGGGGTGAAAAGCAAAGAAGCGGAGCTCCGCTTCACTCCCGCTATTGAGCTAATGGTTCCTCATTCACCACCCACACTGCTTATTAGGCCCCGCTCTAAATAACCCAGAGAGAAAAAAGAAACAGAAGAAGAGCGGCAGTCGCCCCCCCCCCGCACCCTTCCACCCCGACCGCTATTCACAGATCCACACACACTGCTTAATACTCCGAAGGCGACATGAGCGAGGGTATCAGCTCCCTGAGTCATTATTTGATCAAGTGGTTCTCAGTCATGCAGCGGTCTGTGTAGTTAGCACTTGAGGGAATGAACACCCCTGTGGGCCCCTCTAAGCACCTATTGTGTCCGTGTAAAGAAACCCCCCGTGGAACAGGGGGCCCCGTTGCAGGAGAAATTGTTCATTTATTAATTCATGCTATCAGGTTGCATGGGTTTCGTGTTTTACACACAAAAAAAAGCACCAGCAATGGGCAGATTGGTTATCAACACCAGCTGTCCAGACTAGACGGGCTAGACTCAACCCCCTCCTCCTCCTCCTCCTACGCTGCCCACAGCTCCTGGTGCACCATCCTATCTTTGTTCTTATCTGTTTATCGTGCCGATCCGCCCTCCTCGTCCTGTGTACTCTGTGGCATTAAAGGTCTGGATCAGGCAGATGGACAGAGCCTCGGATCAATCGGAGAGATCAATACTCCCCAGACCGGCTGAGGCGATCTGTGCAGACGGGTCCGGTCCGGTCTGGCTTAGTTTAGCTTGGTTTGGCGTGAGTCTGGTTCAGGTCTGACATGCTAGGATTAAGTGTTCTGCAGTTTGTGAACAAATGCAGTTTCCAATTAATCAAGGTCTGACTTTTAAAGGCACACAGAAAATATAATTGTCGTTTCTTTCTTGATAATAGGTTTCCCCCTGATTTTTGGACGAACCCCATTGATTTATTCAGCACGTGTGTGTGCGTCAAACACGGAATCAGCGCGAGGATCGGATGAACGCAACGACAGTCGCTCACGAGTCATTAAGTCAAAAGGCGGCGCTGCTAAATGTCAGAAAGCTGCAGGGGGCGGGAGGGGGAAACCACAGTGGGAACCTGGTTTCGCTGTTTCTGCTCTTTGATTACACACGGGTCAAGTGGAAAGTCTCTCTGCGTCCTCTGGAAACAGGCTTTTCCCTCAGAAGAAATTGGCACAGGTTGCTTTTTTGTAATTGCCCTGCATGAAGAAGAAACAGGTGTGCAGATGAATGAGGACACAGTTGCCACTTGACATCAGCTCTGATATTCTCATCCCCCCTGAACTTTGTGTTCAGACGGGGCTGAGCAGAAGAACACGCTGACAGAAAGCAGACTGGATGTTGGCTCATACCCCCGCCTCCCCCACCTCTGATGGGAGGCAGTGACAGAGCCGAGCAGAGCTTCACTGGTTCCTGCCTGTCTTCCGGCCCGCAGCGTCTGGCAGCGCGTGTTTGATGTAGTCCAGGCTCAGCGCCGGCCCGCTCGTCTCTGACTGTTGGCCCATGACACCGAACTCAGACAGAAATCTGGAGGGCAGGAAGGAAGGAAGCGCACTTCCAAGACAGACAGCCCAGAAAAGGAAAACAACAGCCAGTCATCACTCAGTCAGAGGCACAGTTCAAGGTTTTTGGCGAGTTGTTTTGAGTGGAAAGAAGGAAAGCAGAACAATAGATTTGTTGGCTTTGCCATTTCCAAAAATAGAAATGAATCCTTCTATTCAAGGAAAACCTTTGTCTAAAGTCTTGCTTTTTCGCGTGACGAGGGTGGGAGTGGCGATCTGTTCTAATGTAATAACTAGTCACATGGATTGACCTTACATGAGATATTCAATGAATCCTTCTGACTGGAGGGGTCTCTTTACTTTTCTTTTAGTACCACCAGTGGTCCATTATTTCAATTTCAATTTCCCAACATCTACGCAGAATTTATTACAGCCACTCGTGGTCCCCTGAGGACGAATCCCATGACTTTGGTGACTTTTCTATTACTATTGGAGTGAAATGAAGTTTGGTACATGTTCCCCTCAGGTGATAACGTTGACTTTTCATGCATCATTGGTTACACTTTTACTGCAAAACTAGTTCCCATTGGTTTCAACACTCATGCGCTCAGTGCAAATTAGCACATGTGTGCATGCTAGCATGCTAAACTAGGATTGTTAGTGCTGGAATGCAGGATACCTTCAGGGATCCGACAGCAGAGAGGCTGACTGAATTATCCCAGTTTTTAAATGAAGGCTAAGTTAGAATCAAGCAATAGGGAAAAGTAATATTAAGTGTAACAAAACAAGCGATGATGTCATAGCGGAAGCGGAGCCATCTGCTTCCCCCTCAAGTCAACACCGTTAGCTCTGTCATCACTGTTGTTTTGCTGTTGGCTTCTTTGCTATGGAGGTACCAGATATGCTCTGAATTTAGCCAAATTAAAGTATTTTCATTATATGCTTTGTTTATATGTTTTTCATTCCACTACATTTATACCCATTAGTTAGTGTAAAAACAGTTTTTTCTTCTTCTTATAAACCATTGTCACCAATATCTGATTCAGGTATTTGAGTCTGTATCCTCTACACTCAACTAAAATATCTTAATACTTCCTCCACCACTGAGTAACAGTATTATGTGTCATAAGTGTAGTATTTGTGTGTACCGAGCTGTTAATACGACACAACCCACACTTGCTGACTATATTTTTGAATGATTTGAAATAATGTCACTGTTTAAAGGGCCTCGGCAAATGACACCCTCCGCGCTGATGGCCGACGTGTAAATACGGCGTCAGCACGCACGTTTGTATTCTCGCAGCATTTACATTTCCAGCCCCGGGCGCCTCTAAAGCCGTCATGTGAAGAGGGTTTGGCTGAAGGTCACGATGTGAGTCACAAAGCAGAGCGGGGCTCGTGTTTCCTGCCAGGGGAGTCGGAGAGTCTTTCATGCTTCCTTGCTGGTACAGGAAGTGGAGGGGTAAACAGAGGGAATCCCACATGCTGACGAGGAAACTCCACAGTGCCGTCCTACACACACACACACACACACACACACACACACATGGATGCATTGCTACCCACTTAAGTCCCCATGTGCATGCACAGGGTCCCTCGTGTCAATGGCTTTCTATGCAGCGTCTGGCAGAGATTTACGAATTTAAACCACATTTTCTTCTTTAAAGTCTTTTTTTTTTTACTTTGCTCAGTAATTTCCGTGGATGTATCCACTTTTCGAGCCGTGTGTTTTCAGAACGCACAGCAGGAAGCGAGACAATTCAAGTGTGCGCTCTCGTTGTGATGTCTTTCTCTCTCTCCGACATGGAGCGTTTACTGGGAATGGCGAGAGAGGAAAAGAAAGAAATCAAATAAAAGAGCTGCAAGAAGGAAAAAGAGCAACTCCGATATGCTTTTGAGCACGATCGCCACGGTGATGCAATAACGTGCAACGTGCCCTTTCTGAATTTTCAGAGGAATTAGCCTAGTTTGTGAAATGTCACAGCCATTGCTCACCTTGGCGCGGCGCTTTCTCCCCTGTTAGCATGTGACCTTATTTCTCTTATCTGTGGCAGCCATGCAGGACCTCCGCTCATCTGTTTGTGTGTCAGTCATTTGTGCCGCGCCGAAATATGCCGGGTCGAGAATCTGGGTCTGAGGCTTTGCGATGCTGACGTGTGTGTGTGTGTGTGTGTGTGTGTGTTTGTGTGAACATGTGGTTGCTGCTTTGTTTTGACAACAGTGTGAGGCCGCGATCCGCCTAATGGGAAAGTGATCTGGAGCCTCCTGAATATTTGATGTTAATGTAATAGGAAAGTCATAAAAGCTTTTCAGATCTCAATTCATCCCGTCAAAGTCATTGATTTAACCTGCAGATTTATAGACGACCCCTTCCTCTTCGCCCCCCGGCCCGCCACAGTGAGCGTTATGCCCGTAAATCGCACGTCCAAATCACAATGAGGATTTTTTTATTTATTTTTTTCTTCCACAATTTATATTCCGAGGGGCTTAACTATCTCATTTGAATTATTTACTCGTGGGTTTGATGGATAGACTGAGGAGCAACTATTGATCTGAAAGATTTAGAGCCTGTTGGCTAAGCTAAATGGCAGCGCGTGATGGTTAGCGGAAGCGTTTTCTTTTCGGGGGGGGGGGGGGGGGGGGGGGGGGTGGTCTGGTTATCTCTTCTCTGTAAATATATGCAAAGGAGAGTTATATAAGGGGGCTGAATCCATCTGTTTTCCGTTGAAGTCATTTCTCAAAATATACTTCTTTTTTTTCTTACCAAAGGCCAAGAAGACCGGACTAATTCCACTCAACATTTCACGCTGACAAATGTTTATAAAAGAGGCCTCTTGAGCATCGACGGAGCTGTCATAACACATTCTGCGACGCATTCCTTCAACCCCGAGCGCCGCCTTCAATCCTCGCTGCTATGCGGCCCCGGCGCGTCGGGCGGATAGCAGAAGTAGCAGATGTAGCAGAGGCCGCCGACCCTAATACTGGCTCAGACGGCCGCACTTCTGTGATGATGATGATGATGATCCAAGGAATCGTGCATTTGGGTCAATGAGTGCCTGCCAGGGTGCAGGGAGGGATCAATACGTAATATCTTACAAATTGAATTCGACCTGGATCGACCCGGAGGGCGTGTGTGACCGGCTGAAAGCGCTGGACGGGCGCACAGTAAATCCCACTGATCAGCGTGTGTGTGTGTGTGTGTGTGTGTGTGTGTGTGTGTGTGTGTGGCTGGGGTGGGGGTCCTCTCAGGGGAAGGAGGTGCGAGGAGTCTGGGTTTTAGAGGGTCTGAGGGGTGGAAGAGATGGAGGTATCGCATCGGTTTATCACCACCAGTCAGGGGGGTCACTCACATCTCCCTGTCATCATCATCATCATCATCATCATCATCATCAAGAGGGTTCATCCCGCCCCCTTCCCCCAATCTGTCTCCATAACGTCGGGCTTGTTTGTTATCGTCTCATCTGGGCTCTTCAAATGTCTCATTGTGTCCGGCATGTATGTTCACATACAACGGGGCAATAATAATAATCCCCCAAAGATTTGACAAAATGTCCTCTTTGTTTTTGGTTCAGTGTCTTTGTCTCTTTCTCTGTTTCTTTGTCAGTTGCCTCACATTTGTTTGTGCCTTCAGTCAAAGAACTTCAAGTATCGCTTATTGCAACATACATATTAAACATGTATTTATTTTAGGGAGCACTTTTGCTGTTTGCTATCTCTGTTTTTTTATATGTTGAAACGTTTTGACTGATAGCCACTGATGACAACAACAAAAAAAGGCCAAGTATTGGTATATATATATATATATTTGAACTCTTCTCTGTTTTTATGTTAATAACCATTGACTAATCAGGCAAGATAAAAGTGTTCTAAAAAAAGGATATTTTCTCCTTTGCAATTATGTGTAATTTCCACACATAATGGTTGCAGCAGCAACACCTCCGTGCCCTTTACACAGAGACATTATGAGGACTGATTTTCACAGGTGCAACCAATCTCGGTTTCTACATTATTGTTCAGCCAATTATCCTCTTTTTTTTTGGTGCAAAACAAAAACACTGTTTCGCTTTCACTCTTTTGTGAACGACCGTTGTTTTTTTCTTCTTCTTTTTTCTCGAGAAACCAAAGGGAAAGTCAGCCTCCCGCCCGCCAGAAGGTAATTCACCTGCATTGTGCAGCGTTGTCGAAAAGGAGGACCGGGGGGGGGGGGGGGGGGGGGGGGGTCAAAGTGAAAAACAATCTGTGCAGCGGGAAAAAAAAAGCTCTCGCTCAATTCTAACCCAGAAGGCCCTTTTCGGTATCGCCTCGGCTCCGGTGACACGGGGGCCGGCGTGTGGGTGTCGCTTACATGGGGAGAGGCTCCGCGCACGGCCCGGCCTGCCGGGGTTGAGGGCACATTCATTCGAATCCGTCTAATTGACATGTTGGGATCGATGGGGGAACAGAGAGCCTCTCCACAGAGTCCGCCAATACAGAGCCGGCCCACCCCCACCCGCCCCGCTGGGGCCCCGCCACCCTATCAGTCACAAGCATAGCACTGAACCAAAAGACACCTCCCCCCTCACCGCCCTTAAACACACACACATATAGACCGGCAAGCAGACACCAAGCGGCAGACACACACACACATATATGTACACACACAGACAATCAGACACACACAATCCCTATTGATCATCGCCCCCCTGTTGTAAGAGAGGCCCCTCACTGTTTTGGGGGCAGGGCGGCCTAGCAGGGGGGTCCCGGGTGATCCACTGATCCCACCGTGGACAATTGGATCACACTCAGTGGTATCTACTGGACGGCTGGTGATGTGTCACTCACGACCCCGACACACACACTACAGCATTAACTATATATGTA
The DNA here is from genome assembly GCF_910589615.1 of Taurulus bubalis. NCBI lineage: Eukaryota > Metazoa > Chordata > Actinopteri > Perciformes > Cottidae > Taurulus > Taurulus bubalis. The sequence goes on along the minus strand of NC_136595.1, from coordinate 24,009,112 downwards.
TTTAGTTTTTAATGCATGGTTACTGGTTTTACGGCTATACTTGGGCAACTCAAAGCTTTGGTTAGGGGGAGGGAAAGATCATGGTCAAGGTTAGACACTAAAGAAATAAGAAGATGGTTTTTAAAACCGGAGACTTGTATAAGGAAAGGAAAAGATGGTAATACCTGCTAAGTATCATACCTATTAATTGTTGAAATGACAAAAAGAGAGTTCCTGAATGGTGGAACAAACATGAAATGTAATCTAGACATGAATTCCTCCTCAGCATATTTAGTCAAAGGAAATATGCAGTGCATAATCATATTTTGGAGGAGATATGGTGGCTGAGACACTGAATTGGACCGTTGAATATCGACAGTGTGACTCGTGTTCAAACGTCTCGCTGTACTTCTGAGCCCTCAGTGTACATATCCAAACTCCAGTCTTCTTCAGAGAGATTTGCGAATGTGCTCTTTTCTTGTCAGATGTATTTATGTAACTGTTCAGCTCTCGTCTCTATCTCCCGAGAGATGACATTTCAAGGAATTCATCACAGTTCCAGGTGGAGAATGAAATCCATTCATTTAACTTTTAGTGAACATGTGCTCTGCCAACAAACAGTCACATTTATAGGTTCTCTCTATTCATATTTAGAGCATTAATAAAGCAGCCGACGCCAATTAGCTCTGTAAAGATCAGCTAAACACTGTTCGCCCTGTTAGCACCGCCAGTCGCCGCCATGTTGAGAGCCGTGTGGAGGCAGGAAGAAATGCTCTCAATTTCATATAGAGCACCTTTTAAAAACATTGGACCCCAAGTCAGAGTTAAAAAAAACACATGTAAATCGCATGTAATGATTAAACAGGAAGTTGTTGTTAAAACCCCCCACAATTCCCAGAAACCATACAGAGGACGATGACCTCAGTGCGGCTGGCTCTCGCTTCTCTCTGGTTTGTATGTGTACGCACACGCACACGCACAACCGTGCACTCTCTTTTGTCGACTACTGACCTAACAAATTGAGATAAAATGCTTCCAACAAAAAGCGCAATTTGGCAACGCAACTGCTGACGCTCCAGAATCCGACTCCCTGACACAGACACAGATGTTTCAACGTATGGCTCTTCTGAGAGATTCACGGTCATAAATCATAACCACAGACAGACATGGAATAACAATCTTGCGTTTCCCATCAGTGTGTGTGTGTGTGTGTGAGAGGGGGGGATGTGCGAGGAGCTAATGAGTGGAAGAGCATTTCTAAGGAGCTTAAAACCCACAAGGTACCAGCACCTGTCCCTCGGCTTTCAGAGAATTGTCGGAAGAGAGACGGATGTTGGGGGGGGCGGGGTCTGTCTGGATGATTATAGGGCCCAAAAAATCTGATGTTTGTCCGTAGGTGTGTGTGTGGGGGTGTGTGTGAGCGCCCAAACCACACAGGGTCAGAGCGGGTGGTGGGCTCAGCCTTCCCCATCTGCATGCATACTCACCTCCTCTTAAGCCCCCCGATCCTCTTGCACGTGCCTCATTCCCAATAAGCCCCCCTTCACCAACACCCCTCCCTGTAGACGCACACTTTGCACCCCCCCCCCCCCACCCCCCCCATTCCAAATAGGTTTGTTGTCTATGGATTTAGCCTTGAGGGCCAAGCGAAATCTGACCCCCTTTTTCTCAAAAACCTCAATTCCAGTTTACAGAAGCAGCGTTGAGCAACAACAGCTAATTGCGAAGGAGGAGGCTAATGAGGGAGGGGACTGTTGTGGCGACGGGCGCCGGATGAATCTGTATGGATGGAAGGTTTTTTAATTAGGCAGCGAGGGGGTGAAAGGCGAGGGGCGGGGACGCCCCACGGGGGAGTCCTTTCCTCGGCCCGGGACACTTTGCTCTGTAACCGACAACAAATCGCCGCGGTGCGAAACGTCCCCCCGAATTACAGGATGAATCCTGGGATGTTTTATATTCGTACGACAATGAGGACCGTTCGCCCTAAATGGGTCAGCCGAGTGACTCATAGAGGAAGAACATATTCAGTAGAGGGAGGCAAAGCTACTTTCTAATACTTGCAATAAATAATTTGGAAAAGGCTTTCCTGCAAAGATAGTTCAAGGAATAAGTTAACTGCTTTCGCCCTGAAGGCTTCAGAGGGCTACCACATGAGCCATGACCTAAAAAAATTGACAGCACGAGATGCGCGCTTTTGGCTTCTTCTTCTTCTTCTTCTTCTTCTTCTTCTTCTTCTTCTTCTTCTTCTTCTTCTTCTTCTTCTTCTTCTTCTTCTTCTTCTTCTTCTTCTTCTGCTCCGTCCCTAATGCATGCATGCGTGTGCACCCGCAGTCCTCATCCATTCTCCAGTGTTGCGCCATCTTCCAGCTGGTGGTGATCATTGCTCTGTTCCGTCGCATTTTGCCCTCTGAAGCCACAAAAACATCACAAAATGGTCGGATCGCCCCAATATTCCCAATGTGGGAAAAAGAAAAATCATACTGGTTTCAAACCATCAAACCACTTAAAGTGTTTTCCATTGCTTTTGTAGTCATCTGATTTTTCTTTGTATAAATGATGGATGCACTGCACAATATCCTGGCTGCACTCGGTATCTGACTGTACTATTTTTATTTTTTTATTCCGTTTGTACTCTTTTTAACTGTCTGTTCCACATGATGTTTTGCACGTTTTTGTATGTATTACATCTTGTCCTTTCTGTGGACCCCAGGAAGAGTAGCGGCCGCTAAGTTGTCAGCTAACGGGGATCCGGTTAATAAACTAAACTAAATACTGGTTTGCATTCTCAGCCAGAACTGAAAAGGCACATCCCTATTCTTTTGAACCAGTGGTTGTGTAAACAATACCCAAAAAAACCTGCACTGGTTTCACACACCAAGCCAAGCTGTAGAAGCAACACTAGAGTTTAACAATGTGTCGCGGCCATATTGCTGAATTTGGCATTAGCACGGGGGAACATTTGCATATTCATCAGTCACACTTTTGCTAATATGCTATTGTTATTGTTAAAGCTGTCAGTGCGGCTTTGAAATCCCTGTCCTTGATAATGGTGAACATATGGGGGATTTTCCACTGCAATGATTTCCTTGAAAGGACAACACTGGCTAAACACTTATCTCTCGTCGCTCTTCCTGCAAGCACTTCGAAACTTCCATGTATCTTTGTTTGCTCTGCAGCTGCTGCCTTTTTAGCCCCAGCGTACTAGAAATGACGTCAAGGCCGAGAGAGAGAGAGAGAGAGAGAGAGAGAGAGAGTCTCTCGCTCCCTCCGCTGCTTCGGGTTTCAGTTCGTTACCATGGCAGCAGCAGCAGCAGCCACTTCCTGCCAGAGTGGGTCTTCCTGTGTTCATTCATTTTTTTGTGTGTGTGTGTGAGCGCTGTGTTTACATTGCCATATATGGAGGGGTTCATGAACAATGGGCTCAGGGCTTCCCCAAAAAGTCAAACAAACACCATTAACAGTATAATCAGTAGACATGTACATGCACACACACACTCACACACACTCACACACACACACACACACGGCCCTGTGGGACACGCTCCTATCAGGTGTGTGTAACTTCACCCATTTGCACACAATTATCTCCACTTACAGCTAAATGGAATGTAAATGTGGATGCTACTTGACATGGGGTTTGTGGAACAAAAGGATGAAGCATGAAAACCGGTTTGGTTGGAGTCTGCTATTTGATCTTAACATTAATTATGCCGGGGCTTTTTACACACCGCACGAGAGCGAGCTGCGTCTCTGTTGCTAACAAGCGTTCAACAAACAACCATTAGCAGAGGCTCTTTTTTTTCTTCCTTTTTTTTTCCTCCTCTTGCAATCGAGTTAATCTCTCTTTTGAAGGAGGTTTGAAATTCACCTTTTTTTTTTCTCAGTGGAAAGTATGTCGAGCCCACGCATACAACGGGTGTTTCCTCGTTTTAGTGCTCAACAAGGAAGAGGGGAGGGGGGGAGAGAGAGAGAGCCCCGAGACTGACGAGAGAGAGAGAGAGAGACATGGCTGTCTGTTTAGGAGCTAAACGTTTGGATCCTCTAAAGGATCTCTGTCCTCCTTCTATGCACACTGACTGCTGTCCCACATACTTTGGGGCTGATAAGCAGGACCCCCTCCCCCTGCTCAGCTCCTGGATGGAGAAAGGCCAAACTCATTTACATTCATGCACTCCGCCTGTATCCATGACCTCAGCGGTTTCGGCGCACCGTTAAGCCGTTCCATAACTCCGTCCTGCCCTCACACCCGTCCCACCTGTTGGAGGGCATCCAAACCTCCGGTGTGCACAAGGAGCTCGGTCAGCAACGCCACGCATCTCACAATTAACACCGGCCTAATGAGGCAACACGCCTGGGTCTCTACCGTAGGTGCGGCCTCTGGAGACCTCCAGCTGTGCCGTGTTAATATAGAGGAGGTCCGGTTTGCTAATGTTGGGCCTCAACAGCCCTGCAGGGTTGCTGTGTGCCACAGCAGCAGGCTGTACGGTGTAATTATATACTGGACTGGGTGGATGCTTGGTGTTGTCAAGGCTCTTTTGTGCAAGGGGAGATGAACAGAAAATAGCATGTATGTTACTATATCGGCCACTTCTTAGTGTATTCAGTCACTTTCACGCAAAGCTACAGGGTTGTAAAACACACGAGGAGCGAACTCCCAAAGATGGTGAATTGTGCGATATGGCAGCTCTGAAAATCAGAGGGGAGGGGGAGGTATTCGTGCGTGAGACCGGGAGAGAGAGAGATGCAGAAAGTGTGAGAAAGAGAGAACCACGATGAACGCGGTGAAGGAGGCTCAGCCAATTTCACCCCCACAGCTGCTAAAGGTCACAGGAGCAACTGTTGAAAGGTACCTGATCTTCTTCTCAGCGGAAAGAGAGAGAGAGAGAGAGAGAGAGAGAGAGAGAGAGAGAACACCAACAAAAAAACAAAACATTTGACAGGTGACAGTTGCCAGAAGCCTCCCGAGTGCTAAACCTGTGATTAACAGCAACACTCAAAGTGCAGAGGCCAGCACAAAGGGGCAGTCCAGAGGTTGAGGGGAAATCCTCTTTATTATCACAGTAGTGGTCTCAAAAAAGTATCTGTGTCATTATTTACAGACCAAATTAAATTGCCATTTTATGAAATTTAAAAAAAACATCGTAAATTGACGGTACCCGCTACTTCTTTCAGGAGCACCTCGGTCCTTCTTGAAGGAAGAGTCACTACACTGGCAATCCTGCACAAACACGACCATTTGTAAATAGTCGAGCGAAGCGGCACCGAAGTGGCACCGGCTGGTCTTCTGTTGTTTCCAAAGTCAAGCCTGAACTTTGAAGCTCAACCTGGCTTTCTTCTTGTTTTGTTTTGCACTGTGAGAAAGGTCAACTGCTCCTAGAAACCACGGCCACAGTGTGCATGTCAACTGGCTTAAAGGACACCTCCCCCCAGCTTCTGATTGGTTCACGCAAAAACCTGAAAGATGACAATCCAGTCTGACGATCAACCCTTCCTCACTTTACAAGACACACATACTTGAATAATAGTAATATTGGAAATATGCAAAACTTAGTAGTGATCCCGACATGAACAAAGGTAGCAACACAAGGCACAAGACACACTGTAGGTTTTCCTGTGCTTGTGCTTTGACATTTACAAATCCTCCTCAAAAGGGTCGGTCTTAAAATAAATGACGAGCGAACGCTCTCTCAGCTCCAGGAGCTGCTTTTCTTTTTTTGTTGCTAAGCAGCTTGATCCATTTATATATTACAGTACTAATCGCGTGAGCTCGTAGCTTGATGATGGATGAGCTCCACTTGTTTTCTCTCCTCCCAGCTCACTGGTGTTTGATGAGTGAATGCCATATGTCTGGGTGGATCTACACATCCTGTTTACCCGGTTTCCAGGGTTTATCCTCACCATGACCTCCATCCCCAGGGGTCACAGGGGGTCAAGCTCCGAGGTCGGCCCCAAACTGACGGGCGCTTATCCTGCAGTGGCCCACTGATTCAGGGCTTCACAGAGGACTTCTGTGTGTGTGTGCGCGTGCGCGCGCGTGTGTGTGTGTGTGTGTGTGTGAAGCCTGAATAAGATATCAAAGGTCCTCTTCACAGCCTCGCAGCTGCATAAATATCCATCAGGTAATGTGTCCAACAGAGGGCCATTCTTCTCTTTCAACTGTGCAGGGAATAAACACAAATAGACAAAAGACAACAAGGTCCCTGCCGACCGTGCAGAGGAAGAGACCGCGAGGCCGAGCTCTGACGTTTATGACCTGAAGAAAATGCGTCTTCGGTGTGTTCGCTTCGGTACTCTCCGGCACAGATGGGGCTCTCCGTCAGAGCCAAGAGGTCGGCTGTAAAAGGTCGGGTAAAAGGGATGTACTTAAACGAGAGACCTGATTTTGTTGCTTTTGGACAGACCCACGCTAGCTGTTTCCCACCGTTTCCAGTCTTTGTGCTAAGCTACGCTAACCGCCTCCGGTGCGTAGCTCCCCACTCAGCACACATGTATGAGAGCGGTGTCCGTCTTCTCATCCAACGCTCGGCAAGAAGGCGTATCAACAAAATGTCAAACTATTTCAAGTGTTTAGTTGATTAGCAAAGGATACAACAATCACATATCCGTCCCTGCAAGCCGCAGAGGGACCGTGATTTTGAGATGTTCTTTACCATCTTTACATTCTTTTCTACTTCTTTGAGAAAATACCTTTTTTTATTTCTCAGTGATGTTGAACCAACTTATGAAAGTACAAGCACACAACACATGCTGCACACACACACACACACACACACGCACACACACACACACATATACGTATGCTGTGAACTTTCATAATCACAAGAGGCTATACGATACTCGCTTTCGTGCAGTGCGACATTCTGGAATATTTTCCGTTATGCGTGTCTGTGTGTGTGTGTGTGTGTGTGTGTGTGTGTGTGTGTGTGCGTGTGTGAGTATTTTTAAGTGAAGGAAGGATGCAGCTGAGCATGACTTATCTTAGATCACACAACGACGTGTGAAACCCCAACTCTGCGGAACTCCTCTCGATCCCAGAGCCACAGGGTTTCAGTTTGCGGTGGCAGCTGAGCCTCTCTCTCTCTCTCTCTCTCTCTCTCTCTCTCTGTCTCTCTGTTCTCTTCTGTCTCTAAAGGCAGTTACATCCACAGACGTCAAGCTTGCATAAAGTGGCAGATAAGTGTGGAGGCTGAGGCTGCTGCAGTCAGAAATAGGCAGTGACTTCTCAGAAGAGGCTCTTGGTAGTTGCAGTATGACTGGAAAGCCATGACAATTTATCAGCTGCACTTTTTTGCTCATGTTGTATCCAGTAACATGTGAAGCTGTTCCAGCAAACAGTCAAAAAAGAACAGAATCGGTATGCGAGCAGACTGTTGGGTGCATCTGGAATATTCACTGTAAATATATGTCAACTCTCTCACTTGTGGTTTGTTTTGTTTGCGTCTCAACTAACTGGCAAGCGAAGGAGGAGCCGTCCCACCAAGGCAGCATTCAAAGTGTGTTTCTCTCTCTTTCTCACCATTCTTTTTGTTTTTCAAAAAGTAAGAGAAAAGTTGAAAAAAACATTCATACTTCCAATATCACTCCCGATGATTTTCTTATCCACATATTCCATGAAAACGTTAATACTCACACGGATTCGGTCCGATTAACAAGTTCAAAACACTTCAATAGGTCACACAAAGGTCGTCCTTCATTACCGCGTCAGGGATAAAAACACCCAACTCAAAGCTCTATTTAGGTTACTAAAATAACCTTGGTGCAAAGCTATGTGTTGAAGTCTCACTGTCGTCCTGACTGGAGATGTTCCGATACTATTTTTTCCTTCCCGATATCAATTGCGATACCTGAACCTGCGTATCTGCTGACGCCGAGTACCAATCCGGTACCAGTGTGTTAAAAACAAAAGGTTAAACCCTTGTAAACCTCAGTAAAACATGAACAAATACATGATAGATGATGAACGCCGTATGTAGCGCCCTGAAAATATGTTATTTCATATGTCTCTAATAATTTACTTTAAATGTGTGTTTCAGTTCATTCACATGTTGTTGTTCCAATGTTTGAGAACATTGATTACCTGTACACACACCGACTGTGAAGAGTATAACGTATTGTATCGACCCTTTGGAAGAGAGCGCTGTCCCTTTAAGAGGGACGTTAGGAAGACGTGCGCTTGTGTTTAACCTGGGATTTGTTTTAATAAAAGTTGCAAACCAAAGGACGTGTTTGTGTACAGTTCGTTTTAAAGGTGCGACACGTAGAACTTTCTTTTATCATGTGGAAAAGTGTAGAATATTGACGGCGTACTGACATTTCGATACTGAGTGTCTGAGCTGGTTGAGATGTGTTCAAGTTTCCTTTTCTGTAGCAGAATTAAATGAGCACAGTTCTCTTTGTGTTCTCCGCATATCTTGGTTCTTTCTCGATCCCCATCTGCGTTGGCCTCTTTTTCGATTACTAACACTTAACCTTCACATTTCCGTCCATATCTGTGTTGAGATTCCACTCCAGAGGCGCTTGTGTGACGCTCAATGCCACACACACAAAAAGCTTTTAGCGGTTAAAAGTAATCGCGCCGACTGTGTGGCCAGAAGCTGCCGCCCAGCATCCCACCGGGTTCAGTAACAAAGTCACAGACGTTGACTTCAGAGAGTTTTGGGTTCGTATATTTAGCTCGTTCCGCTATCTAGCCGCGTGGTTTCGGGGAAAGCTTGTGACCACTGGCTGTTGTTGAGCTGATCGATGGGCTCTCATCGATAACCCCCCCTTTCATCTGGCTTCCCTTATCAAACTTGGCCGGCCCTGAGTTCTCCACAGGACACAGAGGAGGCGTGTTTTGCTTGTGTGCAGAAGGCCACTGTGTAGGAGGCTTTCATTACCAGAACCATGTCCGCAGAAAGAGGAAGGGAGCCTGAGAAAAAAAGGTCACGGGACGCGTTCCTAGTCCTTTTGGCCGTTGTCAGAGTCCAGGTGTAAACAACACGAGGAACACACGGCAATTACCAGCAATTTGGACCAATAGACTAAGTGCACTATGTCCATTGTAAGTGGACTGTGGAGTGCAGGCGCTGTGGTCTCTGACATACAGTCGCCGTGCTCTTTCATGCTCGACCCTCTCTCTTTCTTCATCCTCCGAGTCGAGCCTCGTTTCTTAGCCTGCGTTAGAAAAGTGGGGATGCTGCAAAAAAGTGCAGTAAGTACATGTGTCAGGAAGCGGGGGCTTGACGTGAGGCAACAGCTCTCGCTCTCCCTCTACAATCTGTCACTCCACTTCCATATTCTGTGAACTGCCCCCTTTCCTCCCCCTCTTTCAACCTCCTTCCACACATACAATCCTGTGGTCCCTGGGTCACATTTTGCAGGTTAAACTGACAGTCGGTTTTAAAACTGCACCTGAACTTCAGCATTTTGTGCAGATGTATGCAGGAATAGAAATGTACAAAATTATATTTGTTTGGACTCAATATTGTACCCGCGCCTCTACCCAGTAGGCTCGTAATAATCCTTTTGTAGGCTGTGTCCACCCCTCGGCCAGCCCGAGATGGTTCAGTCCAATCATCAATTACATTAGCTTTTGATATAGAGTAGGGCAATATTTCACCAATGCAATTCCACGCGACTCGTTTTTCATGCGCCCACTCGTGTCGCGTTACCTCATGAAATAGATTCTCACGTGAAATATTAGCCCGAAGAGCAGCTTCCACTCGATGTTATCGAATGGACTCGTAATGAACACTCATGGGGACAACCTGACGTACTCATTTTGTTTTTTATTTATTTATTACCTAAAAAAAGAAAATGTTCTATCACAAGTCACACTGAAATGTATTGCTTAAGAAAAAAAATATATTCATATATTTTTTCAGGTTTTTTTTCCATTTTTTTCTTCTCCTCCTTTTTAAACCGGAAACATGTTTTGTTCCCGTTATATTCCACCGAAAAAAAAAAGAAAAGAAAGTTTTTTTTCCGGACGCGAGCATCAGCTGCTGCTATGTCCTTCTCCCCCGCTTTAAAAAAAAAAAAAAAAAAAAAAATGCACAAAGAAATACATAATTCACAGTTACCATTTTGGTTTCATAAATTAATACAGTCACACATGTGCTACACCGGTCTAGAGCTAGAACATTGTAAATTGTATTCTTGAATCCTGTTATTTTCAATAGTTGGCTACAAGAAAGAACAGGCAACTTAAATGACGTGATCAGAATTCCACCAACATACTGTTTTTTTTTGTTTTTTTTTATCCTCTCTGTAATGCTTTTGTCATCTTTTTTGTTTAGTTTCATCTTTTTGAGTTTCACACAAGTGAGGCACACACAGAGTATAGTTCATACATATACAAAACAAAATTAAATAAAAAAATTTTGGGGGGGGGGGGGCAGGGGATGAATTGTCCGTTAATAATGTTGTATCCAAGGAAACAGGAAGTGCATGTAGTCTGGAGTCCTCAGAGGACGTTTCTTATTCGGGGCTGTTTCTCTCCGTCTTAAGTACTGCGGCGGGAACTCCCCCAGGTAACAGACGTGGAGCCTTCTGCAGCTTGTTGGTGGGAGGACTGAGTTACGAGGGACGTGAGCTTTGGGACGACGGAGACCAACAAGCATGGCGACACAATGAAGAAATGGGACAAAGGCAGTATTTGAGGAACAACACCAACATTCCCGAATCGCATTCGATTCACTCAAAACAAGCTTTTTAACCCCTTTAAAAACCTACGACTCCCGTGGCTGCGAATACTGCAGTCCTGCGTATCGACCAATGAAAAACAAGCTTTAAAATCCGACACCGACACAGCAAGGGCAACATTTTTAAGGCACAGAAGCCTTGACATAATAGAGACTCCACCAGCTAAAAGCACTAAACGACAGATGCCCAGTGTCCTCAGTGACGAAAATGGCGCCTTGATGACAACAAGTCTGACAACGATGCACACGGAAAGTTTTAAAAACCAAACAAAAACAACAAAAAAACATTCCCGCCCCCCCCATTGTCCCCAAGTGTCTCATTTTTTTAGTGAAAGGTAAGGCCACTTAAAAAAAAGATGAGGTTCACCAAAAAAAAAAGGTAATCTCTCACTGCAATCTCCGGGAGTGCAATAGTGGTCGGGTGGTCGGAAGAAGAGACGGACCAGAGGCTTCTCTCCAGTTTGACGGGCAGAACCGGAAGTCCGCCGGTCTGTCGAGTACGTCCACGCGGGCCTCGGTTGGCGTTCGGGCTCGGAAGAGGAGGAGGAGGAGGAGGGGAAAGGGGGAGGCGGCTTAACAGTTCGTAGGGCTGCCTGGAGGGCGAGGGATGGGTGGAGAGAGAGTCTTTGCTCGTCATCATCTTCATTGACACTCAACAGGAATGTTCAGTGCTGAGCAAGACGCGAGTCCACACTTAACTTCATCTGTTTTGGGGGGGGTGTTTTTTTTTTTTTGCGTCGGAATACTTTTAGCAGGACACTGTTGTTCTAACATTGAGAAGAAACAAAAAAAAGTACAAAAACCTAACCAACAAAAGCAGCATTGTTTATTTTCTTCACAAATTCATGCATGTTGTTGACCTTCATTCCCACAGCACCAGTTAATTTTTTCCCCTTTCCCTCCCCTCCATCAATAGAAAAAAAGATCAGCGTAATTATCACTTCTGCATGCAAAGAAAAGTGTCACTTTGTCCCCTTTCGCGGTTTTTCTTCTTCTTCTTCTTCCCAAGTCATGTGTAGCAGCAAAACTGTGAAAGGCCTAACCTGATATGTCAACGGATGTACTGGTGGAGGCACTAGATAAATGATGCTGGATCCCACTTCTTCTACCCCGCCTTTTTTGCCAATAAAAAAATAGTCATTACGATGAGGAACTTCGAATTGGACGTTTTTCTCCTGTTGGGACACTCAGTGGTGATCTGAGAAACTACGGGGTCAATTGGGAGAAGACGACTGGAGACATAAACATGGGGTTTTCTAAATCAATGTACACTGACGTCAAACAGACACACACCCTCATAAACCTTTGCCAGTTGTCACATGTATGTACACAAAACTAATGCAAACCCTCAAGTCCATTCAGGCCTGTCAGACACGAGGTGGGCTGGATGCAATTTGACTTTCCATATGGTTTTCTTGTTTCTACTACAGTATAATTCATGAGCTTGTGAATGAGTGATTGAATGTATTTGTTGTTTTTTGAAAACAGCAGATAGGAAGAGAAATAAAAAATAGATTTTTTTTTGTTTTACCATATACATTTTAAAGATTTTAAAATCCTCTAAAGCACTTTCTGTTAATATTAATTCATTGTGTTTACTCATTAATCATTCCTATCGATACCCTATGTCACTGAGGTTGATATCAATACTTCCATATTCATTTTTTTTTCTTTCTTCGATTTTAGGCCCCACCTCCTTGTCCTTGCACACTTTGACCAGCTGTTATAAATCAAGAAAATGTGCAAATCAACAACTACTTTGAACTGTTATATGAAAACCTGAATGCTTTGTGAACAATGCTACATATTTTTTGTTTGTTTATAAAATATAATAATATGTTTAAAAAAAAAAAGAAAAAAAAAAAAAGAAAAGAAGGTTTAACCACCCCGTAACAGCTTAAAAACCAGACTCTGGTTGGTGAGTTTTGAGATCGATAAGAATGCCCATTGGAATAATCCATTGTTCGACAGTTCTGCCATTCTTGTGAATAGGAGACGCTGAGGCCCCTGGTGCTCCCGTCCTGCTAGTAAGTCCAGTGTGGATCTCTTCATTGCTGTCCAGAGTGCGCTTTAAAAAAAAACATATCTTAGAAAAGAAACCACCACCACCGCCACCGCCACCCACTGAATCCTGCTGTGCTCAAGTTCAGGTATCGTCTCTGTATCGCACCGTAAAAAGTCTTGTACGCGAGTCGAGTTCCGACCAAATCCAAGCGTCAAAAGAAAGCTGATGCCGGTTTTTTTCGCGGGGGTGGGAAGAAAGTCTGCTAGGAGGGAGCCGCGAGGGCAACTTTGATTTCCTCTGTGCGCAGTTCCGTGTCCCCCCTCCTGCCCGATCCGCTCCCTCCAAATATATCTGTTAGCCAATCCCGAGCGGCGCTTTTTTCTTTTTTCCTTGCACGCGGTCGGAATCCGCCCCCGATCAGACGCTTTGGGCTTCTCAGGCCATGACGTACTCGGACTTCAAGTCGGCCTTGACGTCGGGCTTCCACACCGAGTCGTCAAAGTCCAGGTCCAGGGAGCCCTCGCCCTCGCTGGACATGCTGCTGTTGCTGTTGCTGCGCCCCGCCTTCCGGTTGGGCAGCCACTGGTAAGGAGCGCGCTGGTCCCGCCGGGCCTTCCGGCGCAGGCGCTTCTGCTGCATCAGCACCTGCAGGCGCTCCACCTTGCAGCGGGTCGCGCGGTTCTCCGTCTGGCGAACGCGGTCACCTGGGCGAACGAGAGAGAGAGAGAGAGAGAAAGAAGGAGGAGGAGGGGTCAGTGTGTGTCGGCAGATTTAACTCCAAACTAAAACAACAAAACCGGCATTGAGAAGGTTGTCAATATATGCCTTTGTGTTTTAGTGTGTGTGTGTGTGTGTGTGTGTGTGTGTGTGTGTGTGTGTGTGTTTAGCAGCAGATGAAGCAACTCAGCCTTGAGAGTCTCTCACTCACACACACACACACACACACACACACAGGAATGTTCTGCTTAACCTCCCCCACTGAGCCTCATTAGCCCCCTCGGTGCCATTTCATCCCCTTATCGCCGAGTGGGGAGACCTTTGTAGACCTGGATCTCCTTGAGAACCAATAGCGAGGCCAGAAGCGCACAAACAAGCCCGAGACGGCATTTTTCGGATTGCGGCACCGATGATTCCTGCGCTCGTGATTGCAGACGGCGTGCCTCGGCGGCTGGTACGTTGGCGCTAAGTGCGTCTCGAGCTGTTGATGGGCCCACAGGAGCGCCCGGTCTCGGGGGAGCGGCTCGGCGTCGCAATGTGGACGCCTTTTCCCCGCAGCGGGCCGAGTCGAGCCTAATTCCATTTACGCGTATATTCGGGGGACTTGGAAAGAAGGGAAAGGCAACCGCAATCTATTAGCCAGCTCCATTAGTATCTGTCTTGGAATTAAATAATTAAATAATGGGCTGGAATGTCAATAAACCGAAGAGCAGCAGCAGCAGCAGCAGCAGCGGTGGCGGCCAGCTCTGCTGCTGCTGCACAACCAGAACACACACAGACACACACACACTCGGATCCGCATTTGAGTGCATCACGTATTCACACACAAAAAACAGGTACACAAATGTGTAGCCCCCCCCGCGCACGTGTATATACACACACACACACACACACACACGGCAGCAACAGCCGCAGTAGCTTTTAACGTGGATCGATGGCAAATTAAAAAGACCTATTGATTAAACCTTAGCTCTAGTGCAGCCATCCATCTCGGGGCCCAGGACAACGCTATTGGCTTTCAATAGAAAATGCAAGCGAATGGAAATTGTAAGCGGAGAGAGAGAGAGAGAGAGAGAGAGAGAGAGAGCGAGAGAGAGAGATTGGGTTTTCTTCTGCTATTTTTTTCTCTTTATTCTGGCTGCAGCTTCCCACTCCCAGCTCATTGACCCAGCACCCCCCTCTGCCCCCTTCTCTCTCTCTCCCTCTCTCTAATCCCCCCCTCACTTCCACCCCTTTCACCCCACAGCTCCTCCCTCCCCCAGCTCCTTCCCCATGTCTCCCCAGAGACAGCTAGGTAGGGCAGTGTGAAGAAGCAGGAGGCGAGAGGGGAGGAGGGGGGGGGGGTTGGCGTTATGGGTTAAGGAATTCCTCCCCCAGGGGCGAGGGGGATGGAAAGAAAAGAAGAAGGGAAAAAAGGATGGAGGAAGAGGGGAAAGGATCAGCCGTAGGTGGCAGTTTTCCGAATCGATTGTTGCCCTCCTCTGCTGCATCGGAATGAATTCCGGACTCTGTGTGGGCTTAATTTACCCCTTCCCCTCATTTGCTTATCGGATCGAGCGGCGCAGGCCCTTTTCTGCGGCTATAAATATTCACCGCTGCCCGGGCCATGCACGACCGGAGAACTAAACTGCCATCCAGCAGCCTTGATGCTGCGTTCTCCAGAGCAGGAAGGAAGCGAATAGCGACACCGAGCCAACGGGGGAAGAAGAAAAAGGAGAAAATAATACTTCTGGCAGAATGGGGTTTTTCCACTTCCTGCCAATGCGTTCTGCCCTCCAACAAACGCATGTGTGTGCATTCAGATGTCGTTGTCTCTGGAGAACAGGGGGTATACCAAAAGGGGAAGGGGGGGGGGGGTCTCCTACATTAGAGCTATTGTTCCGCTGCCTCAGCTCCATGTGACATCCACATACGCTGCCGCGAGGCTTTGTTCCCTCTCCGGTCCTCCCTCTTCCCCTTATTCCCCAGCTCTCGCTAGCTACGAGCTAAAGGAAATATGAAGTACGGCCGTACACGATGACACGGCACGAAGCCAAACGCATGCCGACATGCGGTATCCTTTTAAATTCTCTTTATTTCACCGGGGGCGTCCACTCAATCCTCGACGTCCTCACAGTTGGATCTACTTGGACAACGTATTAAAGAGCAGGAGCGCACACACAGGGCCGTGTGGTGGAGCTGTAGGCCTTGGCCTTGGAAAGATCTCAGAGAATGTGGAGCTACACCAAACTTGATGTGTGCGCATGTGTGTGTGTGTGTGTGTGGCCATTCATCAGCGTCACTACCGGAGCCCTGGGCGGCTGGGCCGGACACAGCTGGCCACAAGGATCTCCAGACTATGTTTATGACAGAAGGGCTATTATTAGGGCTGGCTAAGAAGGACAGACTATACACACACACACACACACACACACACACACACACACACACACACACACACACACACACACACACACACACACACACACACACACACACACACACACACACACACACACACACACACACGCTGGCCCAAAGCCTGGATTTAAAGACTAAGGTTTGATGTGAGCACAATAATAACCTTGGAGGACCCAGAGAGAGATGGGTAAGAGACACAGGGAATATATGAGAGAGAGAGTCTCAAAAACAACCCTGCGTGACACTGAAAAGACATCAGATCTTTTTCCTGGAAACGCGCAGTGGAAGATATCAAACAGAAGACTGGTCAAGGACACAAGTGAGGAAGGAAGGAAGGAAGGAAGGAAACGCCAGTCTCCTTTACCCCCTTCTACCTCTATTTTTTATTCTTCCACTTCCATTCCCACCAAAACTACATTTCCCATCCCCAAACTCTCCTCTGCGAAGACTTTGACAGTGAACCTGTACATACACAGAGCACGCAGAGGAAAACCGAGAGAGAGAGAGAGAGAGAGAGAAAAAGAAGGGGCGATCTATGAATAATCGATGCGTCAGTCAGTTTTCCTTGCCTTTGAGCCCAGCAACACAGCAAGGACTGAGATAGGGTGGGGGGGTGAGGGGGTAGGAGATGGATGGATGGAGGTAGAGAGAGAAAAGGGGGAGGAGGGCTGCAGTGTGCAGGACGCACAAGGAGATTAAAGGAGCTTCTCCTTTTATTGATTGTACAAAGATTGGCCTTCATTTGCAGTTGTCTCAGTGCCGTTGTTTGTTTGTTTGCCTTGATAAGTCTTGTGATCTTGCAGAGAGAACATTGTGTTTGCTCAGCATCAAGGCAACCGGGGCAACGGTGGGGGGGGGGAGGAAGGGAGAGTGATAGGAAATCACATTGCAGCAAAGTCGCCCTTAATCTCCCCCAGTGCCACTCTCTCCCCATCTCACGGGTTCATGATACATGGGGTCAGAATCCAGCGTTATCTCGATATCGGTATTCAAAATGGTCGGATCGAATCCCAATGTTGCGGCCATAATGGTGTCAACAGGTCAAATTGGAAACCTGACCTTTTTTTGTCGTAAAAAAAAAAAAATAATAAAGTTAAACACCAGAAAAAAAAGGAAAAAAATTGAACCAACTAGTCAGACACAAACGGAAACAGCCAATCAAATCAGAGCTAATATGAGCTCTGACAGTCAGTGAAAGGGCACCGACGGCCCTGCAGGGACACAAGCTCTTCAATGACTTTTAGACTTCATTTGCATTCTCTCTCTTTTGCTCTCTCCTTCTCTCTCCTCCTCTCTTTTTCTCTCCCCCTCTCCTTGTCGACAATGAAAGGGCACCTGATGTGCTTGGCCGGCTTCGCTAGATAGCTCTGCGTCGCCGCGGCGTTCGCTCAGTTTCCCGGGTCCACGTGTGTCGAGCCGAACCCCCCCCCCCCCCCGCATACGTGTGTGTGTGTGACGAGTAAAGCCGACCAGTGGATAATGCGCGGTGGGTCGAGGCTTAAACACAGGACTCAATGAGGTTAAGGCCGTAGGAGCTTCCCCCCCGTGTGTCTCATTCTCCCGTCACTCTCCCTCCGCCCAAACCCTGCCAGCACGGAGCTAACGTGACCTGACAAACCGAAAGGGGACGTGGGGAGGGCATAAAAAGGACGTGGAAGGCACACAAGAGATGCTCGGGGGAAGCATCCAGAGCTAACTTTGCCCCTGCTTCGCCCCCTCTCTGTTGGACTAAGGCAGCTGCAGTGGGAGTGGGTCTAAAAGGCAGCCCTATAATCCCATAGCGGCCCACAATGGCTCAGCCTGGTGCCCTGTATGCAGCCCCTGTCTCTGGCCCCTGCACAATGGGTTTGGCTGGGCAGGGGTCTGAAGGGGGTCCACCCTACTCAGTGAAGGAATTTAGCTAACAATCAGCCTTCCAGGCCAACGCTGAACCCCCCCGCCCCCCTGTTCAAACCCCTAAACGAGTCACGGGCCGACAAATCACCGGACTCAGCAAAAACGTTGCAACGAAAGCCATGAAACTCAGCAAGTGGAAGACTTAAAGCAGGCATTTTGCGGGCCTAGAGTGTGTGTGTGTGTGTGTGTGTGTGTGTTTCCAAACTCTTTACTTGCGCTTGCCTTCTCTCCCTCGCACATGAACTGAAAAGGGTAAAGGCTCTCAGGAGACGGCCCAGCTATGTGACATTTTCAAGAGTCTGTTTTAACCCGAGTTTCACTGCACGCACACACACACACACACACACACACACACACACACACACACACACACACACACACACACACACACACACACACACACACACACACACACACACACACACACACACACACACACACACACACACACACACGTTGAGGCAGATGAGAAGCGTGGGTTGTTTCTGTGAGGCGGAGTTAAGCCGCGCGCGGTGTTAAGTCCAGTAAGTCTTCCATCAGGTGTCGGGCTGATAAGGCCGCCTGAGAGCGCTTAGTCACCGGCTTCCTTGGGACACCGCGTGGAACGGGGCCGCCGGCGTCTCCGTGAGACGAGCTGTTGGACGTGCACTGCGAGCAGGAAGTCGGGGCGGAGGCGGCGAGAAAAAGGCCCCGAAAAGTTCCACAACCCATTGTTTTCCGTTTGACTTGGCCGTTGGTTAATCAGTGGGCAGTTGGTCGACTGATGGACAGGATATGAACACCCATCAGATGAATAGAGGCATAGTGTTGTGGTTTTACCATCCCCCCCCCCCATCCCTCACTCGTCATCCTCTCACTGCCCCTCTACTTCACAAAGCAAATTCTTTTCAGAGCAGCATTTCGGAATAAATCTATTAAAAGGCCAAATGAACACAGACGACGTATTGATGCACAACACAGACATGGAAAGAGAGGGAAGAAGACGGGGAGATGGATTTTACAGACGAGGCTGTTTTTGGACAGCAAATGGGGGAGGAGGTGGAAGGGGGGAGTGTAGACGAAGAGAGAGAGATGACAAGAGTGGGAGGCGAAGGGGGGAAACGGGAGAGGGGGTATCTTAGGTCTTCCCTGAGTTAAGAAAATAAGCCGGTGTTATTCCAACTGTTCACCGGACACTTGTAAAAAAAGAACCCAGGGTGACGCAGAGGAACACTGGACATTCCTCCGTTCAGTCAAACTAAAAACACTCCGCTCCCTGAAGGTCGTAAAACAAGGGAGGACGCCGGAGGAGGACAACAGAAAGCGCATGCCCTCAAGACAAAAGGACGACGTTAAACACGGATCGGCGGACCCTCCCTGCCGGACCATTCAACAAACGTTCACCAGCGAGCTCGATTTCCCCCGACGGGAGATAAGGAGTCTGCAGAGGACAATGCTGTTTCTCTCAGCGCAGCCGGTCTAACCTTACAGCGCTGACTCAATGTTATCGCTTCTGGACATCTGTCTGACACTCGACGTCCTGTGTCTCTGCGAGGGAGGAAGGAGTTTTTATTTCTTATAAACGCCCAAAACTCCAGACTCCAAAACGGTATCATCAGACCTCGAGCACCTGCGGCGGCCCAGCCCTCTGGGCGTCAGGGCTGTGCCCATACATGCCCCAGCTGCAGCCCTTCTTTAAGAGGCAGGTTAAATCACCCAAAGCCTAATCTAATCTAAACATAGCCCGGCCCAGCCCAGGCTTGAAGGGGTAAACCTATCTCCCTGGCACACAAAAACAAAGCCATCTCCGCCGCCTGACAAGTGAAGCCTGACTGAACAGGTTTGGAGAAGCTTGCATTGCGTTAATAAAGAGACACCCCATCTCTTCCTCCCCTGCTCTGCCTCAAAACCCAGGAGAGATACAGACATACGACTGTTTTTGTTCTTTAATCTGACTGTTATGTTCCCGCTTTGACAGTATTTATATAAAAAAAGATGAAAATAGCTGCTTGAACAAGGCAATGGAGCAAAAATAATCCCAACAGAACCGATAGCTCATCGTGACGTGCAATGAGAATGAGAGACAGTCGACACAAAGATGACAATTAATTCTTTGGTAAGTTACAATGCAAGAGCCGATCCCAGTAAAATGGCAGGTTCTAGATTGCAGTCATTTCACACACACACACACACACACACACACACACACTCTCAACTGTGGAAACATCTGCCTTGATGGATGCACAATGACTGTCTGTGTGCTTCTGTTTGTGTTCCTCGCATGAGCAGAGCGTGCGGTGGGGAGTCACTCACCGGGAGGTTTGCACATGCGGATCTGACTCTGGCACTGCACCAGCGGATGAAGAGTCGGCGGAGGGCTGCTCGGGACGCTGGCGGGCACGGAGGTAGCTTTGGCAGAGAGGCCCGTCATGCCGGCGACTTGGGGCGAGGGAGGCGGCGATGGGGACGGGGAGGCGGGCGAGCCGCACTGGGTCTGGTAGCGGAGCTGGGTGAGGGACGGGGGCATGCCCTGGTAGTGGCGCGTGGCGCTCAGGAGGTCGTTGAGGATCTGCAGGATGGTACCGATGTCGCGTCTGGGACGCCCGGTGCTGTCCTGGCAGTTAGGGTGCAAAGTGCCTGAGAGAGGGAGGGAGGGAGCAAGGAAGGGAGGAAAAGTGTTACACAAGATGTCTACAAGTTTTTAAGCCTTGAAGGTCATTCCTGCACATGCATGCCCACAACAGACCCTGAGACCAGACAGAGGAGAATGTGTTGAATGTTCAAGGTCTTTTTTTTTCCCATGCTGGATTTCACTTCTCTGAGCAGCAAAGCATGTTAAACATGCAGCTCCGTGTCCTCTCACCTGAAAAGGTCCCTGAGAAGACTCCGGGAGCGTGGTTGACGAAGCTCTCAATGATGGCACCGGGTTTGCGGGAGCGTGTTGAGGGACTGCTAGCGCCGCTGGGGCTGGTAGGGCTGTTGGGGCCACTGGGGCTGCTGGGGCCGCTGGGGCTGGTGGGGTTGGTGGCTCCGCTGGGGCTGTTGGGGCTGGTGGCGCTGGTGGGGCTGTTGGTGCTGCAGTTAGCCTGGAAGAAAAACAATAGATAGCATAGTAAGTCTTTGGGGTCATGGTGGAAGCAGTGTAAAAAAAAAAACACATCACATACAGTGTTAACATAATGCATCATATCGATACCCTACACACACACACAGTATATGATGTACGTGACCTTTACGTCAGGGTGTGGTAAATACTTTGAGAGACGGAGCAGGAAACCCGAGCTTTCTGCTGCCACCCTATAGCTGCAGATCAGCCGGGACATCCTGTTACCTCAAGACTTAGCAGCCCCGTTTCTTGACCTCAGCTTAACTTGGATCACTCAACTGACACCTGAAAGTGAAATGGAAACCCCGGGCGAAGGCCTCTGTGTTTGTGTGCGTTACGCATTCGAAAGCCTAATGAGGAATAGCCGTTTCCGTTTTTTCTCGCTCCCAAACTGGCCCGTCGTTCCTGTTATTCTTGTTGCGAACCGTCTCCCCCCCGCGCATGCAGCGACATCTGGTTCCCATTCGCTTCCCATAGGCAGCAGCTCGGGAGGTGGAGAAAGTATAAACAGCGAATTTGCTCGGCGGAGACGAGCGAGTGGGTTCGAGCGCGCCAGCCGCTCTTTGTAGTCATCTCAAGTTAAGTAAACGGTTGTAAAAGGTTAATGATGAACGGCTGACAACCCGGAGGTTCATGATCAGTCTTCACACGGAATAAAAACAACTGTGAGTCATAAAACCGGCCTCTCCCTCTGAACCCGCTCACCCTTCTTTTCCCCCGTCTCATCGAGCACAGACGTGGTCATAGGGATGCCCGCCCTGGCTTATGTGTGTGTTGGCTTGTTTGCATGTATTTGGGAAGCACGCTGCACTCCCGTGATGACTAAGTGTTCTGTGGTTTGGAAGCACACAAACCTTCTTCAGACCTGAGTAAACCACGGGATCGCCCTCACGCTGCTGGGATATCCCACTAATCAATTTAAAAGCAGGATGATTTAGTTGTATTCGAGGCCACACGGGTCAAACGGCCAAAACCCCTTCACCTCCATTGTTCATTCATGAGAGGCCTGAGTGCCCACGCTGCCATCCGTCATGTACAAGTACGACTGTCTACCACATCGTAGCAGCGCGACAACATATCTTTGAGACTTACTTCAGGGCAGAGCACCGGGGCTACGGGGCTGGCCTGGCCCACGTCCTGGCTGGGTTGGCTTGAGGAAGGCTGGTGGTAGTGATGGTGGTGATGGTGCTGACTGGCCGGAGAGCGGAAGAGACCTCCGGGGACGCTGGCCGGGTGAGTGGGGGGGCTACAGTGAGCGGAGGAGGGCGTCTGGTGGTACATTGGTGGGAGCGGCTGGTGGTGCGTGGAGGGCAGCGGGAAGGAAGGGGAGGCCGGGGGGGACAGGGGGGAAGAGACCAGGTGAGGCTGGGACAAGTGGGTGCCGGGGTGGCTGTGTGGATGATGGGGCTGTTGGTGGTGGGAGTGCGGGTGCGGGTGGGGGTGGGGGACGCGGGTGGGCTGACCCCCGGGCGGCCCCGCCGCGGGCTCTGCGCTGCCCCGGGTGATGACGTGTCTGTGCTGGAGCTGGGGACCGCCGGACTGCTGCGCCGCCAACTGCAGCTGGACGAACATCATGTGGTCCCCGACGCGCAGTGCCAGGGTGAGCGGGGAGCGGCCGGACAGGAAGTCACTGACCTGCAGGCGGAGAGAGAGCAAAGAGGAATTTAAGCAACCAGCACAGCTTTGGCAAATAAAATTTAAAAAAGCATACATGATTTATTGGCGCAGAGGTGTCAGAAGCTCTGCATCCACATTATGTACAGAAAGCCAGATGCCTTTCAAAAGAGAGGAAAAGCTCCCCCACGCATATCGACTTCCTCCTTTTGTAAATGAACAGTCTGCACCATGGACGGCAGTTGAAATGCACACAACAGCGCTTTGAGCTCCCCCGTCTCACAGAGACACAGACGCACCACATTAGCCCATCATGCGATCAATCCCTCTTCTGTAACACTGGCCTATTTACATCTGCTGGGGAGCCGCGGATGAGGAGACCTTTTGGAAAAACGCACACAAATAAGCGCCCACGCTCGCTTGCCTCCCACTGCCCCCCTTCGGCCCCCTGCTCTGAGTCAGCAGTGTCATTCAGCTCGAGAGACAGAGGCCACCCTTCTGTCTGGCCCGGGGCCTGAAAAATCAGTCCCACGTCCAGGAAACACACCCCGCCTGCCTCTTCTCCAGCGCAGAATGGACGATTGTCCGCGGCGGATCTGGAAGGGCTGCCCTTTTTAGGAGCCCCTGGCAACGACTGATAGGAGCCGAGTGTGGAGGCCTTCGCCGTCCCCGCCCGTGGCCCGGATGGAGACACACATACTCACGCACACACACACATGCTCACACACACACACGATAGCGGAGTTGTCACGCCAAACAACAAAAGTTCTCTTGTCCCCCCCCTACGGCTCCGTTGCTGCGTGATTTCGCCCCTTTGCTGCTGAAGTCAGAGCATGTTTCGTAGGTGTGCACGAGAGCGAGCGTGTTTTTTTCCCCACGGGGAGTCACTCGCAGGTCAGAAAAGCCTCGGTTGAGTTGAAGACTCTGCGATAATGACATCTCAGGGTCTCCCCCAAATAGAAGCAAATAGAAACAACCGGCGCCGGCCGGTGAATACAAAGTGACGCCTCCGTCCGAGAAGAAACCCCGTACTGCCTGTGTACTTTAAGTCCCCAGAGAGGCAGGGAGGGGGAGTGTGTGTGTGTGTGTGTGTGTGTGTGTGTGTGTGACAGGAAGACAGAAGCGGCACCGAAAAGCTACACAGAGTGCACAAAGAGAACGGGAGTGAAAGAGTAATGACAAAGCAGAGAAAACAAGTAATGGAGGCGACAAACAAAGACGGCAAAAGAGAGCAGAGGCCTCAGTCCCACCCCCCCCAAAGACCCTGCAGCCTTTTGGAGTGTGCTCATTAAATGAGAGGGGGGGGGGGGGGGGGGGGGGGGGGGGGGGGGGCGTAGTTAACCCTGCGAATCACTTTTTCCCTTCTCTTCTGCTTATTTATTTCTCCATCGACCGCTGCCTCTCTGTTGCCAAGGTGACCTTTGCACATCGGTATTGACGCGGTGTGGAAAAAGAGAGGAGGAGCGCAGAGGCAGGTGAAAGGACGAGGAGGGGGGGGGGGGGGGGGGGTGATGGCTGCATTTCATCGTGTAAATAATCAACAGCTAAAAGCGGCGGAAATCAGCAGAAAGGTTGCTGCCGGATAAACAGAAACTTTTACAGCTCCTGAAGGCCCGTTGATAGTCTGGTCCACACCCATGATTACACTGCCGTGCTTAGACAATAAACTCAGCAGGGTGTGAAGTGAGGAGGAGGAGGACAGGGCAGGGTGCTACCTGAGACGACTTGAGGAAACTCCCGTGTATAAAAGGTCACCTGCTCGACGAGATGTGCGTGTTTGACACCTCGGGGTGTTTTTTTGGGGGGAGGCGGAATCCTAAAAGCGGGTGTGGAAGAGAAAGAAGGAGAAAACGAGGAGGAGGAGATGGTGACGGTTTGTGTGTGACTGGCAGCTGTCAAGAGAATGAGTCAGTTTGCCAAACCACAACACACACACACACACACACACACACACACACACACACTCAGACACACACACACTCACGATTGTGTATAGAAAGTCAGAGGCCCATAGGGAGGCGATCAACCCAGTGTTTAGTTAAAGGGAGGAAGATGTGGAGCAAAGAACAACCCCCGGGAAGAGAGTGCCTGTTTGATTATGGTACCATTCACACCTCCGATCATGAATCCACATTAGGCTGTGGTTACCCGACGGGCCGGGCCGGGGTTTGGACAAATATTTACAAAAATTATATTCCGGTCGGGTTTGGCCTACTTGACATGGTTCTTTTCGGTGTCAAAGAAAATAAAAACGATAGACCTACTGTCTGTTTTGGGCTACTTTGTTTAAAAAAAAAGATGGTGCCAGTACACTAAAAGTGAGACCGGTACCAATAGAGTTCTTCATTCGATACCCATCTTGTGAATGGAAGACGTATGCGTGTCCCGCTAGCTAGCTAATCGCTGCAGCGCTGCTTTTTTTTGTGTGTGTGAGAGAAGGTGAGAGGAAACCGACAGTGAGTGACAGCAGGAGAAACAGAGAGGAGGCTTGATTGCCCTCCTAATGACTACTGTGGATTATTCAAAACCACCGAGATGAAATTCATGTCCTCCTACGGAGCCCCCCAAACGCCACATGGCAGGCTACAAATTAGCCAGCGAGAGGAGCAAGCTGTCCCACGGCCGTCTGTGGTGGTTTGTTATGGTGGGCGGAGGGGGGGTAGAGAGTGGCGGGCCTCGCTTTTGTTGCGTTTAAGGTTGACGGAGAGAAACCAGCCGTCCATTGTTCCCTTCCTGACGCAGCAGCAGTGGCATGCAAACAGAAGAGCAGCTCATGCCTGAAGAACAGCACGCGCGGGGCGATTATACTTCTCAGAAACGTGACGTCTCCTCGGTGCCACGCAGGTGTCGATAAAGAGCCGCTCCGCCTAATTGCTCCTCTTTAAAGACTGACCCCCCAACCCCCCTGCAGCCGGCGCCGTCGACCATTTTATTTTAGTTTTAGTCGGAGGTGGGTATTTTGTTTATCGGGTCGCTATGCAGTGATGGGGGAGAATATGATAACGGGGCAGGATGGGTGGAGAAAAGATGGAGGAAAAAGAGGGGGGAGGGTGGCATGAGAGAGGAGAAAGGATGGCGATGGGGGTAGGGTGTCAAGAGTGGTGGTGGGTGATGAAATATTCAGTGAGAGCGTGCCTCTGGCTCCTTCCCTCTTTTTTTTTTTCCTTCTCTTTCGACATCTCTGGCTGACAGTTTTATTTATTGGGGTCCCCGTGGTTCAAGGAACTCATTTGCAGTCGCTCTTCCTTTGCACACTAAGCGAACTAAGGGAGGGAGATAAGGAGTGAGGCAGGAAGAGAGAGGCTGAGCGGGGAGAGGGGAGGGGGAAGATGGAGAGCTCTGGCAGCACTGAGCTGACATTCATGAACAACTGAGCAGCTTTGTGCCGGAGCAAAGAGGATCGAGGATTGGAGGGCGGGACAGGAGGGCGGAGAGAGGGACGCCTTGAGAGGAGGAAGCCGTTCTGGTTTTTCCAACGCAGCAGCTCCTCACCTGGGGAACCGCCAGGTGAGGAGTGCGGCTCACAAACCTGTTCATTAACCCGCCTATCGAGCTCCGTGGTTTGATCGCAGCAGGACACTATTGATAGTCCCTGTGCAGACAAACACCGGCTAAAGATGCAATAACAGCCCCTCAAAAGAGAGAAAGAAGAAAGAAAAGAAAAATCAATGACTTGCATCATGCCCCAAATCCTAAATGTAACCTGGGGGGCTCTTCAAAAGGCCCCATTAGAAAGATACGGCGTCTGTGATATTGCCTGATAAGAAACAGAGGGGGGGCAAGAGAGGACCAGCTGGCCATCACCGAGTGTGATCGGCCGAGTAAAAAGGGAGGAATCAGAAAGTTCAGGACGGTCGGGATTCCCGAGATGAAGCCGACCGTGCCAACAACTGACCGGCTCGCTCACTCGGGCCTTTCGGGCGCCAAGTTCAAGACTAGCATCAGCCAAAGGAATCCTCCTTCTCACTCGCTCGCCTGCTGCTGCTCACGTTCCTCTCACTCCACCTTCAATACCCGGCGTCGCTCGATGCGAGGTCCGGGTTGCTGCGTTTGGTGGCGAGGAGCATCCCTTAAGTCTAATTGACTTCATTAGGGCTCGGTGGCGGCCCGTCAGACGTGACATTCCCGGCCTCCCCACGCAGCGGCCCCACGAGCCACGACGTCACGCTGCTTAAAAAAAATCATCACAAGAACTCAGCGTCGCTGGAGGGGAATGGAAAGGAACGACGGTCACGACTCGAACACGGAGAAATGAGACTCCCCTGGCCGCGGAGCGAGGGAGTGCACAAAGATACGGACATTAAAAATGGATGTTGCCACACACACACACACACACACACACACGCATGCACTCAATAGGACAATGAAATCCGCTGCAAAATCCATCCACACCTTGATCCTCCCCCATCGCCCCCCCCCCCCTCCTACTCTGCTTTTAAGCATCACAATGGGGATTACACAGGTGCAAAAGTACTGCGTGATCAGCTTATTAATGCGATTTTCAAGGCCAGGGTTTTTTTTTTTTACACTGTCGTGGACTAAATAGGCCTTTAGATCAGCATTGTCTTCTGTTCCTTGCACGATTTGATTTACACGTCCCGCGACAAAATTAATTTGTGTTGCGTTCATTTAGGTGGCAACAAAGCAAATTAGCATTCTAAAAGAGCAAAGACTCGCTTATACCGCACACGCGCATAAAGAGCCTTCGTTTTTTAAATGGAGGTGGGAAGGACAGAGGAAGCTATATAAAAAAAAAGGAGGATGATCCTCTCATATTGACCAACAAACGGACTCGAGTCATTTTTCAATTCCTTGCACTCCCAAATCCTCAATACAATTACTCGCCAATGATTTCCAGTAGTGTCGATCCTGCTGATTAACTAGCATCTAGATGAGGTGTTCTACAGGACTGGAAAAAAAGAAACATATTGACCATCGGCATTGAGCTGTTTTACACACACGCTCAGTCACGGACATGCAGTTGATCCATACACACACACACACACACATCTCAACATAGTCCGCAGTTTCTAGTACCATGAAGCCAAACGTCTTCTGTCCTCTTTTGTCTCGGTTTCCTTCCTTCCATGAGAGTCTCGCCTGTATTTCTTCATCTCCAGCGAGTTGCCCAAGCGCACAAGATCATCCTCCCCCCCGTTTACCGATCACCTCGCGGAACTTGCACATCCGCTTGACGCGTTACAGAACAACTATTGCGACGTGGAGGACGTGAGGTAAGGGTGACCTGGCGGGGGTTTAGCGTCTGAACAAAGCTGTGTCGTATCAAAGAAGAGGAGGATGAGGAAGAGGAGTGGATGAGGACAGGAAGTGCTTGTCGGTGAGAGCAAGAAAGAGATTGATTCTGAAAAACCAGACTAGGTATAGCTGACGCCTATGGATGTGTGGAGGATGAAAGGGGATGGAGGAACTTAAAGAACGACCCTCAATCATTGTTGTGGGTTTGAGGGCTTGTCAGCTGGGCAGGTTTGCTGCTCATGCTTTAAGACAGGAACAAAGAGGTGGCTGCTTGGGGGAAGGGCAGTGGGGGGGAGGGATGGTAGGGGTGATGCCTGGTTGGCTTTTATTCTAACATCAATGTGCATCAATGAGCAAATAGTCCCTGTGTGCTGAGAGGGACACATAATCCTTCTCTTTCTGTCAAATACCAAGATCAATAGATGGAGCGCTGATGTCACCGTCTGCACATGCCCAAGGAAAAATAAATGAAAAATCAGGAATATTGCTTTCATTTCCTCTTCCACTGCTTGTCTTGCAAGCGTACGTTCATTTTACTACTGGGATCAGACATTTTCTCATTCTCTGAACTCAATCCTCAATCCTCTTAAATATATCCTTTCAATTCTGGTGTGTGTGTGTGTGTGTGTCCGCGCATGACTGCACATGTGAGCTGAACACACACAACCTCTATTTAGCAGACAGAAGGAGAAGAGAGTAGCACAGGCGACTGTATATTTTGATGGGCCGTCGCGAGGCAGTGGCTTAATACAGCTTAGATGTCATGCAAAAAAAAAAAGAAGAAATTGTCTAGGAGATGCCAGAGGAGGAATTAAGGCAGCCCAGGATTGTCCTTGCTAAAGAAGCCAGCCCATCACGGTCAAACCGAGGCAGCCAGCCGGACGTGCAGACCGCAGCACATTTAAATTGCCGGGCCCTGAGAGAGCTGTTAGGCAGAAAAGAGTGGGAGCAGGAGGAAAAGGGGGGAGGTGGAGATGGAGCAAAGGAAAAAAATCCCATTCTGATAATTGCCAGGGCTCCATTTCCATAAAACATTCTTTTTTTTTTTATCTAACTCGCTCCACAAAAGTCTGAAACAACCCTGGAAGCGGTCATGTTCTGCTCGGTCGGTCAGCTAGCTCGCGGCTAGCTCGCTGCTAGCTGCGAAAACATTCCCCCAGACTACTGATGAAGGTTGAAGGTGATCCGCTCAGTCTTCCATGAATACACACACACACACACTTCCTGCTAATAAAACACCCGATCTGGAAAACGAGACCTCACATGACCATAAGACACAGGTGGGTGTGGGGGTTATAAGAGATCCAGCGGTTGACACCCGCTTCTCCTACGGCCAGCAGAGCGAGCAACCGGCCCACAGCTCCCCGAGGCTATTTTTGGGTGTATGGGCATATCAGTTATCATGTCAGACACTTTTAAGAGCTAAGTGCATTGATTGATTTTTGATAGCCCCAGAGTTAGGAGGTGGGGGGGATGAGAGAGAGGAAATGAGGAAAAGCTTTTGTGTTCCTATTTTTCTAATCTTACTCAGATCCTTAATCTCTCCGCAATCTATATCATTCCATTCCGCTTCATGAATTATAAAGAGGAATCAATTTCTCAGGATAAAAAATAAAAAGGATAAATATAAAGCAGCTTTATGCCTTTTTTTATTCATTTATTTTTTAACCTTTTTACCCTTCTATCCGCCTCACGGTGCCCTTCTGTCTACGGCCGCTGCAGGATTACAATTAATATCACATGAAAATGAACGCAAAAGTAAAAGTACGATAAGCAATTCTTAAGGAAAAAGCAAAGCGTCTGGTTTGGGCTGAATAGTTCAAAGGCGTCATTCATAATGCTGACATTCAAATTATTGTAATAACTTGAAGAAACATCGCGTGCAATAGTAGCCTACAACGTCCACCTTCCAATGTATTGAGAAAAAAAGAGAATTTCAACTATTTACAACGCGAAATATTCCACGTTCATCCCGATTGTACGACATTTATCCTTTCTAAAACACTTTCAGTGAACAAAAGAGTACAAGGCCAGGATATCCACCAGAAAATTATCATCGGGGAACGAAGCCAAACAAACCACACTCTATCTCCGATCAGCCCACATCCTCCGATAAAATAAATACCGAATTAAATTCAGACTTCACGCACGCCGCCCTTCGGACAAGTGCATCACTCACTGCGCCATCTTGTCCTGTTTTGACATCAGTCGGCGGCGCATCGACGATGCACTTACGCACATCTCAGTGTTGCCCAACGCCGCAAAAGGAAGTAGGTCTGAGTCAGTCAGTCAGCTGCAGAGTGTTTCATACGTCACACCCCTGCCTGTGTGTGTGTGTGTGTGTGTGTGTGTGTGTGTGCGTGCGTATGCGTGTGTGTGTGTGTGTAGCCTTATCGCCTCTCCTCTCTCTCACTTTCTTTCTCTCTTTTTCTCAGCGCTGAGGACTCCTCGCCTCTCTCAGCTCTACTCTCACTATCAATAATTTTTTGGGTTGAGTCACACTGACTCAAACGTGTCCTGTATCTGAAGCCCACGGAGCCGTTTCACTGGAAGTAAGTAAGAGCCGGGGCGCCGCTCGGGCTACCGTGCGCTCGCTCGCTCAGGCTTCCAGGAACCCTATGCTAATGCCGGCTGTCATCCGATGATCCAGCACTATGTGTATGAGTGAGTGAGACGACACTGCAGTCACAGCACACTTCCTGGAAACTTGCCTGTGCCTGTGTGTGAGAATGTGTGTGTGTGTGTGTGTGTGTGTGTGTGTGTGTGTGTGTGTGCATGAAACAAAAGAAACAGGAGGAGGAGTGGAGAGAGAAAACAGATAAAAGGTACAAACAGAAAGGTGGTAGTGAGTGTTATATGTGCTGCTGGTCCTCTCTCGGCTCGCAAATAAGCCTTTCTTGTTAGGTGTTCGCTCCCGGTTTCCTGCAGCGGCTTGCTCTCACACACTCACACACACACACACACACACACTCGCAGATGTTACTAGGATACATGGGGTGTTGCTGCTTATTATATCCCAACAGCTCGCGCTGGATGTCGAGCTCGGCTTGTTTAAGAGGCTGAGATTAGACAAGCAAAGAGGCTTGTGCAGCCTGCTCATCTCATCTCTTTCTACAATCTCCCGTATCCCCACCCACACCCACCCACACACACACACACACACACACACACACACAACCCAAAAGCTCATGTATTTATATTGCAACCGTGTTGCATTGTTGCATCAACAGTCTCTTACCTGAGTTTCAGTGAGACTCTCCAGGGCTTGCATTACGGACTGCTCGGGTCTTGATGCTTGAGACTGCAGAGAGAGGGGAAAGGAAAGATTTTTAACAAACTAAAAATGGTAAAAAAAATGTAATAAAAGAAGAAAGAAAACCCATGTGTTGTTATCGGGACCGCGAGCCGACTGGAATCGCAGCTTACCATTAATCCTGCTTCGACTGTTGGTACAAGTGTTAACTTGCTCCCATCGGAGATGCCGAGGTCCTGGAGTTTGCCTGAACTTAGTCGCCTGAAGGGTTAAAAGAGAAGGAGATAATTAGACCGTGCTGACAATATCTTCTCTCTTCAGACACACAAACAGCCCTCAGCGGTGGAGGGGGGGGGATGAGGGCGGTTTAGACAGAATTCAAAACTAGTTTGGAAAAAGAGCCGTGGGTGAAAAGCTCCATGAAAGAGAAGTATTGATTGAGCTGTCATATTTCAATTCTGAGTACGGTGGAGCTTGACAAGCGCTCGCAGTGGATATCTGGCGCCGTCGCCGCCTGCCTAAGTGGAGGTGAGGGCTTTCTTTCGCCGTAGCTGCTCAAACGAGGGAGCAGAAACTCTCTTTTTTTTTTAAAATCACCATCACAAGCCTCTTGTGAACGGCCTCCTCTGTGACTCTGGAGGCCGTTGACACGCATGAAGTACATCTTTAGTGGCGCAGGAGTGTCTCTCTCTGTGAGGAAGTGGTCTGTTCCTGCTGGGTCACGGTGCACTGAAGCCACTCGCAGCGTCTTGACACTCTCTCTCTCTCTCGCCCTCCCTCTCTCCCTCCCTCTCTCTCTGTGTGTGTGTGAAGGATGCTTCAGGACAGCCTGACCCAAATCTCACCCCATGCAGCCGAACAAAGGCCCCTCGGCGCCGACTTGCTGCAGGTCTCCATGTTTGAGGAGCAGGAGGGGATTTAAAAAAAAAAAAAAAAAGGATGGAGGGAGGGATTCAGTTTTTAAAGGATGATGTGATTTATTGGGCGATTACAATGAGTGGGAGAGGAAGGGGGGGCCGAGAAACAATGCTGATTGTTTGCATGCGCTGAACCCCCCCCCACCCCCCAACACACACCCCATTATCTATGTATTTATTTATTTTGCATAACACCACCTGCCCTTAAGTATACGTTACCTCCAGTACCCCTCGTGTGAGAAGGAGTTATTCTGGCTATTACCATGCAACTCTTCCATTTACACCTGCAGAACACCTGCACCTTCCATCACACAGGGACGTTAAAGATAAACTATATTATATGTGGGTCTGTGCAGCAACTGCAGCAGGGTAAATAAAACTAAGACTTTACTCATTAACGTTTCACAAGGTTTGATTCCTGCCCCGTTGCCCGGCGCGTAATCCCAACAGCGCGTCCTGAATGGTCGGTGGTTGCCTCGGATGCATTGACGACCGACGCGGCCACGGTTGCCTTCCGAAATCCGAACGCACAGATTAAAGCATATCGCTGCAGGGCCCCGGAGCATGAACGCACCACAACTCGGATATATATGCACAGATGCATGCTGCCCTTTAAATGCTGGAGGAACGGGGGTTCACGTTTATTGGATTCTGTGCCATATATAAATATATATAGAAACGGCTGCATCACTTCTAGTAAACACATGCCAGTTGGGGTTGACTCACGTTTCTTTGTGCAGCAGAGCGAGTCTCTCTCTCGGCACTTTGAGCCG
This sequence comes from Taurulus bubalis, assembly GCF_910589615.1. Lineage (NCBI taxonomy): Eukaryota > Metazoa > Chordata > Actinopteri > Perciformes > Cottidae > Taurulus > Taurulus bubalis. The sequence continues at coordinate 23,976,532 of NC_136595.1, read as the reverse complement.
CTGCGACAGCCTCCTCTTCAGTCCGTCCACGGTCTCCTCCTGGGGCAGGGAGAGCTCGAAGCGTGTGCCGGTGGTGGAGTGGATGTACAGATTCATGGAGGGCTCCGTCGGGACGGCCTCACAGGACGAAGCCCCGCGACTGGTGCAGCTCCGGGCGCTGGGGTGCTGGTCCATCCGATAACCTGTGGTTTAAAGGGGCGGACGGGGGAGACCAAGCAGAGCCGGAGGTGAAGCGGGGTGTTTTTTTGTGGGGTGAGGAGGAGGGTGAAGCGGATCCGTCGCTTCGGCTGCCCGGCCCTCGTTCAGAAAGGCAGCATTCAGAGAGCGGTCTCTCTTTTCGTTCGAGAGTCGGAAGAAAAGCCGGTCCGTCTCCTCTCCGGTCGATATATCACGAGAATATTCCCACAAGGAAAGTCAACTACACAAGGCTCGACCTTTCCTTTCCTTTCCTTTCCTTTCTTTGTTGCCTTCTCCAACGTGCACGCGAGAGTCTTCCTAAATGCTACATATATGGTCGAATGCCAGGCAGAAACGCAAGTGTGTTGTCAGCAACACAAAAAATAGTAAAGACAAAATGCCACGGACGCTTATAAACGCAGGCGTAACCGCAAAAAAAAAAAAAAAAAAAAAAAAAAACAGGGAGGTATAATACAAAAAAAAAAAATTAAAAAAAGAATATAAATTCCTCTCGGTGTTTTATGAGCTTCTGAAAGCTTTAGATGAGAAAACACTCCGCGAGCTGCAAAGCCTCATACGTTTAGTGGAGAGAGAGAGAGATATATAGAGAGAGAGGCTCTCCACGGCAGCTCCTGTGAAATATCGACAATGAACATTGTCCACAAAGTAACCCACTTCCACCGTCGATAAAAGAGAAATACGCCCACAGCCCGGCACAGCCAATCACAGGAGAGCTCCCTTTAGAACGCTTGTTGACTTCAAGCCAATGACGAGAAGGGATCCACACCCACGTGGAGGGCAGGCGATGTTTAGGCCATTCATAATAAATTACAGCACAGGACAAAAAAAACAAAAAAACATGAGGCCCGTAGCTCGGTAGCGGTGCTTAAACTGAGGTACGTGGACCTTTAAACAAGAAATAAAAAAGAAGCTCACTGGAATTAATTGTTTACTAACTCACTATTAATTAGATTGTTTCCACGAAGTAAATCGATGAGAACTAACTGCTTAGCCGGCTCATTTATTTCATATTATCCTCCCCCAAAAAATGCTTATTTATTTGAACAAATAGCATTCACCATGAAAACAACTGCAATCTGTTAATCTAATGATCAGCTGGTTCTGTTGCTGCATTGCAACCTTATTATCTCCAGCTGACCTCAGCTTCATGCAGAAAGTGATGGCGTATAAGTATGAACATTGTGCATCGGTCAGTGTGTTCTCTTCAGGAAGAACAACTCGTTATTAGGCCACACAGTAGAGCCTGAAGCACACAGCATGTGTTTATAAGCAGATAATATACATCTGGTATAAATATGAAACACGCACACAGGGTAGAAGTGCTGCACAAGTTCATGTTTTCCAATAACGTGTCTGCTGAGAAGGCAAAACGAAACACAGCGAGGGACGGATTGGTAATCATACCACATATTTAGCTATATTTACCATATAGGTATCTAAAGAGGGAGCTCGGGCTTTTAACAAAGGAGATGCTCGGTCGCCACCCAGTGGCCAAAAGAGGAACTGTGACAATCAGTTTACTTTGTGCACAATTCAATTCGGGCTTTAAAGCAAACATTCTACCACTGAGAAATATGACTTTAATTATTTTGTGTTGCTCTGAGCTCGATTCCAGTGAGCTTATTAAACTCGCAGCGTGGTTGTCACCACTGCAGTGTGGTTTATTAAACAAAGGTCGTTATTGCGCTTCTACAACCGGCGACAGCAGCAACGACTTACTGCCAGATACTAATTATAATTTACAGTAACGGCGACATTCTCCCGTCGTCGATACCGGGCCTTATTAACTTAATCATGTCCGCGACATTTACATGGAAGGTGGCTCATCCAATCACTTGACAGCACCGCTTCCATCGATCCTGCGATCGACTGCTTGTCTCCGGATCGATTTCTTAACCCACCGACACAATATGCATAAAACGAACAACATGTTCACACGACGGAAGAAAAAGTTTGGATTTGATGTGACAGAAGAAAAGAAAAAAAAATGCACTTACCAATTATTGTGGCGAGAACTTTAAAGCTTCGCGTGAACGTGCGTCGTGTTCCAGTGTGTTTCCCCAGCTTTGGCATGTAAAATAAACCCAAGTGGTGATACAAAATACAAAAAAAAATTATAAAAAACTGAGATAAGTCCAAACACCTGAATATCCACTGCAGAGGAGCTGCGGTTACGTCCTGTGTGTTGTGAGCGCGCGCCGGCGTCTGTCTCGGTAGTGAGAGCTCAGCCCGGGAAGGTGAGACACCTCTTTAACCGACTCTTCTCGGATCTGGGCGGAGCTTATAGTGTTCTTGTTATGTCAGCATGTGATTTAAGGTGGCCTCGTTTTCTCATACAGTAACCGCCTCCGGTGTCCAACCGTCGGCACGGGGGAAAGAATGTGTGCTAAAAAAGATACCCAAAACGGTGCCAAAGCGCGCGTGGGGTTCTCAATGACGCTGGGTGCCTAAGTTAAGTAGTGAGGAAGCACACAGCGGCCCGGTTTTCTGCCACCTTAACGAGCAGCTAATGAAGCGGACGCGAGGGGCGTTGCCTCGTCTTTGACGACACAGAGCGCGTCACCGGGCAACAGAGCAGGTAAACAGGCTCCATGGAGACGGCGGCACGTCCGACCGACACACAACAACTTCTCTGGCACGGTGTGTGTCCGTGTTCGGGGAACTGGGCCTCTGATGAGGACGTGTTGGGGAATCTTTGTGGACATTTGTCAAAAACATTAGTAAAATCACTTGTATTTTATTTCCGTACTTAAGTCAAAGTAGAGATGGACCTTAATATTGAATATATTCAATGACAATTTCTGTATTGCACCATCTTTTAAATGTGTATTTTATTATGTTTTCTAAAGTGTTGTATTGTTTTTTGGCCCCTGTTATTGTCAATTTGGTTTAATGTATGTGTCTCTCGACTCCTGTACAGCACTTTTTATAAATACACTTTACTTACTTACTTACTTACTTACTTACTTACATACAAGGGACAGTATGTATTCAATAATGTAATACTAAGTATTGTCAGTTCAATACATTTTAAGTAAAATAACGTACTCACGTAATAACTCATTACTGATACTGATAGTGATATTTTGTAATTTGTTACCATCTGTGCAGTATAATATACTTCATAAGCATTCATATGGATTTATTACAATATTACATTATAAAGGAATCATACTTCAAATGAATCATACTTCACAAGTACAGGTCAATCACTGACATTTTAGATTTCGTGATTTTATTGTTGTGTTTACATTATAATGTGTTATAACAGGGATGTATAATGCATAGAACGACGTGTTTTAATTATGGGAAGTATGATCCTTCCAACAACAACAAACGTGTCAGGGAGTGTCACACAATAAGTGTTGAGTTACTTGACCTTATAAGTCATTCTAAAATGCATTATGATTATCGTCGTAAGTCATTATGATTTATTGTGGCTGCGCACGACGATAATTATACAGCGCTGTTGGCACATCGCGGCGCATTAATCGCATGTTTTGAATGCATCGCGCACGCGGGCGTCACAGAAAGTGTTACCGTCGCCTCCTTGTCACTCAGACATGTGATAATCATCACCATACGCTTCACCTCAAGGACAGAGGGGAGAGATGTTGTGCAACGCACGCGCGCGCGCCACGCCGAGAACCGCCCTTTCCTTTCAAGCCTCGGGACCGGCTCTCTGTCTTGATCAGAGATAAACGCACACACACACACACACACACACACACACGCACACACACACACACACACACACACACACACACACACACACACACACACACACACACACACACAATGTGCAGTGGACGCTGTGCCCTAGCAGCGCTTTATCACACTGTCTGAGAACTGAATCATCCACGTGCATGTGTGCGCGTGCACGTGAGATATAGAGAAAGCAGAGTGTGTTCAAAAGAAACATCTCCCAGAGACTCCACGTGTGAGCAGACAAAGGTCCCTGTCTTTGCCCAGCACCAACGTCTCTCTCTCTCTCTCTCTCTCTCTCTCTCTCTCTCTCTCTCTCTCTCTTCTCTCTCTCTCTCTCTCTCTCTCTCTCTCTCTGGGGGAGATGCTGACTCAGATGAGCAAAGTGAAAGGAGTTGGTTAAACTCCCTCCTGTGCTTGCAACACGACCCTTTGTTAGGAGTCAAAACTCTGTGCTTTTGAATGATCTCGCTTCGTGTCACTCGTTTTGAGGCTTGTCGTGCTGGCAGGAGTGCATTACGGGACCGTGTGTGTGTGTGTGTGTGTGTGTGTGTGTGTGTGTGTGTGTGTGTGAAGCTAATGTGCCTTGATGTTTGTCACTCAGGCCCCGCGAGAGAGAGAGAGTCAAGTTCTTCTTGCAGCCGTGAGACAACTCTGTGCCTGTCAGCAGGTCTGGCTGTCAACACGACTCGGGTCGGGCAGAACACTCTGACCTTGTTTGACTGAGCTGAGGCCTTGAAGCTGAGCAGACACGCCGGGTTGCATCACAAAGGTGCCAACTCTCGCTGCACGCAACTTCTGTGGTGAGATCGTCCTGTCTGCTCGTTCTTGCTGTCCGGGAGAAAAATGACAGAAAAAAAAAAGTACAATGTCCTGGAAGATCTCTTGTCGTCCTGGGAAATTATTTCAACATTTTCCCGTTAATATGATCCTGATCCAGGACCTTTCAGATGGCGATGTTACGGCCTGGTAGTTTATTCTTAGGTAAAGTAAAGAAATATGTATCTCGTGATCAGCGAAGCTAGCTAGTTGTTTCATATCTAAATGTGCTCAAGATCAACATCAATAAAAATAAATGAACACATTTTAATGGCCGGCTACGTTTAAGTATCGCCACGATAACTGCGACATGTCATCCGTTTCTTTAGTTAAGTGACACCGCATTTTTCACGACAAAAGAATGACGTGAGTCGCAACCTACGCCAATAAAAGCTCCAAAGCGAGAGGGAATATGACCCTGAATACTTTAGAGCTGGATTCATACCAGCAAGATATTTGTTGAGGTCGTTACAGCTGACAGAGGCTGTTCAATCTTTTATCTCATATGACTTTTTATTTAATTACATTTTGTAAGCTTGTCCACCGACATTTCTTAACAATCAGTGGGCCTTAAATTACAAAAAGATTGAGAACCTCTGGGCTAAGGTGTGCTGTGATCAGAGGTGTCCAAAGTATTCACATTCATTACTCAAGTAGAAGTATAGATACTAGGGTTTAAAAATACTATATCAACTCAAGCTTTTTACTTAAGTAAAAGTGTAAAAGTACTGGTTTAAAAACTACTTAAAAGTATAAAAGTAAAAGTAATGTAAGGGGAATGTTTTTTTCTTCCATTAAGGACAAACTCTTAAGCCGCGTCTCAGGGGCCTATAGTGCACTACCCCACCTCCACCAAAACAATCATTTTTATAAAGGCCATAATGACTATAATGTTTTAAAATGTTATGTTGAAAAATGTGGGATGCACTAGGCTACCCGTTTCTGCTGCATATATGCCCATTTAAAATGATCACATTTTATTACAATGCAAATACATTAAAGTACCATATGTGTACTACTGAGCATTAACATGCGTTTCATGGAGCGGAAGACATGATAACTAGTTGCCTGTAAGTATTGTAATAGTGCAAAATAGGTGGCGGCGGCGACTCCGACACAAACACTTAAAGCTGTGGTTCTCAAACTTTTTCTGTAAATAACATAATTGTGTGACTCATCTGTGCTTTTATAAGACAATAAAGAAAATTGCAATCACTTTCAAGTAAATCAGATTGCCCCATCAGACAATGTTTTGTGTAAGTTCTATCTATGCAAAAAATAACTCATATTTAGTTACTACTAAATAGCTCATTGTGGAAAACAATAAGCTTTTAATTTTTTTTGCCAAACAAAACAGAATGAGTGCAGATATGTGAGCCATCAGGTTGTATCAGTATTAGTGGCTGCAGTGACCTGCTTTCCTCGACACATACGTTATAAACGGGGTTGTAGATTTTATATGGCCTCTCTCAATTCATGCTCAATATTGAGCTTAGATCTGTTTTTTTTATTTTGAGGAACGCAACAGCAGGAAAAGACGAGCTCACGGAGCTCACGGAGCTCACGGCGTCGCGTCAAATCGCGCATGCGCAAGCGTAACCTGTTAACGGCGAACCGTAACCATTGACCCGAAAGTACAGGCATTTGTCCATGTATTTATTAATGACTTAGTTTTATATCCGTGTACTTTGTACTTTTGTAATATGTGAAGACAGCAGCTCATTGTTGGTAGAAGACACGAGCACCGTGGCTCGTTTCACCTGGAGCAGGAGAGCTGCTCCGGGTTCAGAGAGCCGCTCCGGGTTCAGAGAGCCGCTCCGGGTTCAGAGAGCCCGCATCTTCACCCTGGGAGCGTTTAAAACGCAGATATAGCGGTCTACTTTTCACGCGACATATTTTTCTACGCTCTCTGTCCGCTGGTGTGTGTGCTCAGCGCTCACCTGTGTGCGCGCGCACGTATCTGTGGGCAACGGGGCGGAGAGGTTTGGTGTGTGTGTTTTTGAACGATGACAAGCTGGAGTGAAAAGAAACCAAAATTAAATAGTAACGAGGCTATTTTTAAAATGTAAGGAGTAGAAAGTACAGATATTTGCGTGAAAATGTAAGGAGTAGAAGTAAAAAGTCGTCTGAAAAATAAATACTCCAGTAAAGTATAGATACCCAAAATTTCTACTTAAGTAAGTTAACGAAGTATTTGTACTTCGTTACTTGACACCTCTGGCTGTGATCAAGGTATTAAACCCAGCAAACTCCATCAAGGTGTGTTAATCAGACGTCCTCAGGAAGGAACATATTTGGCGCGATCGTCACTACAAATGCCCTGAAAAAGTCCTTACAAAAGATCTCTCCATAAGTGCGGGGGGCCCCCTGTAAGTGTTTCCGTGTATTTTTGGGTAGGGCCCTTGTTTCGACATGTCATTTGTTTTCATCCCGAGCAGCTAGTACAGTATGTTCTTCAATCTGCGCTAATGTGACCAATCACAATCTGATTGAGAAAAAACAGTGGCGCTAATGCACAAATTCATCATCAGCAAGCCAAATGCCCCCCCCTCACCCCCACGTGTGCTGCATGGTGCAGCAAGATGCACATGGGTAAGCCTGTGATGGAGGATGTGAGAGCCAACCCCATGTGCAGCTACATGATAATGCATCACACATATTTCTGGGAAGAGGTTATTGACAAGGGAGGAAGGCCGTGTGGGCGGGTCGTAAACATTTCTCATTGGATATCAGATTTGGTGGGACAGAGCAGTGTGTGTATGTGTGTACCCGAGGTTGTGTATGTGTGAGCACGTTGCTGTGTGTGGGACATGCGTGGGCGTGTGTGTGTGTGTGTGTGTGTGTGTGTGTGTGTGGGTGAGCAGCATTCCGATCCATCAAAGTCACCAGTGGGCCGCCCTCTGCCTCGGGAGAAAAATGAACCATGCCCGACGCACTCAGCCTGCCGCTGTTGTTCTGCTGCCACCATTTCCTCCCTGATTCACGCTTAAGTGGCTGTGAGTGGGACGGACACACCTTGCCGGGGCCCATCGCCGCGTTCACAATGCCGCGCCACAGGAAGCTGACACATACTGAGGCCTGCATACCATGGGAATTCAGTGAGTTCAGTGAATTCAGTGAGTTCAGTGAGTTCAGTTCAGCCTACCTGTCTCATGGGACGACGCATCATCACCTGATGTCTCGATTTGACCGGCCCGCTCCTCATCCCGGCCTTTCGCTCTCGGTTTTGACTAAATAAGGCTCCAGATCTTTATGTGTGTCTGATTTGATTCGCGCGTTATCTTGGGAGGGTATTGACTGCAGCCTAAGTGCCCGTTACTGTAAGTGGATAAAGTTTCTGGATTACGCGGACGTTGGGCCCGTTGAATGATCTGTTCGGGCAGACGGACAAATGATTGAATTGTGATTGTGGAGTCCATTTCAAACTAAAAGACATTAAACTAGATTCAGAAACATGGGGAACGTGTTACTGGTATAGTGAGCGATACGGGGACACAAGGTCACGGAGGACATAGTGGTGAATACACACCAAAATAACACAGAAATAGTATGAATGTTTCTCAGTACAGGAGGGTTTTTCACTTTCAATGGGATGTACATCTGGAGAAAAGTGTTCAATATTAATAAAATAGATCAATGAGATTCTATTAATCCGAAATACATTTTTGTGATCAGCTTTAAAAACTCATCACTTACCTTTACAGAACTTTTCAAAGTGTTTTTAAGTCCAACATTCACTCATAATTGTAATGATTCAACTCATTATTTCACAATAACTGTTTATTGCTGATCTTTTTCATATGATTCCAATCATTTGTATTTCAAAATGTCCTTTCCCCCAAATCCAAATCCAATATTTCACAATGACACAAAGTCTCTGCCAGTCAGCATCTGATATGGTTATGTGACAGTTGGTCTGAATGGGGAAGAAGCTCTTATACTACACAACATTTATGATGTAATCCTACATATATTGGCACATGATGACACATCACATCGTCATATTTCATCATGGTTAATGAGCAATACAGGATGCTGTCAGTGAAATCCATATTCGCACACGCTTGGCGTGAGCCACTGCGATGGATTTAAAGGATTCTCACAACGAAGACATATTGTCACAGACAAGATCTGCACATGTGCAGGACATCGTGTGAATGTGTGCAATGTTATGAATGAATAGTGACTAATATCACAGACTTAACGTTACTACAAGGAACTTTCATTTTGGGGGGATTTTGGCGGCCCCTGTGGACAGAAGTAGAAGTGTTTTGTCCGCGCACCAGAGTCCTTTTAGACTATTCTTGCTCATCACCTTTTTTTTTTTTTTTGCTAATGTGGGTCATATATAGGCATCAGTATTGAGACTCTTTCCAAACCCGTAAAAAGTTCCACACAGTGACTTTAATTTAAAACATTCAAACTGAATGGAACTGAGTCAGTATTTCTTTGTACATACGTGGTACGACAGATACAAATTCTTGCTGTCGAGATTTTACAAACATATTTCCATAGCTCATAGAAACCTGGCCACAGTAGTGGCTCCTGTGGAGTGGGATCAACGTTACGGTTTGGGACGGAGTTCAAAACGAGTCCTCAGAGGACCGAGGAGTCGAGTGGGAGTGGGAGGGTCTTCCGTGCGGACGGGGCCTCTGATCCCACACCTGCAGAAGGAGCCCCCGTTTGAAGTGCTGCTCGCTCACAGCACAGATGATTGATGACACATCTCGATGCGCTACGGCGTTACACACCAAAGCAGACAGCGTGCCAGAGAGAGTGTCAGTGTCCCGGCCCGAGAGAGAAAAATTTGCAAAACGTGCCATGACAAGAGGAGAAGAGAAGAAAAGTGTCACATTAGACTCTGATATAGTCACAGTTTACAGTAATTTCTGGACATCCAAGACAGGGACATTTCAGCCAGACCCCCCATTTCCAGTAATGCGAGTCACGACATCACCCTGACTTTTGGTTTGCCAGAAAAGTTTGTATTGAAACTCTCGGGGAGCGTGTGCTTAATTTGTCAAATTCCACATGTGGTGGTCCATGACTGATAAATGAATCACAACATCAGCTCGGGTACATGCTGTATAGTTTATGTTTTTTCAGTTGCTGCTGAGTGAGCGATGACTAAGCGCAACAACCGCTGTAGATTGAACAGCGCCCAGAGGCACACTGGATGCTGTCCAAACATTTCACAATAGGGCTCGCTGTATTCATTCTCTACAGATGGCACATTCATCATATGGCTGAGTTTTTAATATGTGTGCGCGTGCATAGATATGAGTAACATTATGTACTGTTTGTGTTCTTTTTCTATACAACGTAGAACACGTTAGTCATTCCGTTATTCGCCAACACATTCCACAGTATCAAGTAAAGTTGACTAGACAAACCATGTGTACCAAGTGTGTAATCAGGACATTCACACCGTGGCATGTGGATGTTTTGATACGAGTAGTGTGTTGATCAACAGCTTCACCACCGGTTATAGAAAGTGACTAACTTATGTAATAGCGGTAGGTATTTCTACTGCATAGTGACACTGAGTTTATACGCCGACTTGTTTTGTTTAGTTAAAGGAAAAGTTTGGACATTTTTAGGAAATATGCTTATTTGCTTTGTTTCAGAAAGTTAGACGAGAGGACCGAGACCGCTCTCATGTCAATCAAACGAGAAGCTGGAGCTAGTTAGTTTAGCATAAAGAGTGAAGGTCAAGGGAAACAGCTAGCTTGACTCTGTCCATATTTTAAGTGCTTGGTAAGTGTATTTATAAGTTTATTTCTTTTTATCTTCTGGACTGAGCCAGGCTAGCTGTTTCCCTGTGTTTCGAGGCTATATGCTAAGCTAACTGCTGTAGCAGTTACTTCACATTTAGCGTACAGACGATTTCAATCCGCTGCTCTAACTCTTACCCTTAAAGGCAATGAGTGTCGTCCCCAAAATGTCAAACTGTTCATTAAAGGTTGCACACACGGGATTCAGAGGATATGTTAAGATATAGCGGCGTCGTGGCGTCCTGAACAGCTCTCCCTCCGTGTGTGTTGTAATTTGATCTTTTCTGTGTTTTGTTTACGTAGCTAAGTCGGCCGCGCGCGACTTTTGGTGCACGTGAGTCTCTTTGTCGCGGCAGGCTAATGCCCGCCGCTCTGCGCTCATACAACGTTGATAAAGCCGTCCCGCCCCATAGCGAAGCGCCCATCCCCGCAGGTTATACACTGTTAGCGCTGACTGCACTGTTAGCGCTGACTGCACTGTTTGCGCCGTTGCCACCCCAAGCCGCGAGCCGGCCGGCTCAGCATTCGCTAACGTCTGAAAGACAACAGGTGCGCTCTGAATTTCCGTGCGGAGCACCTTTAATGCAATATTTGTAATCACAACTGCTGGCTTGTAGTAGCGTAGTAATGTGAATCAGCACGGCGCTGTGAGTTGAGCCTCCACATGGATCCTGTGAGAATACGATGTACCGTTGCAGCTTAGCCTATCACGTTTGTAACACGATCCTTCACACTCCGTTCCATATTCTGTCCGTGTGCGGCGGACCATTTGTCTCGTTCACAGGCTCTCTTGTGTCGTGACACTGCACGACTCATAGTGGCGGCGCAAAAAACCCAAATCCAGACCTGTCAACCACTTACTGCACAGACCTACTCCAAATGGTGTAAATTCGACACCCCCACAAAAGTGGACCTGATAATTGCTGCCTTTTACAGAGCCGGTCTGCTCACGCTAAAAAAAGGCCCACAATAGGACTCAGCCTGGAACCGGGCTGAATGTGCTAAATAAGCTAATGAAATCCACCCACTAGACACAAGCCGGGCACGATAAGAACCTTTATAGCTGTGAAACTCGGGCCAAGCTGGGAGGGTGTTAGCTCTATCGGTTTGTTTATTTGTCTGTTTGACAGCCCACGGCGTAGAGCCAGAGGGACTGGTGGTCCGACAAAGGTTAGGTGTCAGCGCCAAGTGCATAAAATAGAACATAGCAGAACAAGTGAGAGAAGGGAGAGAGGCGGGAGAAAATAGGAGTGAGAGAGAGAGAGAGACTGAGGGCAGGAAGTGTGGGAGGCTGGGTAGGTGGTTTTGGCAATGCAATATGGACTTCTTGCGAATTACTTCTGGTAAAACAAAGATAGTTTTTTTTTTTTGCAGTGGCACCACCCATTCACTGAGTAGCATCAGTAGTAAAAATATATATATATTTTTGTTCTTTAAGGTCAGCGATTGTAGAGGGGACCACCAAATCAATTTTCAGAGCAACATTTCGTTTCGCGATGTGCACCCGTACTCCTAGCACTTCTACGGCGAAGCAAGAGAGATACGAGGGATAACAGCAGTGAACGTGCGCGTACAGTACACACTGATGAATACCAGATGCAGGCATTTCCTTTGTTGGTGCAAGCAAGTTTTTTCGAACTTGCCAAATCGCCCTGCTCTCCTCCCACACGGTTGAATACTTCCACACTCACACCCACACACACACTCCAGAATCCCTGCCCACTAATCCTCCTCCATCCCAGGCTTAGGGGTAGCCGAGGCTGCAGGCAAATTCAATCTTGGCTGGTGCTCCTCTGTTTTATATCTCTCTCCTGTTGTCTTCCTGTTCTCCACCCTTGGTCCTTGTACTCACACTCTCGCTTAATTATTTTTTTTTCCTCCCTCTATCTCTCCATCTGCTTTTACCCCCTCCACTTCTTTTTCTCAAGGGATCCGTCTACGCTCTCTTGATTCTTTTCTCTTCCTATTCATTTTTTTGTGTTGTTTAGTTTTGCTGTTTGCTTTATTTTACTTTCTCCCGTTGTTTTTCTCTGCAGCAGTGTATCCGCCCGCCGCCGCCGCAGCAGCTCTTTGCTCCTCCATTGACATGCAGCTATCTGCTCACTGATAGCGAAGGTCATCCCGGGTCACGTGATCGCGGCTGGCAGGTCGACCACAGAGAGTTGATCTCATCTGTGACGTCGGCCCAGAGGAGTGCGCAGCGGCCTTCTCCCTATCGCGCTCTTAAAATAGCCGTCCGTCCCCACTGACGACGTCATCCATTCCCGTCTCCCTCCGGCTCTGACTCCCCCTTCCCTCTCTTGCTATCTCACCCTTTCTCTGCGTCTCCTCCCCCACTCACTACCCTTTTTCCACCACTGCCCCCTCCTCCTCTTAACTTTCCAGGCTTTGCCCCAACCCCGCCCCCTCCCTCCCTCCCTCCCCCTTTTCTTCCTCTTTGCCATCTCACTGTTTGTGTTTCTCGATAACAGCAGCAATTCCATATAAAAGAGAGTTCATTGTACTTTCGGCTGATTGCTGTGTAGCAGGCGGCTATTTTACAACCGTGAGCCAGAAATTTTAAACATGTTCCCTACCAGGGAACAGGGGAAACCTCCACTCAGGGTTTCGCCTGAAAAATGACAACAATGACATGCAAATGGTTGCGCTGGAAAAAAAGAAATACCGAGCACTGAAATGCAACAGTCATTTCGGAGAAGAGGTGCATTTGGATGCCGACAAAAGGCCACCAATTGCATGTAGTTAAATATTTACTGTGCATGGGCGGAATATCGTGACGCAAAAAGTGAGTCACACATGGGAAGGCCATGCTGACCCTCTGTATCTATATAACTAATGATCAAAGGAGAGGTTTCAGTTTTAACCCTGCCTGCAAGCAAGGTGTCATTTATTCTGCCGTGACAGCTCCACCGCCCGCGCCGGCGGCGTCCTGTTGCTCTCAAACACGGACAGAAGCTGTCGCAATGATGAATTTATAAAACCAGGAAGCGATCCCAAAAAAAGAACTATGACAACCCACGGAGTTTCATTCAGACATCGAAATTCACGTTTCAGCATTTTGAGCCGTGCCTTTTAACCACATGATTCTCGTGATTATTTAGGATGCTAATGCAAGCCAATGCACAACAGCAAGGGCATTTATAACCCTTCATTCCACATTCTATTAACAAGCAGTGAAATATTGGCTTCTCTGAAGGCTTTTACACACATATTTCGCATGAAAACTATTCATACAATTTGAATAGATTAATGCAGGCAGAGGGCCAACTACTGGGATCCTGTCCTGTGATCGAAGAGAAATTGTTTTATAGCCTGAGCTACTGTCAGCTATTTTTTATTGAATTTCCTTCCAAATGCTCTGAGTAAGATTTGAGTTCCCTCTAATAAACAGTTATGTGTATAATATGTCGAGTGATTTTATTGTGAAAGGTAAGATCAGAAGGAGCGGATCTGTCATGGGGTTTTTTGCCGTGTAATTACTCACTCTGTGAGAAATAACAACAGTATATTGACGTGCAAAACAATCGCATCCATATTTCCAACACATTATTTCTCGTGGCTTTCGCAATTGGATTTGACATGCAATACCTTTGTTTATCCCTTAATTTCACCGTTAGTGCCGTCAAGTCAGCATTTTTAAATGTCCAATACAGGTTTATGTACAAATACCTGCAAAACTAATCTCCATCGCTCCTTTATTTGCTTTAAACGCGTTTCTTTCTGTACTGGGTTGTCTGACCGTAGGGCATGTCAGGAGGCAGAGGCGTTTAAAAATAACCGCTCAGAACCAGAATAATCACCACAACAGACAGAGGCCATCAGCTCATATTCAACTGACTCCAGTTATTTGTCATCCCCTTTCCTGTCCGTCATCGTCAAGCTGCTCCTAACCTTCGTCAACATGCCTTGGAGCTCTGAAGCGTAAACCAGATGTTAACTAACTTCACTCCACCGGGCTTCGGCCTTGTCTATGTTTAGTCATATCTATTCTTTCTGTTTGATGTTACTTGATACAGCCCGTCCGCCAACTATCAGTTCAAGCTCAATTGAGTCAGAATTGAGTCTATTTATACTGTAACCAGCTGACGTGTTGACTGCTTGTTAAGGACGTGTTTATCGACAACTCGCCAGCGTTTGTCGCGCAAAAGCAAAAGTGTGGATGTGGAATTTTTACATAATTTGGACACATTTCCTCAGTGGGTTGGCTGTGATGATCGGCGGCAGTTTGAAGGGTTATTTGAGACAACAAACGGGGGCGGAGGCAGTGATTCGCTGCTGCGTAGTGTGTCATCATAAAACAGAGTATTTTGCCAGGCAGTGTCATCAGCGGATCAGGTTAATTCACTCTCTGACCTTTGGGGATGGGAAACGTCTGTCATGTATTACAGCTTATGTCCAGTATTCTTCCACTTCATCTGTTCTAAATCGAGTGTGTCTCAATCCAATGATGAAGCTAATCATTCTTATAATGGGCTCTTTGAAAGGGACCTTTATGATCCTTTGTTTGATTAGATCATGATTATGATCGTTCACATTTCCCAACATCTGACTACACAAACACATTTAGTGGCCTGCGTCCCTCCAACTCCCTGACTTTTATTGTTAATGTTCACCACTGTGTTAACAACAATCAGTGTGATTCTTGACCCCTGAATTGTTGGCATACTAATAATTAACTGGATGGTTAGTCACATACTGAAAGGCATGCATGCAGCCATTGTTGCCTTGATATTTACATTTCTGGGCATTTGGTGAAGCAATTCTGCTTAAATTTAATCCGTCATACAAGTTTTTTTAAACAATGCAGATTAGTGGTGTGTGTGTGTGTGTGTGTGTGTGTGTGTGTGTGTGTGTGTGTGTGTGTGTGTGTGTGTGTGTGTGTGTGTAGCGTGGTAATGTTCAAGATTTAAAAATGGATAGTGAAGTGGATACCACATCATTTGTTTAATGTTTTCTTTGCCGAGCAATATGATCCCACGCAAACGTGTGTCCAGTAGATATGAAGTTCCCGCCAGAAGCCAGTTAGCTTAGCTTAGCTTAGCTTAAAGACCGGTCACAGTGGGAAACAGCTAGCCTGGCTCTGTCTGTAGGCAATCAGCCTACCAAGCAAATCTTAATGCCATATGTAATACGCACAAAAACGGAAGTGTAAAAGAAGAACAAGATTTATTTATTTAATATAACTCGCCAAAAAAAAGAGATGTCACACCTTCGTAGAGATTAAATAAATAACAGTGGGTGGATTTATCTTGCTTATCTTCTGACAGAACCAGGCTCGCTGTTTGCAGTCTTTATGCTACACTAAGCTGACATAGGCCATTCAGTATTTACTGTATCTACCCTCTTATCTTTGAGCAAGAAAGTAAAATAAGCGTATTTCCCCAAAATTTCAAACTATTCCTTTTAACATATTCCCAAATGTGTGCTGTCAGATTGATGGCAGTATTCCCACATGCAACCTATATTAGGTTTCCTCGTTTGAGAATTTGCTGGATCTTTGAAAGCTGATTTTTACACCACAACCTTGAATAGTTACTGTACTTCGGGTTACTTCTTTACTGGAATCCATCCATCTGACCTTCTCCAGAGCTGTTCAAATAGTACCTTTCTATTTGGAGTCATGGAACAACCCCACCTCCCAGGCCTCCACGTGTGGAACCAGTCAGGAGTACATTCTGGGGATGTCTGACCTGGGCTGAACTCATTGGAAACACACGCTCATGCAATAGGAGCTATGTGTTACATGGGCCGCATGTTACGACACCACAGTCCAGGCGAAAGCAAGGTGAAGCGGGTTGTTGGTGAAAGGAAAACGGGGTAAAGTAAGCTTTTGGACATCTGCAGTACAAGTGACACTGCGTGTAACGCTACACTGTGGACATTTGATTCAGGGTCAGTGTAATAGCTGTGCGGTTCCAGATGCTGCAAGACTGGAAAATCCGATTAAGGGGGGGCTCATAATGCAGATGAGGGAGGAGGAAAGATGTTTCGATGGGAATCCACGTTGGGCATTTCCTCCTTTGATAGAAAAGACAAAAAAAGAATGCAGCGGCAAAATCTTTGGGGAAAATTACAGAAAATGAAAATTATAGTTGTTTAATAGACAAAAATAAGCTTTAGTTGAGACTGGTTCAATATGACATACAACAGTGTGACGACTCCATCGTTCTTGTTCTTAACAAGAGCCACGCAAGGCCTAAAGGTTGTCTTTCATATGTTGTTTGCACTACAAACGGACTCGTTGACTATTGGAAGCTCTTTTGTTGAACCCCACCCATGGGTGCAGGAATCCGGGCCCCCGTGCTTGTTCAGGGAGTCATTACTGCCTGCTTCGGGTGTCCTGGGTGGAAACTAGAGGGCATATTTTCCTATAGTGCATAAGTGTGTGACTGTGAACGTCGCGATGAGTCGCCAGTCACTCTGGGGACAGGAGCGAGCGCAGAGGGCTTAAAGGGGAGCATATTAACACCAGCCGGCCACGCTATTTCATTTACACTTGGTTTAGTCTTGCAAAGTTCACTGTTTAAACCTTGACACGATCTGTTTGCAGTGAATAGAAATATATATATATATATATATATATATATATATATATATATATATATATATATATATATATATCAAAATATATATATATATATATTTATATATATATATAATATATATATATCATATATATTTATATATATCAAAATACGTATAAAACACACTTTATAAAATAATAATAATGTATTATTAATAAATAATTAATTAATTAAAGTTTGAATGTGTTTTATATATATATATATATATATACATATATATTTACATATATATGTATATATATATATCTGTTATATATATATATATATATATATATATATATATACATTTATATATATATATATATATATATATATATATATATATATATATGTTATATATATAACAGATATATAGCGTGACATGACAACTTGATTTTAAAGATTTTAAAATTACTCTGGGTGACAGTAAATATCAACAACAAGTACAAAACACTGCGGTTAAGCCGTCCCGCGTGTCCTGTTCCGTCTAATGTGTGTATGACTCAACAGATCTCTACTTAATGCCACAAGCCGGTCGTCGCTCTACACGAAGGAAGTCCGTTATCTTTCATGCTAAAGGCACATTTTTGACATGACATCTGCTTTCAGGGAATGTGACATCGACGCTGATGTGTCCAGGAAGTCTGCGTCAGTTGGAAAGTTTCAAAACAGCACAGGTAGCAGAACAGATACGATGACCCGAAGGTTTCGACACGGCTCAAGAGGAAGGAAAGGAAACCCAGAGGTGCTCCTCCGGTGTTATTTACAATCTGTATCAATTCCTCTTTTGACATGTTGTGGTTGAGCATGTCACACACTATTACACACTCTCACACACACACACACATATATATCAGGGCCTTGACCTGTGCCTCCCGTGCAATAAGAAGGTCAATAATTAACCGACTGCACTTTCATGATCAGGGTGCATGTGATGTGCTCTCATGCATTCTCACGTGCCCGGGCAGATCCAATAGATGTTTTGGAAACAGGGGCAGAGCAGCTCAACCCAGCTAAAGACAGTCCACAGGGAGATGTGTGTGTCATCAAGAGATGGCTAAACCACCGCAAAAGGACAGTGAAGAAATGAGACATCATCATGAACTGAGGGATCCTCTTTTGGTCCCTTGTTTGGGGAGAGTCGAGTGCCTGCGCCAGGATTAGCGTCGTTAGCTACTGTTAGCTTTGGTTCACAGCTGTCAGCCCAGGTGCCCCCTCCTCCCTTTACATGTGCAAGGGCTGTGGGGTGTATCATGACTCTGAACATGAACTGTTACACAAGTGGACCACCTGTCTGCCATGGTGATCATTCTCTGTGCGACGATCAGGTGGGCAGATTATGTAAAGCTGGGTTTCACAACCTTTTATGTCAGATGTAACCCTGCAGCACCGGCAGCACAAATACCCATTTATTGACACCACAATCGACCTCTTTCACCATTTATTCATGACCATTTTGACTGTTTTTCCATCAACATTACTTGAAGCTAACAGTTCTGTCTAAGCTAACAGTAACGTTTTTCTATCAATGTTACTTTAAGCTAACAATTCTGTTAGCTTAAAGTAAAGTTGATGGAAAAACAGTCACTTTAAGCTAACAGTTCCATTAGCTTAAAAATGGGCATTTGAAAACAATGGATACAAAGCTAACAGAACTGTTAGCTTAAAGTAACGTCATTGTACTGTCCGTTATTTTAAGATAATAATTTTCAATATTAGACTGTTACTTTGAACTCACAATTTGAACTTGTATCTGTTGAGTTACTTTAAGATAACACTTTACTGTTTATCTGTTAACATTACTGTAAGGATATCATTTCAACTGTTCGTTTGTTAACGTTCCTTCAAGCTAGCAGTTTTAACTATTTATCCGTTTCTTTAAGCTACCAATTTAAATTAGTTATCTATTACTTTTAGCTAACCATTTTAACTTTGTATCCATTGTTTTCAGCTCAATACTTTTACTTCAAGCAAACTATTTATCCATCACTCTTTCAACTTCTCGGATGGTTTGCTAACTTAGTTTCCTTGCACTCTTTAAAGAAGCAATCAGCTGTTATCGGACTCAACAAAGGAACATAATTATCATTTTGGATTCTGTCAAATTAATTGAGCTACTCTACAACTGTATTTCCACCCTGAAGCAGCTGCAGGGGGTCTTGCTTTCCAAGAATAAGACAAACCATGTGTTGTGAATCAGTGCTGAAGAGCAACGGACTTCAGGTTGTGTGCTATTTTAAGTTTTGTGGTTAATTTAAGGAGAGAACTCGTAATGTAAAGCCAGACTTAAGTGAGCCTCTTCGTGACCGCCTCATGACTAAACATGGATCTGTGCACACTGTCAGCAGGGGCATGAAAGGCCAAGCTGCTCTCATCACACTTCCTTGAAGCGCCAGTATGAGTGTGTGTGTGTGTATGTGTGTGTGTATGTGTGTGTGTGTGTGGCCTGACCTTGTCTTACCTTATACCACAACACTTCATTGGAAATCTCCCATTTTTTATCAACTCCATCATAGCTTCCACCCTCACACAACTCAGGGTGAACTGTACACAAAGGTTAGGTTCCACCCTGTTGATGCACTCCTGTGAACCTTCCAGCATGTGACACCTCTTGTTGGAATGCCAAACAGTCACACTGTTGTCCATTGTCAGCAACTTCTCGGAATGATGCACATTTTACACGTCCGTCCCAGGACCTCGAGTCAGCCTCTATTTCCTCGCACAATCTTCTTCATCTCCTTTATTCAAGTTATTCAATCAAGGGGAGATTAAACTCTGCTTGCGGAGCCTTCTGTTGACAGCGATTGCTTCCTTTAGTTTTCATTTATATGCATGATGTTACAAAATGCGCATGAAACCTCGCAAATCTGCTAATTAGAGCCTTTAATTTACAATTTTACAAAAAATGGAAGCGAGGATGTTTTTCTTTGGGAATGTGTAATTGAGCGAAGATCATCAAAGCGTTGAGAAACTGGAAACAGACCGGGGATATGGAATAACTCCAAGCATGATTCAAGCAAATCTGCAGCTTTTCTTTTTTTCTTCTTCCCCGCTTATGTAAATGTCGGAAGTTGAAGAGCAGCCTTGAACACAACAGAGACCTTTTTGTGTCTCTTTGGAGTTGTACCGGTACGGCTCAGGCTCCCGAGACAATACGACACAAACAGGAACAGCCTTGTGTTTTTATGGCTGCATAAATGTATATTTATTTCGGGTTGTTGTTTTCTACTGTTATTTGGGGCAGAGCCGGTGTAGGTGTTAGATATGCAGTAACCACACCATCCATATGTATGCACATGGTAATTAAGCTCGTACAGATGAGAACACTGGTACTTTTTTTACACCGGCAGGTCTTTAAATTGGATGCTCATTTCTGTGTGAATATGCATAGACACACGCAGGAGGACGGAAAAGCACTCTTCTGCTCTCCCACAAAAAAACACTCGGTGCAATGATTACCTGCCTTGCCACTCAGGGGCCATTTGCTGTTACCACAAAGCTGATTATCTCACCCCTACAGCAGGCTGTGTTTGCGGCTTTGCGATTTTCTCCCAAATGCCCACACTGCTATTTGTAGAAATGTTACCTAGCTGGCACCAGCTGAAATATGTTTGTGTTTGTGTGGATATTTTTGCGTCTGGGTGAGTGTTTGCGGCGCGCACGCATGTATGTGTTTGTGTGTGTGTGTGTGTGTGTTTGGCGGGTGGGTGGGTGTTTGTGTGGAATGGAAGGCTGTAAGAATGGAGGGATGGATGACACAAGCAGGGTAAAGTGGTGGGAGGCTGGTGTCAGGGCCCTACTCCTACTACCAGGCTGGATGCAGTATCTGACAGCTGACTGAGAGTCTGCAGGCCCCTCTCTTTACACAGTCCCACCAAAAAGGTCAGCACTTCAATCAGCTCCGCTCTCTGGATGCCTCTCTTCCTCCCACACCGCCACGGAGCCTCAACTCACCCCCATCCAACCCCCTTTGATGCGCACTTAGCCGCGCTTGACCGTATCTCGCAGGGGTGGAAATATAGTTTTGGAAAGAGCCTCGAAATGAGTCCGCGCGTCTGTACCATGTGACGTCCACGGTGCATTGAAAGTTCCAAGGCAGGGGATTATGCCCGCTGGAGGACATGTGTAATTTCGGTGCACTTTACTGTGTGTGGAAAATTGCCATTCCAAAAGTCATAGCTGGCTCGCCGCTCTACGCTTTTAGATTTTCCAGATCTTTCATTTCCCTCTTAGTTCCGTCTCAGGTCTATAATTTAGCCCTTCCCTTGCATGCCACTGGGAATCCATATCCTCTGCAAATGATCAAAAATAGCCGATTTAAATATCATTTGACGTGACACGGGGAATTAAGCAAGTGTGGAATTAAGTGTGTAAACGGCACAGCTAATAGAAAAACAGGACAGACCAGAAGAAGTTTTTCCTGCTGATGGACTTCCTGTACGTGAGTAATCCGATGTGTGATCTCATACCTTTTGTTTTCAATCCACAATACCTGTGTGTTGTCGACGACTCACAGCACCTGTTCAACAAACAGATCAGTATCATAATGTGTCATCTGTCACGCCCCCGTTTCGTGCATAACTCTCCTATTATTCACCTATTACACTGTGTGTGTGTTTTTTGTTTTTTTTTACATAATTGGGCCCTGATAAATTAACAGGTCTGCCGGCGCTGTCAGCTGCATGAATTATCATTAAACACGAGGAGTGAAATGTCAACGGGGGTGCGTGTGTAGTGTGTCCCACGATTTCAGGAGGCTAACAAGAGAATTGATGTAAAAGAGATGAAGAGGATTTGAGGTTGAGTGTCCGCTAAGAGACCCTCGTCATGTTTTTCAAGTCTGATGAGGTTAAAGTCGCTCCGCACCCCCCGATCCATACAGCCGGTGACTAAGCCTGAATCAAGACGCTCATGCAGGAAAATATCTATATAGACTCTAGCCAGTGTGTGTGTGTGTGTGTGTGTGTGTGTGTGTGTGTGTGTGTGTGTGTCACATCTCTGCCAGTAAAATTGTTGTGCCGCTATTCTTTCCGTTGGGTTTATGATTCATTTTATTGCCCACAACTTGAGTGTGAGTTCTTAACGATACAGCGATAGGCGAACTATCCCCCGCTGACTTTATGAAAGACTTTATATATTTCATTAAAAAAATATGTTTTCGTTACTTTCAGTGGTTTTTTATTGAATGAACATTTAGTCTACAAAATATCAGAAAATAGACGACATTCAAACATCCCAGAGCCCAAAGGTGACGCCTTCTGATCCCATGATTTTAACAATCAATAAATCATTCATCAAGGAGCTATAAGAGTCGACATTCATGCTAGCAGCTCTTCAGGCTGCACTTTGACACGCCGGTGCTAAATGCTGACATCGGCATGCTAACATGCTCACAATGCCAACGAAGGACCACAAGTAACGTTTACCTCATTCACCAGCTTAGTTTAGCTTAGCTTGCATTGCTAACATTAGCCCTAAACACAAGGCACATCTGAGGCTGGTGGGAATGGCATCATTTGAGAATATGTATTTGATCATAAACCACATAATCTTACATCAAATAGTTGAGAGATTAATCGATCAGCACTAGTTTTCTATGAAAACCAATCACAAAGCCACAGACTGTTATAGGATCTTGTAAACATTAAGTCAAGTATTACACTAGTTTGATAAATAGCTTGAATAATAAATCAAATATGATGACATATGTATAAATGTATGTGTATATATCATGTACATGTGTATACATACATGTGTATGTACGTATGAATATATGTAGGAGTGTATATGTATATTAGTATATGTATATATTTACATGTGTATATGTATAGACATATGTATATTTTCCCCTCTTTCTAACATATACGCTGCTATACTTGGAGTGGATTGCTGCCAAACCAAATATAGTTTTATTCAACAATAAAGCGTTGAATCTTATAATTTTGTGACACCCACAAACTGTTTCCACGCCTCACCACGACATTTCTTCAGCCTCAAACAGCGACACCAAAGACGCTTGCGACCTTGGCCTCTTCTAAAGACGGATGAACACACGGCTCACCCTTCATTTAATAACTGACATCATCCTGAACGGTGATGATTCACTCGGGCCGGTCATGAATTCCTGACTCAGAAAATATAGCCCAGTGAGGCGCTCACAAAGCTGGGAGTCGCTTGGCGTTGGAGCACCATTTAAAGATGACACCTTTGTCATCGCGCACACCGTGTTATTCAGGCCGTGCGGTCCTTTAATTACGATACGCGGCCTTCCACGCTAGATAGAGAGTGACTTATTACAAGCCGGCCTCAGGAGCCCTGAAACACCAACGAGTGGCTCTCGAGCGAGGGCCACTCCTTGGACCCTCGTCCTCCTATATCGATGCACGGCACGTTATCGCTTCTATATCAGAGAGCAGCACTTCAGCGCCCCGGAGTCCATGAGACATTCGCTTCATTAGGATGTGCGGCTGAGGCAGTTCTGGGTGGAAAGCAGCGGAGAGGAAAAAGATGAATTTAGTGATTCACTTGTCACAGAAATAAAACCTAAAAAAAGCCCTCTGTGACAGTACACCTCCACCGAAGTACAGCATCTAGATGTTCCACACACACTCAGCAGACTTCCTCCTCTTGGAAGTCACTGCACTCTCTCGTTTCAGCCGCCCGACTGAGCTCTCAAACAGAGCGAATGGAGCGCACCCGGTCACTTTCCGCCCCCTGCCCTTTCAGCGGGAGTGGCGGAGGAAGAGAATGGAGCAGCGCTCGGTTTCAACATCCCGTATCATAAATCTGGATAAAAGAAGTGGTGGTTTTGACAGGGCCGTTTCATCTGGTCCGTCTGAAGTGTGACTCACATCTCCAGGCCCCTCGAGGGCTGACTGATGAGTGAGTGTGTGTGTGTGTGTGTGTGTGCAGCTGGGGCTAGAAGGGTTTGATGAAAGAGACAGACAGACTGGAAAGGAGAACAGAGAGCAGGATGTGTGAAAGGTGTTGAGAAGCAGTTCTTTTTAATTTTTTTTTATGGATGCTGAGCCAAGTCGCGGCCTGCAAGTCTGCACAGCACGTGCCGTCAATGGAAAAGGATATTTCCAACGGTCATGAAACAGATAATGCTGCTTGGAGAAAAAACACAAGTAGCAGTCACGAGAGCCTACATTCTGTGTAAACACCGATACCTCCACTGTACTTGCGCTTGCTGAAGGCCCCTCGAGGAGCGCTGACATTCAGAATCAACCGGTCGCGCGCTGAGCTCCGAGAGCCTCGAGGCGGCACGTGAATGAGGTCAGCGCCTCCTGGAGTCTGAGCTGAAACCTGTGATTATGAAGAAGAAAAAAAGGCTTTGCTTTCCACAGGGCGGCCAGCGGAGGACTTTTCCTGGCTTTGTGGCCGAGGCCTGAGGTCATCGCTCATAACAAACGAGCGCTGCCAGCTCATTTAAATCAAGGCAGGGGCCGAGAGTTCCAAATAACTCCTGCCCACAAGTGGGCATGCAACATTAAAAGTGAGTAAGCAGAGCAGATCATTCATAAAGAGGATCCTCCTTTTTAAAAGGAGTTGCCCCGAAGGAAATCAGTGGTTTTTAATGACAAATACAGTGGGAGTTCCTTCCCTGAAACTGTGGTTTCGAGGAGAAGCAGAATAGAAATGGGACTCTGAAATCTGAAATTCAGAATACAGCGGACATCTGCTGCCCCCAAGAGGCAGAAACCTTCACTACACGCCAAACAAACTGGCACAGAAGTTGCTTATATGTTTGTGTTTACTTCCCGTGGCCAAGTCTGCTTAATGAGAGGAGCTTCCTGAAGAGAGCGTGTGTGACTGCTAGAAGTCGTGCTGATTGGCTTTACTCATGTGCCACATGGGTCCGATTATGAATTTTATAATTTGGCACAAGTCAATTGGACGCAGTTGTCTTTGTGTATGAATAATACTACGTATGATCCTCATTAAGTAGCAGGAGAGGGACAGGTTGAAAGAAAAACACCAGCAGGTATTTCCAAATAAATTTATTTTTTAATTCATCCACTGTACAAAGCAAGCATGGAATCTTCTGGACACTAATGTGACGTAGCTGGAAACACAGATGGACCATTACTTTCCATCAAAGAAACAGAAAAGATTACCTAGAGAAGGGGAGGAAAGAAACACAGCGACTCAGTTTGAGCTACTTAACACAATGAAAACGACCTGTAACTTGTCAATATTTCCATTTTCAACTCCATTAACAACTGTGAGCACATGCGTCATTCTGCTGTTGGGTTAAACTAACTAGCAGGACATGTCTCTGATGAGCGGATTGTGTGCAGAAAGCTGAGATGTCGTACCACAGGTTTACTCCAGAGCCTTGACCAGGGCCTCGTTGGCCTCTACGCTGATCTGAACTGCCGCCCTCGCCGCCTCGTCAGACGTGGCCGCCATTTCGGACTGGGCCTTCTCCAGGTTGGCCCTGGCAGCCTAAAAAATAGAAAGTGCAACAATGAGAACAGGAAGGCAAACGATAAGGCCCACAATTTAGTTCTTTTGACTGTCAGCACCGTTTTTTTTTTGGTGGGCACATCCAGATTGATTTTAGAAAAATGTAGAAACAACAATAATAAAAATAAAAAAAAACACATGACATGCACTTTTTTGCATATTGGATCTCCAGGTTTGAATTGCGATTCTAAGCAGCCGCATCGCAGGAAAACAACTAATAAATGGTCTGCTGGTACTTTTACTTTACGCTCGGGTTCTGCACCGGCAACCTGCAATTGCGCCGAGGGCGAATGCTTCCTCGTTGGAAAGCCGCGTCATCTGCGCGACCACGTAGTTCCTGACACCTACGCCGGGACCACATGCAAAGAGATCGCCGATGCCTGGACACGCAAATACGATCACTTGCAAATGACAATGCGGACAGTCCGCCTTACAGATCCGATTTGAGAATCAAATTGGATTTGCCTGCAGTCTAGACGTAGCCACAAACGCCTCATCCAGGCGGATTATCCTGGTAATTCAGTAAAAAAAACATCCACTAAGCTCAACCTTAACCGGTGCCAACTGTGATGGGAAAGTCAGAAAGGCGAGGCTGAGCGACGACGAGTCAAAAGTGGGGACTAAAGACGAGCAGACAAAATCCCCGCTGCCTCTTTGCTATGAAAGCTCCATTTGTCACGGTAGTGATTAGAAACGAGAAATGCCAAACATAGCTGGGAGTTAAAGGTCTCCCAGTGGGGATTTGACACATCTGCTATAACTCAACAGTGACTGACCTTTCCCTCCTTATTAACAGCGTGGGCCCCATGTGCATTTTCTCCGCAGAGCGAAGGACAATGAGGGAAAAATAACTAATTTACTGCCACAGAGTCAACTCGACAGTGACACTGGCACTGCCCAAGGTCAAAGACAGACAGCTCGGCGGCGAGTGCATAATAACGCAGCCTAGCATTAACAAGAATGACATTTAAACAAGGGCTCAACATCGGGGTCCAACCGCAACGCTGATCAGATGGATAATCATCGGCTGGGAGGTGCTCATCAGCAGAGAGGATCAAAATGAGAGTAATTACCGCGGACCTCCACAAATTGGATATGGACACCAATCACACAAATGTCATTCAGCTAAAAGATCCATAAAGAATTGACTGACCCCACACGAGACTTTAACCCCGCTAGATGCGAGTGAGACAGCTTCAATTATTTCACACGTGACGAAGATATCTCTTTTACAAAACAGCATGCAAGTGTGTTGACAACTAATCTCTGTGTAGTTTGCACCTTTGAAGGGAAGATACTCACCAAACCCTGCAGGTGTAAACTTAACACATACACAATAATAATAATATTAAAAAAGGAGAAATTAATCTTTTTGTTTGCCCACGTCCGCAGTGAAATCAAAGCTTAGAGCCGACGGCTGCTCAGGGCTCGGGGATAATTGCTGCTAGATCACCGCTGGTTTTGTGAAGCAAAGGTTAGGAGCAATTTAAAGTCTATTTAAAACACTAGCCACAAAAAAAACGCTATGAAATCATTAAAAGGTATGTTACAAATGCAATAGAACAAAAAGGAAATCAAAAGTGAAATTGGGTTAACCCAAAACATGCATTTATGGCTACTTCCTCATTCAAAATATGTAGTACTGGATCATCATAACCCATTAAACAGGGATCAATGCCACTACCATTAGTTCAAATGGAATATACAAAAAAGGTAAATACAGTGTTGCACAGAGCAAAGATCACCTGTACAATATAATCCATCATTTAACTCTGCATTAACTACCACTTCTGTGGAACTCGTGTTGAGACTTTGTCAAGAATTGTGGCTTCTTTTTTAACTGGATTCATTTTATTGGGTTCTCTCCTACTTTTCTGCATTAATTTTTTTCCATTGTGATGTTCTCGTACATGATGCAGCATGTAACTATATTTAGCTGCTCCACTTCGATGACTACTCAAGGCTCAGCGCTAACATTTAAAAGCGGTTGCCGTGCCGACAACCACGCATCAGCCGAAACTGAAAACACGGGAGCCATTTTCAATCCAGTTATATTTTGAGTAGTTGAGATACCATGCAGTTATACGTCAGCTAAATAATAAAATGGGACAAGTATTATTATGGTTGCCAAACATTATTTGTTGTAGTCTGTGTTTTATGTGATACTTTACAGTATTTTAATCTTTAGTGTTTTCAGTTAACGTGTCCACCCTTAACTCCTGGTATAGGAAATACGAGTAATGCCAGTGGCAACCATTACTGTTGAGCCCTGTGACTACTTCCCTGACACAGAGGTGACTTATGGGATAACCCAAGCTGAAAGGTCTTTACCCTCTCATGTTTAAACAATGCAAAATTTCATGGATAAAAGGCTGCATAGGAACTCGTGCTTCTCCCCCAAAATCTACAATGCAAACTGTTTTACTATGACTCAGTCCTTATAAAGTCCTCCTGTGTGTGTGGCTTAAAGTAAGCTACACAATAAGCTAACACTCAGTAGTGCAGGTAATGTTGAAAGATATGGATAATGTCAAAAACGGTACACAGAACTCTATAATATTATATTTTTATAAATTCATTTAATTTTGATAGATCAAAAATGTAGATACATTTTTAAAAAGGGACATTGAAAGTGTTGGTTTACACTAACACAAATAAAAACATTAAACGCATTCTAATTATCTGGTGGTATTTATGGTCCTTCTGTCCAACATTAGCGCAGATGCCGCTCAGTTTGTATGCGAGTGGCGTGATGTTGACATTATACTCACAGCAATGTCCAGCTGGTCCAAAGATGCAGCCTCTTCAACTAGCAGTTGCACCGAAGAATCAGCGTTGACTGTTACTGACCCACTGCTCACTGCGTACACACACACACAACAGGGTAACTACACATGCCAACATACAGTCATAATTAATGATGCAATGTGCATTATAGAGCCAGGATCTCCTGCCTCACTCTCAGACTAGCTTCTGGTCCACAGGGCACTCTATCGAGGGTTTGTTCATCTATGTGTGTATTCGTTCTAAATTCTGTGTTTAATCGACATCTACTGTTGAATTTGTTTGGGGAGAAATGGAGGAATTAAATGATTTCACAAAGAAACTAGGATTTTTTTGTTAGCATTACATAACTACAGCTTCTTTGAGTCTGAAACACAGAAACAGTGTCAAATCCATGTGGATGTCAAAGCTATTCAATAGCAAAATCAGCTGTGAATAACTTTGTTTCGCATACGGAATAAAAAAGGCCATGTATCATGTTTCAGCTTTTCAAGCCAGAATGTGGGGAAAAATATGTGATGATCTCTAAACTGACTCATCACTAAGATCTTTAATGACGAGTCAGAGCAGATGTTAGACATTTGAGAATGTTGGGCGACTGTGGCTCAGTGGTGAGCAGGGTCGTCCTTCAATTAGAGGATCGGTGGTTCGATCCCCGGCTCCGCCAGCCCATGTCGATGTGTCCTTGAGCAAGACACTTAACCCTGAATTGCTCCTGGAGTTGCGCCTAGGGTGTATGAATGTTAGATAGTCCTGATGTGGCACCTTGCATGGTAGTTTCTCTCATCAGTGGGTGAATGATTCCTATGTAAAGCATCTTTGAGTATTCAGAAAAGCACTATATAAAATCAAAGTATTATTATTGAGCGGAGAGGCAAATTGAAAAGCATAAACATCAACATAGTAACTCGTGTAAGAATATGTAAGAAGTAGTGATCTGACATTTTGGTTTATTTTTTAATAATGTGTAATAAAGTAGTATGGGCTATTATCTACCTACTCCTGTTTGGAGGCATCAAAAGGAATGTATTTTTCATTTTACCAGCAGGAAAATTAGGTTAAGGGCCCAGCAGGTAAACTGACCTCATTCAGTCACAATTGTTTTAGGAGAGTAAAATCTCACCAAAGAATTTGGCAGCGGAGCCGTCCTCGCTGAAGACCGTCACAACACCGGGCCGGAGCACCTGCAGGGTGGGCACGTGGGCAGGAAGGATACCGAACGCGCCAGTGAGCGTGGGCACGTCTACCTGTTTCACGCTGGCCCCGTTGAAGAACACCTGGCGAGTGGAGGCAGGAGATGGAGAGATGCATTCACTGACATGAAGAAATAGTGACTGATCACGGACACAGCTGCCAAAATGTAGAGTTTAAAACAGTGATACAACTACTCACTGTCATCTGACTTTGTATGCAAAATAATGCAAAAACATTTTGTGTTTATAATGTTTTTACTTTTTAATTTTTTACTGGATCAAATAAATCAGGTCTGCAGCAGCATGTGAAGTAAACCTGCAGCTCTGTGTGGAAGTGGAGCTTCAGTGGAACAGTGGGCTGAATGTAGTCAAGAGACATGAACCTCAAGGTTAGAGAGCATTAAACGCACTGCTGCTAAATGACCTCTTCATAATAGAGTTAATATTAAACTAAGAACATACATTTGCAAAAATATTCACACAGTTATTGAATCGGAAAAGAGTAATATCGTTTCGCAAAGTAAACCCTGGTCAAAGACAGTGAATGACAGCTAGCTTAACACAAGCTAAGCTACATCTTACACCTTCAGGACACGAACAGTCTGCGTGCACGAAATGTACTAGTCCGCGTGGCAATGAGTCCAAACGCCGGTATTAGTACAACACCTCAAAAACGAGGCGTTTTCTGCACATTTCGAGGGGTGCATTTCAACAAGAAACACAGTTAGCCGTCTAAGCTAGCCAGGGCCCGAGAAGCCTCGGGTTGACGTGAGCGAGCTACCTGCGTCGGGGTGGCGAAAGTGAAGGACATCTGCGGGGCACCGGAGGCGGCCTCGGCGTAGGAGCGAGCCTGCCTCAGCACGGGGAGGGAGCGGCGGAGAAATCTGGCTGCCATCATGTCCGAAAATGTGACTGTTTTTAATTTAAAGTTGAAGGGAATGACAGAGATCCTCGAGCCCCTATTGCGTGAAGGCAGTCAGTGTGCGCTCGGAAGGACAAGGACGTTGGTAACCTACCCACAAAGCTTTATGGTGGCGCAAAGCATGCAGGGTAGTGTAGTCTAGAAAAAAAAACACGTTTAGAGAGATTAACACAGTTTTTATTGTGGATTATTTGAGAATTTAAGGAGTCAATTCTCTGTTTTTTTCGCAACATATTAAACAAAAGTATTATATTTTATTTTTTATTTTAAGTTTAACGCACAAACCAAACAGTGTCTGTTTCGGAAATACTTTCATATATATATATACTTTATTAATCCCCAAGGGGAAATTTCTTGTCATAGTAGCAATTTGAAGATACAAATAAACACACAAGATAAAAGATAAAATATATAACAGCAACAGGGATGAAAGATATACAAATAAAATAAAATAAAAATAAAGTAAAATATAAACGTATATATATATATATATATATATATATATATATATATATATATATATATATATATATATATATATAAATATACACAAAAGAATAGAATACAACTGGAATGAAATATATTTACAGCCGCAGAGTGTATTAATTAATTAAGCAAATTAAATGTAAACAATAGATACTGCAACATGCAAAGTATGTATGTGAACTGAATTTGAGTTTTCTCGCAGGGTTTAATTTAACACGTGAAAAAGGTTGAGCAACATTTGGGTAAGAGTAGCCCATTTGGCAACAAATAATGTACATTGTTTGTCGTGTATGAAACTACTGAGCTCACGTCACCAGTAGATGGCGCCAAGGCGATGTGTTAAATGCTGCAGAGGCAACAGATAGGGGCCCACTTCGTTTGGTTTGGGAGTTGTTTGTTCTTTTGTATGCCACTTAAATGGCACACACACACACACACACACACACACACACACACACACGCACACGCACACGCACACACGCACACACACGCAGACTTCTGAACTCAATGCTTCACCATTTCGCTCACAAGTATACACCTAATCAATAAAAGAAGACAACACAAGAAAGAGTGTTAAAATGCGTTATAAATAACTAGGAGACATAGTTTACAGTCACTGAGACACCGACTGAGCCTCGCGCTCATTTGGAGAAACCCTTCAATCACTCATCTTTACCTCGCTCCTCGCGTCACGTGGTGCGCGCCTCTCACTGGGGTGGTGGGCGTGTCTTAAACGGTGGGGTTTCATTCATAAATAGTTTTAGCTTTAAAAATCCACATTAAAGTGTCCACAGAGGAGTTTCGTGTTTATTGGCTTTGCCCCGCTCCGATCCTGCATGGACCACGGCCAGTTGAGTAGGTGAGTGCTCCCTTTTGCTTTTTCTTTTCTTTTTTTTTTGCCGCATGCCTTGCTGCTCCTCGCGCAACCTATTCAAGTCGTGAGCTCTACCTTCTCTGTCGCTGCCACCGGACTGATGGAAATCATGAGCGCCTGTGTGAAATATCAAGATGGCATATTGTATTATTAACCTCGGAGTGTGGCTGCTTTTTCCATCCATGTATTTCTGCTTTTATTATGATTTGTCTTAAGTTCACCGTCGTACATGTGACGTGATTTTCTGTCTTCTTTGCAAACGATCTTATCAGCCAAACCTCCATGAGGAAACAGCTGCCAGAGACGAAGCTCATTATTTTGTTCCGGGAAGGAGGGGTGGTGGGGATATGTGTGCCAAGCAATACAAAAACAGGACGTTTTCTTGTGTGCAACAGTTGTTTTCGTTACCATTTCTAACAGGTTATTACACTGTCCAAAATGAACCATCACATCCACATGTTGTTCCTCGGAGGTTTCGTTATCGTGGGGCGAAATTTTGTATATAAAAAAAAGCCACTCGAAGCGAAACCGATACCCAGCACATATACAGCAGTAATGCAGCTGGCATGGATAGACCGAAATGTTGTTAAGCATGACGGGATGTGCCTCTGCTGGGACCCCGCGGCTCACCATCTGCGCAGGCGAGCCGGCAAGAGAGCAATCCTCCGGGGTGGAAACCCCAACAAGTACCAGGCTGCATTGATTCCCAATGCTCACTTCGTCTTTATTCTTCTCCAAATTATGTATCCTTATATGTCTTCACGCCTAGCAGCAGAGGATATATATATATATATATATATATATATATATATATATATATATCTCATCACCACTGACACAGACTGTACAGGGATGCCTGTCAAGTGATCTTTTTTTAAAGGTGCACTTATGTAACGACAAACTTATTTACCCAGGATGAAAATTTAACCAAAATCGTGCACCACTGCCGCCCTGAGGCCCGGTGGACCAACCCCGAGGTGAGGGGCTCAGGTCGGCTGGTTGGGCTGAGGTGGCTGAGGATGCAGCAAGGGAACCGAGGAGGAGACTCCTGAGCCACAGCCTGACACACACACACACACACACACACACACACACACACACACACACACACACACATACACACACTCACACACACACATATCCAGAGCTGCTGCTGCTGCGCACTGCCCTCCATCAGGGTAAGACGCTGGGCTGGTAGAAAGCAGGATGTGGTACATCGAGGCAAAGGGAAGCATGCTGCATGGTCACAGTCTGATGTGTGTTTCCCGTAAATGTATTTTTTTGTTTTTTTTTGTTTTATTCATGCGTGGACGGTGGATCAGGGAGGTAGACATGTTGGAAGCAAACAGCTTGGCAGCAGCTTGCAGGTTGTGGTGCTGAAGTTGAGAGTGCTGCAGCGACTGGCAGGAGAGCAAAGAGCGCTGAGTGCTGCTGGCATGTTGCTTCTACCCTGCTGGGTGAGTAGCTCTATCCAGGGTGTGTGTGTCTGTGTGTGCGTGTGTGTGTGTGTGTGAGGGGCGTTTGGTGCAGCAGTAGCTGTATTAATGGCTATGATGTGTAGGAGCAAACACATAGCAGCAGCGGTAGTGGAACTGAGCCGCTAGAGCCAGCGTTTAGTGAGAGCTGGTGTTTCTCTCTGGCTGTGTGTGTGTGTGTGCGTGTGTGTGTGTGTGTGTGTGTGTGTGTGTGTGTGTGTGTGTGTGTGTGTGTGTGTGTGGGAGGTAGGTAAAGAGCCTACAGGCTGATATGGAATTTACGGGTGATGATTTGCAGCCGAGATGCTGGCATTTGCATCTTCCGTGGGATTCGACACATGCGCACAAGCACACACTGAACGCACGCACACACACACACGCACACACACACAGACACACACATGCATATTTGTTTTCTGCTCCAATGTTTTTACGGCCGTGAGATGATGTGTTTCGAAAGCGTCTATCGCATCAAACTGCGTGTTATGAATCATCAGACGTCAATCACTGCCGTGTGTTATTCTTGTGAACTCAGAGAAGGGTTGTGTTACGGATCCATGAGCATATTAACACAACTGTTACAAAGCAGGATCTCTGCTGGCTGACTTCATGTTTTGATGACCAGCTCTGGTAACAGTCATTTCCTCTGCATGTGTGTGTGTGTGTGTGTGTGTTATCTCTCAGGGGGACTCTCTAGTTGGCCTGGACCATGAGCTATGAGTCTACCGTCTGGAACATCCTACCAGAAAACTCCACAGTAAGTCTGCCTTTCGTCACCAGCTTATTCCCAAACTTCCTGTGTGTGTGTGTGTTGTGTGTGTGTTGTGTCCAGCTCACCACCAGAACCATAGCTTCCCCTCATATGCTCTCCTGGCCCATTGACGGGCTAATAGAGAACATCCTGACCGGGACCTGACATAATTAAATCTCTGATCTAATCAGTTTTAATTTCCCCTCTCAGAGAAATTAACACGTGACGTCGGAGTCCAGCGCTCATCAACACTTGCTGTGCGTTCTCCCTCGGAGAGTTCGGCACACTCTTGAGATCCCTGTAGGGTCCTCTGTTTTCTTTACACAGCGTTGGTCGTCACGCCACGCTGGTCCTCTACGAGAGAACAAGGCGCGCTGTTGTTCTCCGCTCTCCCACTCGTGCTGCCGTCTATCATTTTATTTAAACCGTTTATCTTTCTCTTCCGCCTGAATCTGCACAGAGGAACAAGGGAGACCCTTTTTTTTGCTTGTAAATTTGGATATAAAAAAAAGCACAAATTCAACTTATTAAAGGAAATGAATAAATCAAGAAGATGGTTCATTTAATAAGAAATTCAAGTAATATATGAATTCCCCAATATTTATACGGCTAAGAGGAAGCTTATTGTGTCAAGAAAAACATACATCTTGCTCAATAAAAATGTACTGACATGACTAAGAAGTTATTCATGTATTATGTCTGTGTTATTTTCAGTAACCATGTATTTATTTACTCATTCACTGATTCATATCTTAATAAATCAAGTTAGGCTTTCTGCAGTAAAAAGTGCTTGCTAGCTAACCGCTAGCTGTGAGCGCTGAACACCTGTTTGCTGTAAGCAATAATCAATAATGGACTAACGCTAACGCTAACGCAAAATGTACCGATGAACGCTTCCTGCCACTCACAAAAATAATATTGACGAAATATATGTTCTTGGTCGGGATGGTAGATCAGTGAAGGACGCGGCTTCATCGTCATCTACTTATGTGGGAGCTCAAGCGGTGGATTCAATCAAGTTTTGTCAATAAATAAAGGAGGAGAGATTTTAAGGCGTCCTCCTCCGTCGAAACATGCTCATCCAAACAAAACTAAATTATCTTTGGCACCACAGAGCCTCCTTGTGAGCTTAATCCACTCAGCTGCAGTCCTCCCTGTGAGAGCTTCCCATAGCTGAGCTGCACCGTAGACAGGTTAACAGCTCCGGCATTTATTGATTCATTTCACTGTTGCATTTATAGATTCACTCTATGCAGGTCGGCCAGCCGGTGGATCTGAATCTATCTGTTAAGCTGCTTGCTGTTGCTGGGAAGGTTAAACAGCTGCACAGTGAGGCGGCCAAATCAGACTTTTCTCTGACTACATGTCTAGGATACTTAAAAAACAAAAATGTTGACAATTTTATTTAAGGCACGACCGATACATTTGACATAAAAAGCATTTTTTTCAACTTATATTTAAAACAATTAGAACAATGTGCGAAAGGTATGAATAATAGTCACATTCTAACAATGAATAGAAAAAAATAATTAAAAGGAGGAATTATTTGGTGACAGAAAAACATTTCTTCTTCCCATTTGTTACTAATTTAAGGGACTCAAAATAACTTTACATTAAAAACACCTTAAAAGATGGAGTGGAGTTGAGAAATGAGTATGACATTTCCTTAAATAAAAAGACTAACAATATGAATGGCATGCTGATGTCCCTTTGTCAGGATCTAAACTGAAAAACAACTCTGTATATATACATATATATATTTATATATATTTTATGAATGGGCTAAAGCTGCATTCCATTTACCTCGGAAGTCGTAGCTGAGAATGAGTTGTACTTCCAGTACACAGTAAACAGTATTTAGCTTGTACAAGCACCTTAGCATCATATCCGCAGGTAGAAAGAAGTTAGACAGCACTGTATGTATGACGGATTTAACGAGACACAAATGAAGTGCTAATAAATAATAATTCTGCTGATGCACGCAGCAGCCATGTTGGATTCTGTGGACGAGGTTGGTGGAGTTCATCCGACTTTCCGAGTTCAAGTTGAAAACCGTCCTAATGGAAAGCAGCATACTCACGCATTGTGTCATAATTCTAATTGAGGCTTTTAGAAAAAGAACATTTTGACTCTTTGAGTGGAGAGTGGACATGTTTCTACCGCTCATGAGGATATCAGTTGATGCTCATGTGGGAAGCTTTTTGCTTTTCTTATGCGTTATCCCTTTTAAACTGAGGACGACAGCGACCTCTCTTCCTGTTGAATCTACTTCACTTCCCCTCACTGCCTACTCATTAAACAGAGTTGTCCACTCACCAGTTAACAGACCTGTCGGTCCAGGGAAATAAAGCTGCGTATGCAGACATGGGACTGGTCATAGAGCACCAGAACAGGTGTCTCTAATGATGTACCGGTATCCACCTTTGCCCTTCTGCTCGTCTCCCAGGAGATCCCGTTCGTGGCCGAAGAAGAGCAGCAGGATGGCCACAGGCTCCTCCTGGTGATCCTCTCCTTCTTCCTGGTAGGAACCGTGATCTTCATCTTCATCTTCCTCCTCGCCTTCCGTCGCTGCTGTCGAGGAGGGCCATGCTGTGTCAGGTGCGATGCCACAAAAAAAAAATCAGGTCAAAACTTCTTACGTGACGCTTATTTGTGCGATGCGACAAAAGCGAATGTAACCCACGCCGAAATACGTTCCCCTGTAAATGTTATTCCCCCGATGCAGTTCTGTTGTGCGTGTAAACAGGGCTGTAAACGTGCATAATAGATAAGGCTCTTTCAGTTGGGAAAACAAAAGCAAACAACTTCCTGTGGAATGGTCCGGTTTGCTCCTCCCAAAGCATCTAACAGACGACGCAGCGACCCATTAAACAAATGAAATCATCTAAAGCTGTGTTGCGGTAGGACGGTAGAAAACATTATGCAACCCCCAAAGAGAGACATGTTAACTCAGGACAACATAGTGCATTCACTCATGAGACATGTCAGCTGTTTGACTGTCCCCCTCCGGACGCTTTGTCCCTCTCCACCGCATCACGCATCATCAAGTACACTTGAATTTACGAGAGCGCACCAGCTAGATGCAGATAAACGGAGAGCACAGAGGGAAAGGAAAGGCGAGGCTCGCAGGAGGCAGAGCCGGGAGAGTCGGGCAGACTGGTACAAATGATGAGTGTAATGAGATTTCATAGCAGCCATCGGCGGTGATTAATCTCGCATCGGTGCCCTGTGTGTGTGTGTGTGTGTGTGTGTGTGTGTGTGTGTGTGTGTGCACGGGGAATACACACACACACAGGGCACCGATGCGAGATTAGGAAGCGGGAGCCACAGAGGAAATGAAAGACAAGAAGAAGCACAGATCTGTGTGGATGGAGAAATCCCTCAAGTCAATTCACACACCCACACACACACACAACACACACACACACACACACACACACATGCAACCCGTATCTCTGCACAAAGAAATCAGAAGGAGAGGACTGTCTGGGAGGAGCTTTCAGTTTCTGGTTTTCCGCCTCATAATGTAAACTCTGGGCAGGAAGAAGCTAGCGTGAAGCTAAAGGGGTTCACAGAAGGTACTGAAAGAAGTGCGCATGCCTCGTCCCCTAAACCACGTGACCTTTACTGTGTCTTCTCTCTGTTCCCTTAAAGATGAGTGGAAGCGTACAATTCAATAAAGCAACCATGCTTTATCAATCCAAGAGCTCCTCCGGCCCTCGAGGGTTATCAAGTTTCCGGCAGTGTTTGAGGCCCTCATTGCTAATGCAGCCGGGCCAAGCAGACATTTAGACATCCAGTCCCGTGCCCGAGGCTTTATAGTCCTTATAGGTTTTTTTTAACAGCAACGCAGCTGATGGGAAAGCCTTGTACTGCCGGGGTCCGTGGGGTTGGACCTCGGGGGGAATCCCGTCACGGCATCGATCTTGAGTGTTTCTGTTTGCCCCCAGGGCCAGCGATGACCCCGAGAAAACCAACACCACCTACGTGGAGGAGCCTCAGCCCACCCATGG
The DNA here is from genome assembly GCF_910589615.1 of Taurulus bubalis. Classification (NCBI taxonomy): domain Eukaryota; kingdom Metazoa; phylum Chordata; class Actinopteri; order Perciformes; family Cottidae; genus Taurulus; species Taurulus bubalis. The sequence goes on along the minus strand of NC_136595.1, from coordinate 23,938,503 downwards.
TAAGAGAGAAATGGACAAAGAGGGAGCGGATGAAAGAGGCGAGTCGAGGGAGGCGTAATGGAGACGGCCAGGCTGGGAGATGGAGGGATTGGATTGATGGAAGTGGGGATATTTTTAGCGCGTCAGCACAAAATGTGTAATGTCTTTTCCATTAAAATATTGTGATCTCGACCCAATTAGTTTAAGCAGCTGCGCCACTCCTGTAACGCAGTTTGACATTTTGGGGCCCGGCGAACGTCTCGGATGCAAAATTACTTATTAAAAAGCGAAGCTTCAGTTTGGCACCAAACTTGCTTTTGTAAGGCTTTTTGTTTAGTTTTTCAGTCAGCAGTTTGCCACATTACCATACTCATCCTCCAGAGGTGTCTGAACATCTGATGCTTCACTTCAGACCTTTTAAAATATTTATTTCGGAGGGTGTGTTATCACTTCAGTACACAGTTGAAAGAGCTAGAACTGGAACTGAACATTGGACATTGTGGTTCGTGGTTGGCGCCCTGAACCCCCATCTCACCGGGGAAGCACAAATACAACACTAGGAAGAGCTGTACCTATACATACAAAATGTGGAAAAGCAATAGTAGAGCTTGAGCACCAACAAGGATTATTTCCTAACCTGATTAGATCATGGTTCAATTTTAAATCATGTTGCACCAAACTCTAAAACTAATAATCCAGTTTCTCAAAGAAAGTTGAGGGACAACCCAATTGAGTTTTATGATGTTGCTGTTGAATTTCTCTTAAGATATCATTTTAGCAAGGAAGCTGTAACAGAGCTGAACAGAAATATTGGTGAAACAGTTCTATATATTTTATTATTTGGCCATATTGCTCCATTAATTTGGCCAACAAGTTTTTCTCAAAGGAGTAACGTTATCTAACTAACTGCCTCTTTAGCTAGCTAGTTACCAACAATGTAACGATTTGTTTAGGAATACAGAGCAGCCGAAAATTAAAGGTTTCCGCCCCTTTTTTATAGCTCACTTACTTGGTCCAAAAAAAAGAACAAATTTATATATATATATATTTATTTTAATTTGATTAAGCAAACATATCCATATTGATTAAACTCTTTAATTTTGGTTTACACCTGGATTTACTAATGATTAGTTTTTAATTGGGCAACAGAGCTTTGCTTAATTTAAAATACTGGATTTGTAGCATAACCCTCCCAAAGATGGTCCTGCACTTGACTGATGATTTCAAATTTATTGATAAATTCCAAAAAACAATGTAAGAGCTGTGTACAAAGGCACAACAATTATAATTATGTTAGCTTACTCCTCGTTAGCATTAATAGCATACACACAGAGCCAACACTTACGCTAATTTCCTTAAAACATACAGTTATTACAATTATTACATTTATTACAACTTAATTCAATTTAAACCTATAGTTTTGATAACTAATTAGAACTGATCTTAGAATCTATGAATCCCTTTTTGATGCAACTAAGAGTCCGAAGATCGTGCTTGCAGCTGAGGCTGTACTGCTAGCATGCTAGCATGCTAAAGCTTGGCATGACAAATGTTCACCATCTTAGTTTTAGTGTTTTGTGGGTGTTTGGTCGAAAAGTGAAAAGTCACAAGGCTTCACCCTCAGGGGACCATGAATGTGAGAGGTTTCAGTCTGGAGCAGGGAGCACTAGCATGGCTGTACATTCTGAGTAACGGTAACAATAACCTTAAGTCTCTTTCCTCTCGGGTCTCCGGTAGAAATCACCATCAGGGTGGACGAGTCCGACTGCCTGTCGATGGCCAGCTCTCACAACCAGGAGACCGAGCGCTTCCTCTCCACGGGCACCATGGGCCGCCGCGTCTCCTTCAACGAGGCCGCGCTCTTCGATCATGGCAAGAAGGCGCAGGAGAAGGGCCGCAGGTTAGAGAGCCGGCGGACACAGAGGCACACATTGGCAAAGACGCATATTGACGTCCGTGCACTTTCTCTCTGTGATCAAAGCATCCCCTCATCTAGCTAACGGTGTCGCTCTTCTATGTTAGCTTAGGGTTAAGAATGAATCCAGAATGCATTAAGCGTGCTGACGACACCAAGAGGTCTCACCCCTTCTCATTATTTCAGTACCCTGCTTTTCTCTTAAAGCCAGGGGCCCGATGTGCAAATACTTCAAAAGGAATTATTCTGTGTGGCTAAATGTAGAAACCAGTGCAACTCTGATGGGTCTGCATCCGACAGCTCCCCATGGCTGTTTGTGCAAGCGTCACGGTTTTTAACTTATCCAGAGTGACTCACCTGTTTTGTTGCTTTGTATTTAAAGAGGACACATTGTAGAAAGTGAGATTAAGAAGCTATAAAGATACTGTGAAGGTATAAAAACGTATTAAGAAGCCGTATGGACTTCGTTAAGGAACCTGGAAGCACTGATCAATCAGAGCAGACTTGGCTTTTTTATAGGGAGGGGCTCTTAAAGAGACAGGCGCTAAAACGGAGCATTTCAGGTGAATACAGGTTTACTCCATAGATAGAAGGTATATTATAAGGGGGCACAGACTTTTTGAAGACTCAAATTTGGCATTTTGGCCACCGCCATCTTGGTTGAATTAGAGAACAGAAGTTACCATATTTGGACTGCGGATGAGAGAAAGGAGACGGTATACAGCTGTGGTAGCGGCCTGTCGATCACAAGGTAGCCCCGCCCTGAAGCATACCCTGCTTTAATGTCTGTTTTACCCTAAATGGGACTAAGATTTTCTAAATGAACATCATGCTGAATTGAGGAAGACTTGAAAGTAGCAAGTGAGACCAAAAAACGAGAAAGAGTTTACCATGTTTACTGAGGTAATAAATAAATTAATGGTAGGTCGCCCCCTGATGGCCATTAGAGAGAATGCAGGTCCAGAGGTACAAAAGGGTAACTATAAAGTGTTTTACAAACATCAAAGTAAACATCTAGTAGAAATACCCGCCCGGACCTGAAAATGAGCGTGACATGTCTTCTCTAACTGTCGTTCTCTCTAGGTACACGCTGACCGAGGGCGACTTCCACCACCTGAAGAACGCCCGGCTCACACACCTCCACATCCCTCCCCCGGGCCTCAAGATAGTCACTATCCATGAGTGCGACTCGGCTGAGAACAGCGTCGCCATGACGACGCGCCCTGTCGCCAGGTCGACCATTTCCATCTTCCAGGTGACGACGACCTTTAACCCGCTTTCAGTCCTGGTGCATCGTTTTGTCTTGACTGGGGTTAATTAGAAAGTACCAGGATCAGAGATCTCTCATCTCAACGGGCCGTGCACATTGAGGGGTAATTATGTTTCTGTGTGTGTGCTTCCCTTCAGCCGATGCTGTGCCCTCTGCCACAAACAGCGTTGACCAGCCTGAGTGTCAATCCCAGCTGCGCCCTCCCTGGAGACGCTCTCAACTCTGTGGTGGACGCCACTATGGCCCTGGGCGCTAAAGAGCCCGTCTCCAGCTCCGTAAGTCGGCCCCCAAACTGCTGTCAAATATTATGCATGCAAGTGACGGTGAATATTTATTTGAGATCGGCACGCCACACGGCGATTCTCTTCCGGAAAAAGCATTTTAAATCGTGCAAATATCTCACAAAGCACTGTGAGTGTGCATACAAGTTACCTGTAAGAGCTCGTGTTTTGGGAAAATGCAGCGCGTAAGAAGTGTGTTGAGTCAATCATTTGCAGAGCGGTGAATTTACCGACGATAGTCACTCACTACGGCAAGCGGCCAGTCAACCGGTGAGTCACGCATGAGGACTTGAGAAGGGTCACGGAGCCTGAGGGAGGGCCGACAAGAGTGATGGTTGATGGGTAAACAAGGAAGCCTGTGTGGAACATCACTGTCAAAAGGGATTAAACACACGCCACCAGTCTTGGCTGGGTTTCCTGTCTGACCACGTTTCCTCTCCGTCTCAGATCGAGATGATGGGCGCGGGGCCCCGGGGCCGAGGCAGCAGCGTCGGCATCGGAGACGGGGCCCCTCATGCTGGCGGCGGCGCGGGAAGCCAGGGCCCCGTGCTGCAGTTCTTCACTAAACTGCGGCGCCATGCCAGCCTGGAGGGGGCCAGTCCCTACTTCAAGATCAAGAAGTGGAAGCTGGACAGCAGCCAGAGAGCCTCCAGTCTGGACACCAGAGGTAATGGATCCTCGGTATAGATGAGATAGATATTCACATTTTTTAGAAACAGTCGGCGCCCATGCAGCAGGGAGGTGCAACCGAGGAAAATAAAGTGGTATGAAGTATTTTCTTCTATTTATTTAGTATTTCTGGCAATATTCCCTCGTTTCGAACAGACAACAGTTAAGCAGGGGGCTCCAGCAACCAACTGTGAGACGCCATGCTAAGACTCTGAAATACACACACACACACACACACACACACACACACACACACACAGACACCTACAGGACAGATGGCTCAGTGACGTATAGTTTGGTCTTCCAAGTCAATTTGAGCCCCTGTGTAAACCGTCCCTGTCGATCCCACACACACACACACACACACACACACACACACACACACACACACACACTCAGTCCTTCGATCCTACCGGGGGAACCAAGGGGAAAAAAAAGATCGCACAAAATCCCCTCAGAACCCTCGACACCTGATGGAGACTTTCTCCTGAACTAAGTGTCTCTTCCCTCCGGCCCGCTCACTGCCCCCCCCCCCCCCCCCCCCCGTGTCTGTTGCGCGCCAGGCTCTCCCAAGAGGAGGCAGTTCCAGCGGCAGCGAGCCGCCAGCGAGAGCATGGACCAGGACGACAACGACGCGCACCACATAGACCTCATCCAGTACTTCGCCCGCACCCGGGACAGCGCCTACGGCCCCAGCCACCCGGCGACACGCCTCCTCTCGCCTCCTTCCACACCGCCCCCCTCCCTCGGCAGGTATCTTTAATTCCCTTGCCATTCATCTCGTTCACTGCTTTGCTGCCTTGCACTCATTTTTCTTTCCTGTAGCTAGAAACCGTGTGGTAATGTTGTACAGTGAGAGACGCCTCCGAAGTCCCGATTCTTCACCACTTTTGCTCGACAATAAAAGTGTGCTTTTATGACACAAAGGGGATATAATTAAATTTGAAATGAAACTGTAAATCATTGGGAAAAAAATATTGAAAAGGAGGTTTTAAAACGGTCCTCTTTTCTATCCCATTTAATTCAATCAAAACCAAAGATGCTCCGTACTACTGTGTAAATAAATATGATTTGCATGTAATGAGATCCCAGTAAACAAGAACCACTCCCACCATTTGGAGCGAGATGTAGGGGATTCCCAGAGTGCACTTTTCTTTTCTGTTCTTTTTCGGAGAGTGAAGTGGAGAATCGGGACGCGGGGTTTATTCTGGCATAGGAAACCATTCCACCGCTGACATGGTCCGATAATATCCACAAAAGGGCAAGGGGTGGCTGCGATTATTTATTTTAAGTTTGCAATTATAGCAACGCAGATTCCGCCCCAATGCTAGCTTATAAACACAAATAACCAATCTCCCAGAGTAGAATCTACATCGCTGACTATTAGATTAAACAAAAATCAATATTCCCTGTCTATGTTTGCTGATGTTTGTTGTTGAAAACAAAAGCAATTTCCTGGAAGCCGCCGCGCTCCAGCCGTGTTCCTTTACAGTATGCCTTCTTTAAAATTTGCTGATGAAAATAAATGCAGGAGATTTCCTGGGAGTTTTCGAGCACGGCATGGCACCGGTACTCAGCTAAATTCAGATTCAGGACATGCAACAAGCAGCCATTTGCGAGTCATGAAAACCATTCTGTGCAGTGTGAACACAGCCACGTGTCAGATGAATGTGTGCTTCAGGTAAATGCTCTGACACTGACGCTTGTTTTGCGTGTCCGTGTGTTCCCTCCCCTTCCTTCTCTCCTAACTATTTCTCATGTCTTATCTCGTCCCTCCACACCTGTGTGAACGCTACAGGGTAGAGGTAGAGGTGATGGTGGAGCCCAGCTGCAGCCACGGAGGACCAGGGGTAATTGGCCTGTCCCCTGATCCCCAAGACGAAGCACTGTCCCTGGCAAGAAGGGAAGGTGCAGACCCCCCAGATCCCCAGGACCCCCAGTCCCTTTACAAAGACATATGGAGCCTACGCGCGACACTGGAACAATACGCCGCCTTCGACCAGAGCGGCAACACCGACCGCAACTCCGTCTGCAGCGACGCCGAGAGCGTGTGTTCGCTGGGCGGGCGCGCGGAGACGGAAAGAGGAGGGCTGCCCGGCGACCCGTCCCAGGATTTAGGGGACGAGGCGGACGGCGGAGAGGACGACAAGGACGTCTCCATGCGTACGGATGAGCGCTTGGTGGCGACGGAGGGAAGGAAGAGGAAACAGAAAAGCACAGATTCCGAGCGGGGCGGCAGCGACGGGGAATCGGGGAACCGCAAACTGCTGCAGATGGACAGCGGCTACACGTCGATAGAGGTCCCGTGCCGCGGGCCGGAGGACCTGCGACTGTTTGGGAGCGGCAGCCCGAAGGACAGAACGGCCCACGAGAAGCGGCACCACTTTACCAACGAGGGGCGAACCGGCACCGTCGGCGAGAGCTTTGAGTCTCATCTCTTCGAGGAGGAGCTGGAGGACGAGATGCTGCTGGGCGCCAGCGGGGGAGTTTCCATAGAAACAGGTGCCGGCTCACGCAGCTGGGTCCCGTACGGCCAGACGCACGCGCCTCGGGAGGCCGCGCAGCCTCCGCCTCCGGCGCCGGCTCTGCACCGGCGCGACTACAGCATCGACGAGAAGACGGACGCCCTCTTCCACGAGTTTCTCCGCCACGACCCTCAGTTCGACCAGCAGGAGTCGCCGCTGAAGAAGCACCGGTCCCGGGTCCACCTCCGCAAGCAGTGGCAGCGCCACAAGCAGTGGAGCGACCCGGGCGTCAGACACTTCCAGTCCTCTTTCGACCGGCTGCGGGCGCCGCTCAGAAGGGGCGACAGCGTGAACTACCCGCTGGACGCCAGCTACCACAGCACGCTCCCCCGCATCGTCAGTGCGCCCGACGAGGAGACCGGCGAGGGGCCCGGCGGTGCTCCCGGCGCTCCGAAGGTAGAGCCGGCCACCAAGGGCGGGGGGCGGGGCGTCGCCGTCAGAGACGAGGAGGACAGCGCCTCCTCTTCCCCGCCGCCTCTTTGGCACTCGGGTGAGCTTCAAGACCCTCAGGAGGACGGCAAACAAGCCGCGTTCCCTCCCGAGCCGCCGGACGAGCGTTCCTCCCCTCAGCCGCCCGACTCCTCGGGCTACGGCCCGCAGACCATCACAGCAGAGCTCACGGACAAACTGACTGCTCACCTGGGGGACCGGCTGTACGCGGGCCTTCGCAGGACCAAGGACTCGGCCGCCGAGTGCGTGGCGGTGGCGGCCGCGCGCGCTTCTCCGGACCACAGCCCAGTGTAGCAGGGCTCTCCAGGCGTCCTCCTTCCTCACCCTCGCTCCTGCCGATGCACACTCTTCCCTTTTCTGACTCGTCTCGCCCTCCGTCTCCCCGTCTCTCTGTGTGCAGCTTGAATGGCGTGTTGAATGGGAAGTGTGCTTTTTAAAATCACCTGACATACAGCTGATCCACTGGAACTCATGCCGTTACGAAGCCGTTCAATGTTGCCGTTTTGAAGACAGATCCGATGCAAGATAATACACAAACATAGCTAACGTAACACAAAACAAATGCTTTTAGTGATAATTGTTTCCTCATTCATTGTTGCTGTGTCTGAGGTGTCCATCTCTGCCTTCCTGTCTCTCCAGCTTGAATAACTGAAGCTCAGTGCTTGTTGATCCACTGTGAAACCAGGTGCTATTAGATGAGTAGGAAGCTGCAGATCTGAACACACATTAGTGGGAAATAAGTCGTTTTATCACTATTTATGAGCTGCAAAATGATCTAAAATACCTGAAAACTTAATCAAAGCTCTGTGAGGCAAATTTAAAGGGACAGTTCACCGCAAAATGTGAACGATTTATGCTGTTCATCCATCTAGATTGTTTCGTGTGAGGTGTCGAGTGCCGGAAACATCAAGAGGAAGTGGACGAGAGGCTTGTGTTTATAGTTTATAGTTTATTTTTGGCTGAACTGTCCCTTTAAAGTGGTTCATGCTGGTTGTTTTGATCAGCAGTTCCCAACCTGTGGAGGTCCCAAGAGAAGTCTGAGAGGATTAAAGTAATTTATGTTTCTATTACAAACATTTGTCCCCGTAGAGCTACGTCAATCTCATTTATTCTTGTTGCCAATTTTGTGGCAATTTCTACGACTCCCATTTTTCCTGAATGTAACTCGCTCCGTAGGAAGATGGCGTCCCAGTTCTCCATCACTCGCAAAGCTCTGATCGGTGGATTGCTTTTCCGATTGTTGGAAGTAGCCCTCAAGTCATTTGTGGTTCAGGAAACAACATGAAAACAAATGTCCTCTTTCTTTTGTTCGTATCCACAATGTGTTCCTTTTTTCTTAGCCCCCGTGGATTTTGGGGATTCACCAACGTTTTATAGTTTTTTGCTTTTCTCCAAATTCTAAAATTGGTCGAAAACACCAAGATGAGAAAAATAAATCTCTTATTTTCACGGTCCAGAAGTTCGCAAGGAAACGTACGTTTTAAATTTAAAGAACACACAAAAACACATGAATATTATGATATGTTTTAGAGTCATTGTAATAATAATAGTTAAATAAAATAAATATGATTGGTCTTTAGATCCTAATTTCGACATTAAAAGCTTCAAACCTTGGACGATATTGTGTGGTTTTCCAGTATCGAAATCAAGTTATTTATTTTAGTTAATTTAACAGTAACTTAACTACTTGTGATGTTTCATAAGTATTTGCACACGGCATAGCACCTGCCCTTATATAGTGTTTAGGGGGACATTAATAATAAACATCTTATTTTTGTCTCTTAAATTGAAGAGAACGTTGCTGCATGAGAACAGAGAGCTGCAGCGATGATGTATTTTTGTAGGCCGACCCGAATGTTAGCATCGCACTGGTTCCCTCCACAAAAAGCCAAAGGGATTGTTCCATAGTTTCATTGCAGAAAATATTATGATCCGAACACATTTTTTTTAAAGATAATCTTCGCAAATGAACCCCACTTTTATAATGCTTTAATAAGTGTGAATGCAACGTGAGGCTATAAGCGCACTACACATGAGCGCGGTTATAAACACAACAACGCGTGAGGACCTTTTAGTCGTCTCATTGTTAGAAACCGCCGCTTTAAAGACGCATAAAAGCATCAAAATTCCCGAGAGCGATATTTACTGACAGACGCGTTTTATGTCGTAGAACAAAACGTCTAAATCTCGTCATTATTTCAGGCAACAAACACATTAATCGACTTTGAGACGACTCGTTTCTGGGTTTTCGGACCTTTTTAAGGGGCCACAAGCCAAAAAGGTTGGGAACCACTGGTTGAGATACGCAGTTAGCAAAAGCCAGAAAGGTTATGACTAATGAGGTGATCTTTAGAAAAGGACGATATCCTCTGAGTGTCCTCATTCAGAGTCGTTTATTTTTTTATTAGTTTATTGAACGAGTTTTTATTTTGTCTGCATTGCTTAAATGACAATGAACACTGAGAGAGTGGCGGGTTTGAAGAGCACCGGCTCAGAACTAACAAGACCGGGCGGCCACTCTGGTATCACGACTCTTCACGAATCACAGATATGACAATAATATCCATAAACTACGACTCTTTGCACTCTGGGCATCACCGGCGTCGACCTCTTGTCCCCACTGGCAGAACAAACTGGGTCTCGTGCGCACGCTTACAGCTCCATGAAAGCTCTGGGACGAGACGTTTGGTGTTTATTGAGTTTATAAGGAGAGGCATGCTTTCTTGTGCATGAGGGCTCTGAGAACAGGCCGTATTTTGTCCCCCTCCTCCTCTTCCTCTTCGTCTCCTGAGAAAGTTGACAGTGCAGTGGATGCCTCCCCTGGGGCCCGAGGGCTTCACTTTCTGCCGGCTTATAAAACCAAACCGAACAAAGGCGTTGTTTGTAGTTAAATCCCCTTTATTATTATTTCTTTTTTTGCCTCTTATTCGGGACAGCAGATTATGTCCAGTGGGCGAAGAAAGCCAGAGTTCACAGATCTCCGCTTCGTCGTCGTCGTCGTCGTCAGCAGCAGGTTGATGGTAACCCAGTCACGCTCATGAGATCTCATTCTCAGAGGGGCTGCTGGGCTTTCCGTCTCTCCCGCGAGATGGTGTTGAATATTAATCATAAAGGAGAAGGAGTTTCCCCTCTCATCTGGTCTTTTGAGGCTATTGCCACGCAGTAAATCCAAATCACCGAATAGAAAAACAAGGGAGGGGGTTAAAAAAAAAAACAGCATTCTCCTCTCATTGTTTGGGTGTGATGATGATGATGATGATGATGATGCTTCTTTCCAGTTTACCCAGATTAGATCTCTCTCCTCCGCGTGACAGGAGTCTCCTCTTGTGGGATAAGTGCAGATGCCGCGTTCCCCATTAGCAACCGGATAAAAGGGCGCAGACAGGGAAGCGTTATATATTTATTCATCTTTTCTTTGCTCCCCTTTCTTTCACGAAGGCCCCAATCACAATAATCCGCCGTGAAAGAAACAACGTTCTTTTTTTTTTATGACGGCGATAATCAGCAGAAGGGAACATTAAATGCTCCCCTATCACTTATAACGGAAGCGATGCGTCCCGGGTGACACTAATTACTCAGCGAACGCTGACGGGGCTTTGAGAGAAGGGAAGACGGCTGCGCTCCCCAACCATCAAAACGGCAAAAACGTCTGAGTCGGCGCGAGACGACGACGACGACGGCAACAATCGGAAAAAAATGGCCGCAAAGGGTCGCTTTTCCGTACATGTGTACAAAGATTTAAACCTTGCTGTGTATACAAGCACAATGTCACAAGAGCTAGACTAAATGGACGTCCTCTTTTAGGGTTAGACTGATGCTGTATAACTGGGGACACTGTGGTAACATAATGGTGTTTGCGTACTAACCAGTAGCCTGTCAAATGCATTGATGCATAGCTGTGTGTAGGTCTGCATGAGAGTTAACATTTTAGTACAGATCTTCATGTTTTCTCAGAGCTGCGGTACAAAAGGATGCATAGCTACGGCTCGTTCGTTCAACGCAGAAGTGGAAAGCGTTGGCACGACGAGAGATTTTTGTACTTTTAAGAGTCATGCTAGGATGCTGTGATGAGATTTTGTGAGAGTTATCCCTTTTAAAGTAGAAGTATTTCTGTATTCCTTGCTTGTTAGTAAACCGCTTAATTTAATCAAAGGAAGAAAAAAAAAAAAAAAAGATGAACTTTCTTTACAATTTTGCTTTTGTTGATCCAAATCAATTGAGCCTTGAGGGACCAAATTATCAAAAAAAAAAAAAAAAAAAAGTGTTATTTTAGGGTTGTTTTCCAATCTGTGAATAAATGAATGAAGCTAAAAGTGTTTCTAACTCGCTTTATTTCAACGGGATGGTCGGTAATCGAGGCGTGGGAACAGATCGCAGATAAGGTTCCCTCTCATGAATCTCATTTCATTTAGTTCTCTCTTTCTTTGGCTCGTATTGATTTCTTGCCTCTCCTTATCACCTCCTTCAGATTAATTGGAAAGAACAGCCAAATCCAGCCAGTGATCTACAAAGGGCCCGTCTTCTTCTTCTTCTTCTTCTTCTTCGTCTTTTTCTTCGTCACACCTTGTGATCTACCCGACTGGCCCGTGGCCTTGAACTGTAGCAAAGAGGAGCCGGAGCCGGCTGCTCCTGATGCAGAGAGCAAAGTCACCCATACACAGTGTAGTGTTGTACGTTAAAACACGCTGAACATGGAAAGGCTTGTTGCGATCCAAACCCAAACCCTTTTTATTCATGAAAAACTGCATTACGTCACTATTTACTTTAATAAGAAAATATCTACTTGAGCACAAAATGGCAAACGACCGTGATACAAACTTAAATATGATGTGCCCACACAAACAATTTCACTTAATAGGAAAATGATTCATTGTCTCTTCAAACAGTAGGCATGAAACATGTCTGAGTCACACTTGAGTGTTTTATTATCAGGACCAAAAGAGTGTTGAGTTATTAATTACAATTGTCAAAGAAAGATGATTAGCTATTCCTTAAAATCAATGAAGAAGAACAACAACCAGACAAAGCAATAAGAAGAAGGCGTAATGTTTATTAAAACAAACAGTCTGCAGTCGGTTTCTGCCTCAAGCTACATCATTTCATTTCATTTATTCTCTTGGAAGAAAGCAATTTTCATAACATCAAATGTTTCATCTTCTTTGAAATCCCTGTCAGCCTCCTGATTTAATACACATCACGATGCGCTTCATCCTGACGGACTGCAGAGTGAACACGCTGGGGGGAAAGGCGGGGTCTCAGACTCTCACTCTGTGTTTCACTCTTTTGCATCATGCCGAGCCTTTCCTCCGTTACCCGTTATTGTCTCTCAGCCAATCGCTGAGCTGGACACGCTCAGCTGTGAGCCAATGCTGACTTTGCAGAGGGGGTTCCTTCACAATGTGAGGGAATGTCAACGGCTGTGAAGTGTGAAAAATCCAGCGTTAACTTCCTTTGAGGTTGGTCACATATCCAATGTGAATGAAAGCCCCCGAGCTGAGTGCACTGGACCAATGGGGACTCTGAAGCAACAGCAAATGTGTCTCCAACACATCGACATACAAAGATTCATACACTCATAATCCCACTGACATACTTAATACTGATACCTAAAAATCCAGCCTCGGAACATAGCCTTTTCCAATATGTCACATGATAACTGTTGAGATAAGGATGGCAACTAATATATTTGTTTGTACATTTTGTGCTAAATGCCAACGCTCCATAAAGGAGATGAGTCGATTGATCGCGGTGAGTTCAAACCAAGCGGCAACCTCCGGAGAGAAAATAATGAAGCCAAGAACTGCAGTTCCTCGAGTGGCCACTTGAACCAAGTTAATCCCCAAAGAAGAAAGCTTGTTTGCAGCCTGGTTTTGGTCTCGATAGCTAATATCATCCGTGTGACTCATATTAAGCCTTAAAGGCCGGTGCCGTCACAGCCGAGAGATGATGTCATTCACAAAAATGTACCCCTCTGCTGTGTTGGGGCCTTTTGGAGAATTTATTAAGCACGATATGACTTGCTTGCTATGCGGTTCATTGTGACTTCCTGCAGGCCAATATGTGTCTGGATGACATCACACAACATCAGTCAGTTTCCAACGGGACATGAGCATCTGTTACGGTCGAGTTTCACAACATTTTCTTAATCATAATACACCAATCTGACAGAACACGACTTGAGTTGTACCTTTACTGATAGATTTCACAAACAAGCATGTTTATGTATCCTCATACAACGTTCCATAGGATATCTTACGAAATAGTTATTTTTCCTTCAATACGAGTCAATTTCTGCTCGTTGCATACAGACAGTCTTCTCAAAGTAAACTTCCATCTTCACAGGAAACAGCTAAATTAGGTTTAGGCAACACAACTACTTAGTTTGGTTCAGGATAAGATCGTGGTCTGGGTTAAAATAACAACCCAAATAACATGACAAATAGATCAACATTGAGGGGACACGAACAGCTGTTTCTTCGCTCAAAGATAGGTTTAGTTTGACCTATCCACCTGTCTTGTATGGATTTTTATATATTCTTTATTTTTCCTGGTTCATGATTACATGGAATAGATACAAATTGATTTCGTTGAATATCTACAAATTACAAATTATTCATTTTCATAGATATGGCTACGAATGCTGTATGAGAAAAGCTTGCCTCCAGATATGGTCCCTTCTGGTTCCAGAAAACCAAGATGGCGACGACCAGAGCCACCCTCCTCGAGCTTCACTTTCGCTCTTTGTAACCTAGATGTACGTCCATTTTTTACATCGTCTATGTCTGTTTTAACCGCAGGACGGAGAGGACCAAACATTTTTAGAAGGCCGAGGTTACAGCTGAAAGGTTGGAAAAAATGCGACATGACAAAAGAGTTGCAAAAGCTAGTGGAACAAAAGCTAGTGGAACAAAAGCTAGTGGAACAAAAGCTAGCTCAGATGTTACGTCAGGACTTTGGCTCCGGGGATTGAAGTCGTGACCCGGCTTTCCCGCTTTGAAACTGCATCGCTTGTCTTTCATGTTAGCATGAAAACTAAAGTGTCTTTTTAGCAACTGGGGAAGTCTCACAGAGAAAGACGAGCCGCAAACAAAAATCCCCATGAATACAGATGTTAGGAGACGCTTCAGCTGTCACGGTTTGTTCCAGCTCGGTGCGGTTGCATCACTCCGCTAAGCAAACACAGTGTCGTGTTCAGTCCATTCACAAACCAAACTGTTGCTCACGCCGCCGAGAACCACAAATTGAGATGGTGATGGTGTTCCCTGCTTCGTGCCCCTGCGTCACACGCCCCCGCCCACACATCGCACATTTAAGGTCTACCCTCCACACATGAATGAGCACATATTTGCAATTCCCCTCCACCTCTCCTCCCCCTCCCCCTCCTGCTCTGCCTCCAACGCAAGACGGCCGTAGTCAGGGATGCTTCTGAGAGGAAAACCCTCTCCCTCCCTCCCTCCTTCCCTCCCCTCCACCACCACCTGCTCCCTCATTCCCCCTCCACCCACGCATTAACCCCTCCTCCCAGATTTTCCTTTTAACGAGAGCAGCTCCAATGTGGTCGAATGTGCGAGAAAATGCCGATGACTCACCGGGTTCCTCTCAGCTCACGACTGGGCGGCTATTCTATTTCTCACTTATTATGTGCGGCTAAATATATGTGATGCCAAACGCTGATAAGTGTGAAATAATGTCAACTGAGCAGACCTCAGCTGTGTGTTAGGCAGAGTATAAAGAAGAAGAAAAAGAGGGTTTTACTACTGCGGTGTCGTTTTGTGAATTGCACAGGGAAAGCCAAGTTATTACTTTTAACTTATGATGCCTGAAATAGGAGGGAAAGGTAGTTTAATGAACAATGGCAATAATATATAGATATGTGGTGTCTGCGTGCAGATGGATGGTGATGGAGGGGGGGATTTTTCATTCTTTTGGGAAAACAAATCGAGGACTGGGAGACTCTATTAAAGCGCCTAAGCTTGTGCTGCTAAATGAGTCATGGAGAGAAAAGGAGGGAAAGGAACAAAGAGAGGGAAACAGTGACAGACAGATGAAGGAGAGGATAAAGAGGAAGACAGCGAGGAAGACGCAGAACTGGCAGAGATGAATGGGCCCCGTGCCAATCAGGAGGGAAAGAGACAGCGAAGAAATTAAAGCGAGCAGGAGAAAACCCTAGAAAGCTGATTATGCAGCATCTCCTTCCCACGCAGTCTGCCCACGCTTCCTCTCTCCAACACCTTCCTCCTCCTCCTCCTCCTCTTCCTCCTCCTCATTCAGGATTCTGCTCCATCCATTCCCCCCTCCTCACCTCTCAGGGGGACGTAAGCAGAACTCTCCAGCTTTGTTTTTTTAACACACAGACTGAAGCTTTTGGGCTATTTGTTACACTTGGTGATGAGCTGAAGGACAGAAGCACACCCACACACACGCAGACGTTAGTCCACACGCCGGTGAGTTATCGCGTATCGACCGAGCAGCCGTTCAAAATCCCATTTGAACTGTCGTCGTGTGTTTCATTAAGGCTTGGTGAGAGATCCTGCTCACGCTGCTCATAAGTCAGCTGATGGCAGAAACAGTCTTTATGAGGTTAGATGTGGACTAAAAGGGAAATAGTGTCGTTGGGGGGGTTTCCTCGCCAGTCCTGTGTGCAGTTACTGTGATTACAGCTGAAGGTGGAAGCTCCTTTGTCCGGATCTTTGTCCGATCCTCTGCAGATGGAGAGATTCTCTTGTTCACCTGTCGCACACCACAGACTCCCGAGTGCTCCAGTCCTCTTTAAAGGAACCTTAAAGGGGCAGTGTGTCGGATTTAGTGACATTTAGCTGTGTGGAAACGTAAATACTCCTTCGCTCACTCCTCCCTTTAAAAAACAGCGGTAACTTGAGCCACTTGACCCATCCACATCGCCTCCTGCTTGCCCTTTGTGGACTTCCTGCTCTTTTTTAATACGTCAGCTGCTCTGGGTTTACATTATTGGAGTCAGTGTGTCGGTATCAAACGCCAAGGGGAACTGACCAACCGTCGTCGTTTGGCGAGTTGGTAGTGAGACCGGGTTGATCCATACCATAATAACACTACCTTTAGAGCGGAAAGGAAGTCACCACGTTACTGCAGTTTCACAAAAAAAAAACATGGCGGTGCAACAAGGTGGACTCCGTGAAGCGGACCTGCTCAGTTTCTAGATATGAAAGATTCTAAAATAACAAAAGCACAACAATTCTTAGCTCCGGATTATTTATTACACACTAAAGGAAACAGAAATGAGTGCCATATTCCAGACCTGCTCATCGATGCCTCACACTGGCCCTTTAAGACGACCTGGGATAGACGTGGGTCACTGCTGAGGTAGACTAAAGACGAGAGTGACTCACTACATCTTGGGACTTCCAAAACATCAACACTGATGTCAACAGTCTGCCACCGGGGTGTGACTGGAGGATTATGACTCACATTATCCTCCTAATCCAAACATCAATGCTCGTCCAGGTGACACAAGACCTGAGGAAAGTGAGTGGGATTAATGAAGTTGCTAAAGAGATGACCAATAAGAAAAGATCAGTATGTATATATATATATATATATATATATATATATATATATATATATATATATATATATATATATATATATATATATGTGTGTGTGTGTGTGTGTGGATATATATGCACATGAGGGGGTAATATACAGGTACAAAGGTAAGAAGAATGCACTCTAATGGTCTTCTGGGTTTTGATTATGTTTGTTTCCTGTTTTAGTTTGAAAGTCCTCTCCTCTTTTGTTTTACTTCCTGCCTTTATTTGCTTCCTGCCTGCATGAACGTTTGCCCCGCCCCTCATGACTTCCACCTGTTGCTCACCTGTCCCTCGCCACCGCCATCTTTTGCTCGTGTGTTTTGTCTCTCTGCTCTGCTTGTCTTTGTCGTCAAGCGTGGCTTTTTGTTTGTCCCTTTCTTTCAGCCATCGTTCGTCGTACATCTGCGTTTTTGGGGTTCTTCTACCGCCTCTGCTCTCCAAACCGCCACATAAACAAGTCGTCGGTAAATAAAAGGCCTTGGCCTAACTCCATTATTTTTGGGCATCAGGTGCAAATCAAGAAAAGCAGACAGCCTCTGTGTTCCACCTCGCCTTCAACTGCAAAAGCTCATTTTACACTTGTCCAACGCGCGTCTTCATCCGAGTGTCAGTTAACCGACAAAGAGGTGTTTGCTGATTCATTTCCGAAGAGGGGGCCGTCTTATTACAAGAACACAGGAAACAACTCCCCATAATGGCGTGTTTTTCCTCATTTAATCAGAGCCAGCAATTGTTCTTGGAAGAAAGAAGAGTGTTACGTGCCCCCTTCTTCTGTGTTTTTTTTTTGTTTTTTTTTGCCTCCCCCATCTCTTCTCGCACCACCCACCTCCTTCAGTGTGCTTCTCAGCTGTGGGTTTACTGATTAGCCGGATCCATAAATAAGTAATCAAAGCGAGAGCAGCGACATTTGGCTCGCCCTTATTATCAACCAGCTCTGTTGCACACACACACACACACACACACACACACACACACACACACACACACACACACACCCTCAGATCCCCTATTAACCCGTCTTCATGTGTTTTATTGGAGGATAACCAAGAGACAACTTAAGCCAGTTTATCTCCTGCTCTGATGAATACAACAGTAGGAATAACAGTGATAGTTGTGTGTGTGTGTGTGTGTGTGTGTGTGTGTGTGTGTGTGTGTGTGTGTGTGTGTGGCCGAGGGACAGTGGGATCGGGAGAGAAAAGGGAAACATACAGTCAGTGCCGAGTGTGACTAAACTGACTGCAGCAGAATGACTCACACTGTTGCTATGGAAACCTAAAGACACGCTCTCCTCTATATTGTGCGATTTCAGCTGCTGGCGAAAGGGGGGCGAAAATGTAAGGTGTTGTTTATTTATTTATTTTTTATCATTGTGAGAAAAGGGGGTTGCAGAGAGCATAAAAGCCTCTCTCTCTCTCTTTATATATATAAATAAAGCCAAAATACTCTCTTCCAACCACACCTCTCTATCTCTCTCTCTTTATATATATACAAATAAAGCAAAAGGTAAAAGCAAAGCCAAAATACTCTCCTTCAACCATACCTCTCTCTCTCTCTCTCTCTCTCTCTCTCTCCCTCTCTTTATATATATATATATATATACATACATACAAATAAAGCTAAAATACTCTCCTTGTACCACCTCTCTCTCTCTCTCTCTCTCTCTCTCTCTCTCTCTCTCTCTCTCTCTCTCAGCACTGCAGTATGAAGGCCAGCAGCTCCGTCTTCTCCACATAGTGATCTGATGTGTGTGGGTGTCGAGCTTGCCGATGCCCTTGGTAAGTAAAAGCCATGGCGGATGAAGTCTGGCCTCCCACCACAAAACTAAAACCTATTTAGAATTCATTATGAGCCGTCGTTAGGACCGTCCCGGTTATTCACACCGCATGTTCTTCCTGTGATAATGCAACAACCGAAGTTAGCAATTAACCTGCAAATACCACGGAACAATGACTTCCAGTGGTGGAAAGTACTGCGCTTCAGGTTGATTATTCCCAGTATGAAGAATATACTTTTTTACTGGTTGTGGATTTGATTGTGGCTCATTACCGGTTAAACCTCCCACTTTCTCTATAAAAAAATGAATATCTAAACATAATTTCACACCACGCAAGGCACCAGCGTGGGACAACAGAAACATATTGCTCAGTAGAAGATCCAAAAGGCATTTGGGCGTTGCTCATGTTTTGAGTGAAAAAGTGTAACAGCAAAAGGAGTTCCTATACTTCAATGTAGAAGAGCCTTAATAGAGTTATAAAAACCACAAACGGCAATATATTAAAGGAATCTCCCCCAAACCCGGCAAGAAGAGTTGGAGTAGTTGATAAAATAAGGAAAAATATATATTTAAATTCCTCCTTGATAAAAGAGGTGAACCGGTAAATTATAATTAAGATTAATCCAACACTCAAATTCTTAAGATTGCACATTTTTTAGGGGAATACATTTTGGGTTTGGTGTTTGTTTATTTTTAGTGTGGAAAGTGAGCCAGCTAGTTTTTCAATGTCATCAAACATACAGTTTAATAGAGTCATTTTCTGGCTAACCTTCTGACTTTAGTGCCGTTAGCAAGTGGCTAACCTCTCAAAAACAACCCGGAAATGATTTCAACAGTGTTTCCCCAATATTCATTCTGTAGTGGTGGAGTTATGAGTGTTAGCTATAGCGTTAGCGTTAGCGTTAGCATTAGCGTTAGCATTAGCGTTAGCATTAGTGTTAGCGCTGCTACAACTTATAGCATGAGATGACACTAGTCCTGACCCCCTACATAAAACCACACACACACACACACACACACACACACACACACACACACACACACACACACACACACACACACACACACACACAAAGCAGATCGTGATGATTTATTAATGAAAACTCAGCTGCTGGCATTTGCTGTTCTAGAAGAAGGAAATATAATGTGAGAAACAGGCAAACCAACTAAATAAAAGTGGCGTACTTTCTTTTTAAATGTGAGTCGGCTCTAACTTATGCCAATGTGAAGAAGAAGAAGGGTTCATGTGGATTTCGCAAAGTAACAGATACATATTTAGAAAGGAGGTGGTAGAATGACTGATAATTGTGTTACCGCTGGCCGAGAGCAGTCAACCCAGGGGAAACACTGTGCTTAAATACTCAGTACGGCTCATATTCATGCTGTAGTCAGAAGTTTCTGAGTATTATTTGCCTTTATTTGTTATTTTGCCTTTTTTAGCCAGCAAAAGCTGATACCAGATCTCTTTGGATTCAATCAGAAATTCAGAAAACAAGAGTATGGTGAGGAATGTATTATTAGTTATTTGTGGACTAATTTTCAATGCACATTTAAAAAGAAATGTTCAGATTTTCTTCAAGTCTGTCTCTTATGAAACATTTTAACGTGATTTGTTGCTTTTATAGGTTTTATATTGTTGCAAATCTTAATATTTTTGACATTTGTTATGTTAGCCTGACAGAAAATGCAATTTGAAGACATCATCTTGGACTCTGATAACCTGCGATGGGCAGTTTTTACTATTTCACAGACGTTTTAGTCTAAGCAAAAATATCGATATCATAAAGTATATTTTACTTTACTTTCTGAGACACTGTCGCTACTTCACATTCGTCTTTGCTTCATGTTGTTTAATTTTAATAGACATTGCTTTGTGGTATTATAGTATAGTTATCAACTGGAAATTGCAGTAAAGTACAATTACAGTAGTTAATTGGAAATCGAAATACAGCAACTTGCTGGCAACCATGCTTCCAGTTGCTTCCTTACGTTTGTGTTTCTTACCTGTACACATTACAACAAAGACTAACACCGACTGGGTATTTTTATTAATCCTTCAAGGGAATACTGAAATATACATATGAGGCGCTCTTTCTCTGTTCTCTCATGAAAGTCACACAGTCCTCAGCAAAAAAAAGAGATACACAACCCCACCTCCTTTTCTGACCTCCTGTCCCGTCCCCCCTCATAATTTATCTACAGTCCCTACATTGCGTTAAAATAATATGTGTCCTCACTTCAAATTGGAAAAGGAAGTAATCTAATTTCCCACCACACATACACCAGACTCCAGTCTGACATTCTTAACCTAGCATTAATTGGCAATAGAAAATGAATCGGGCCGCTCCCCTCTCCATGTCCTCCCGCTCTGCAGATGGGAGGAAACACAAAACACAGAAGTAAGGCCAGGGAAGAGCGATGGCCCTCGTCTTTAATTTAATTGGGTCCTGTGTGGACACAGTCACAGTTCCATGCAGCTCATTAAGCTCCACTATGAAAAATAAATGTTCCAATTCAAAGACTAACATAATAAAGCAAGATAGGATAATAAATAAACTGACATAATTTCCCCTGAGGAGACGTATCTGACTGCAGGAGAAGTAGGTTGCGGTGCAGTCAGACAAACATGTAATAACGGGGAATAAGAAAAGATTATTCTCTTTAATTTCCTGCCCGCCTGCCAAGCCGCTGCACGCTGACGGAGCCGGTGATTGAAGAGGCTTGATTGTAAACGGCTCCGAAGAGACACGGTAGCCTTTGTCACCGGGCTCAACACACCAAGAAGTCACCGCAGTAAAGGTGGGAGGAGGGGAAAAGTAGTTTCATAAGAATGTTTCAGCTATACAGTAGACGAGGAACTAATTCAATCTCAACAGAATCTTACACAAGCTATGCAAAAGATAATAAGAACTTTCATCGTGCATTTTGACTCTTCTGCATTCATGATATGGATGTCTGCATGTGAATGTGTGCTTGAACGTGTGTGTGTGTGTGTGTGTGTGTGTGTGTGTTGCTGGAGGGCTGACACCGGCACCATGCTGCATTCAGCCAAAACAAGAGACAATGACATATTGAGTGCTGCTAGCACCTTCTGTTCATCAGCCTGCAAACCCCTCTCCGGGCCATGGCTGCTGACACAACTACAGTGTCATCACACACTCAAGCAGGTCACACTGTCAGGAAGCAAAGCTCCACGTTACCGAGTACATTGCACATTTAAGTGATTGGGAATGAACGTTTTCTCAAACTACGCAGGCCGGTCTAATCCAGCATTCGTAGCTATATAAAGCGCCGTAGTTCGTAGATAAGCCACGAAATGATTTCATCCACACGATCATGAACGAGGAAGTATGAAGACAGCATGAGCCCACATGGGGCGGGCAGTGATGGAGGTGAATGGGTCCAACAATCCATGATCTTTCAGCCAGAAGATCGCTGTTGGTTCTTTGCGTGAAACGAGAAAGGTTGATTTATTTGTCACGTAATTTACGTACTTCAGATACGACACTTCCATAGTTATGTTCAGCCAAACTTCCAAAAAAGGGTGTACTTCATTTTAGATTTACTTGCGCAACAAAACTACGTTGTCAACTTTAGGCAACAAAGCCACTTTGTTCGGCTTGGGAAAAGATTGGGGTTTTGGGGTTCAAATAAGTCTGTTTGATAGCTAACTGGCGTTCGTTAAGTGTGAAAGTTGCATCACAAAACTAAGGTGCAATAAGTCAACGTTGACTTGGGTTTCACACAAGACACAAACAGCGGTTTGCTGGGTGAAAGTCTCTCTGTATATTACGCCAGGAGCTCTGAGTGCCTCTACTAGTGACACATATATGTTTAGCTGGTGCGCTAAAGACACTAAAGGAGTCTGATACCTCGGTGCGTTGCTATCGGACGTCAAGGGGCAGCGACCAGAGAGAACAGATTGAATTAACATGATCAACTTTTAATATATTTGTTTTACAGCCGGTATGATGGTGACTATTCTGGCACGAACACATTATCCCCTCTTGTTTGTTCTAATTAAACAGAAAGGCACCGTAGTAAAGGAAGAGGCAGACAAACCCAAAGTCCTCATTGCCAGGCTGTTGTCGAGCGTGCACCTGTACCGACCCCGTCTGATGATGCTGTTTCCTGATAGGAGCTCCTCTCTGAGACAAAAGCTGGCTCCATCAAAGGAATAGAAGGTACAGAGGAGTCAATGAAGGCTGTTGTGTGTGTGTGAGTGAAAGATAAATGAGACACACACACTTAATTTGTCGTATTTTGTCCCTGATCAAATATTTGGCACAAACAACAGATCTACACGGCATTCAGCAAAAATAAGGTCATGAAATGAAACGGTCGCGCTTCATGTCGGTGTTAATATTTTAATACATCCCACTTCCTTGTAATTTGCTCCCAAATATTCTGTCAGCACGCGTGTTTTACATGTTTAATATATTCTAAATCGCTGTAGTACAAAGTGGCACTCTGACGACTGCTCAAAGGGAAGATACACAAATAAAATATGATTTAGCTCATTATACTTCCAGACTACAATAACTACATTTAAATGGGTGTGGATGCTCGTCTTTGTATTCTTTATTTGCTTTTGTGATTGTCTCTAGCTCATGGAATAAAGAGTATGAATCATCGGCAATCACGAATGTTGATGATGGATAAATGACTATTCAACAAAGCCGAGGTTATGCACCAAAATAGATTTAAATGCAATAAATGGTTTAGTTAATAATTTACCAGGGCTGTTTATGTTCAGTCACATGCTGAAATGCATGCTGGGCCGAGCCCCTCCTCTGCCCTTATCCTCTCATTATTCTCCAGGGCTCGGCCTTATGTAGCACCACACATGCCTGGGGGCGAATGACATCATTCTCCCAAGAGACAAGCTCATCCTCGTCCTCCTCTTCCTCACCACACATCAAACATCCAGAGGAAAGGACCGAACACAGAAAAATAAAAAAAATATTTGACACGCTTGTCTTTTCACTCTTTCTGCGGCTAAATCGTCTCCACGCACTCAAGAATAAAGTGTCATCCTGACATATAATATATTTTTAATCAAGAACACTGCAGCAGGGACAAAAACAACACGTCAACCCTCTGACAGCTTGTTAAAAAAAAAAAGCCCACGGATCTACAAAGGACATTCTGACAAACGTGGGACAATTACTGTGTGTGTGTGTGTGTGTGTGTGTGTGTGTGTGTGTGTGTGTGTGTGTGTGTGTGTGTGTGTGTGTGTTGTTTTGTGTACTATAGGAGGTCGTGACTAGTGTCATCTCATTATGGAGCGTGTCCTTTGTCTTTCACACATTTTAATCAGTCCACTCATGACACACACACACACACACACACACACACACACACACACACACACACACACACACACAGTAATTGAGCTTCTGGTCTTACTTCTGGTGTCCTGGTGGAAACAGTCGGCGTCCATTCAGATTCTCCCCCTGAATAGAATGAATATTAACTTTGCCATTCATGAATATCAAAATAGATTTTAAATTCAGAGTACTTGTGGAACGGGCGCCATTACGGACCTCAACCACTTGCATTCAAAGAAGGATGTTCTGTGGAAACTTTTCAGAGTGGATATGTAAATATGAGCCGATGAACAGTCAGAAAAATCTATTTTAGATTCAATTCTGGCAATGCCGATTAGAATATCAGATTTTTAAGACATGATTATCGTGAGGAAAATAATTAATGAAAAGGATTTTATCTGTAGAATATATGAAAACAAATGCGATTGATAAAAGAAATTGCCAAATTATTTACACTCAGAGACGTGTGTAGGTAGACAGGTGGAGAATTTGTAATCATAACTGTACAAAATAATGATTTAAAGGTGCTTGATTTTTTGTTATATGTGTATTCTTAACATGATATCAACATTTCATTTTTTAAATATCATAGTTGTCGTCAATATTATATATTGTCGTCAATACTATGGTATATTGTGACGCCCTTTATTCTAACTTAATTCACAGAATTCTGACTTTAGACCAGCGATGTTTTGATACAATTGTCTTCCATTAAAATACCTGAACTTGTTTATTGGCTGATCCGATACCAGTGTGTTAAAAACAAAATAGTGTATAAGTAATTTATAAGTAATAACTCCCTCTCTACTATCTATTCAACATCAATGTGAATAAATCTCCCTCAAACAACTATATTTATTCAAGTTTTATCCAATTTTACAAGATTACCTTTGAACACCTCATTGTAACGTTATAACTTACATGTGCCAAATATTAATCTGTACTAATAGAGCATGAACGCATCATAATGTAGCTCAATGCAACCTCCAATACGTTAGCTGTTAGCTCGTTTATTTAGCAAAGCGGGACTGTGCTGCTCACCGGCTGCTGACAGCTAGCGTTAAAGCTCGGTTTCGCTAATCCTCAGAAACCAGCGAGATTTAAAAACTATCCTCTTTTCACATGAACGTCGCCCGATTTTTTTAAAATATCATTACCAACCCTGCCGTGAACTAGCTCTCCTCCTGCCGATTTCAAACACAGGTCGTTCACAATGAAGCAATAACTAGGATGCACAATAGTTTGCACGTGTGCAGTACGGATCGGGTAGCTTGTGACCACGTGTTGTTGTTCCTGTGTTGCGTAACCGATAAACGATCCGATAACGTGATGTTGGATCAATGCGTATACACTCGCATACTGACGTGATCAGAGGCCTTTGAACAACTCTACTTTGAACTCAAATACACGTTTCACACGTGGCCCTAATCCTCTTCCGTAGATACGAATCAAAGCACGTCACCCACAAGAAAATGTGAGTTTTTCCTCCAACCTACCTGTGACAAAACACACAAAGAAAAGTTACACAAAGAACCAGCTCGGCTTTCAGCTCGGCTCAAATGACCTTCAGCCAAAGGAGCAGGGAGAGTTTAGAATAGATGGTTTCACAACGGTTGTATTCACCGCCGCTGTGTCGTCAGTAGGTGTCGTTCTCCTGTTCAGATTACACATCGCCCAGGAAACTAAAATGGCCCACGTGTCCTTCCTATTGCCAGAAATATTGAACAGAGCAGCCCACTACACGTGTCCTCTCTGAGAGCGGTGAGTAATGCTTGGAGATGGAAGGGTGAAGAAGACCTTTTGTTTTATAACAGCTCACAGGGCATGAGTGATGCCAGCTGAGCTCCAGGGGCATGAGGTAGGTAGTGGTGAGTGACTGTGTGTGTGTGGAGAGGGCTTTTTTATAACCAAACTACATGGAGTAGTATGTGTGTATGCGTGGGCAGAAGTGTGGAAGGTGTGAGTGTAGTGGAGAGAGTGCGATGCGTGGGAGGTGCGTGTGCACGGACTGCAGGTAGAGACGCACACATCCTGGATCATATTGGTTTGTGTGCTCTTGTCACATGGTCAGGCCACGTCTGTTTGACCCGTTATATCGTCCTTGCTTTATTCCCTCCCCGGTAATCGGCAGTCTCCATTATTTACAGAAATGAGTTTTTCTTCCTTCCTTTTTTTTCTTCTCTGCCTGCGACGAAGAGCTCTCCTGCCCACTCCCATTCTCCAACGTTAAACAGCTCATCTTACTCCGCCACCTCCACCACTGCAGTTACATAAAAAACAAACATTAAAAGGGTCGCAATTATCTGTGACTTACAACAAGTTCAACGATGGATAGAATATGTTTTAGCAGAATGGTTGGAGGACTTTGGTACATGCTGTACAGAGGACTTTACAGCTTAGAGGTATACACTATTTTTGAAAATCTTGTTCGATGACCACTTAAGAAACTGGGTTTGAATTTCATTTTCAAGAGGCAGCTCCAAATGGATGGAATGATAATGTATTTTAAGCATATTGATTTCGGTGGTGGAAAAAAGGAGCTACAACGACATGAGAGGAGAAATAATCGGTATATCTTCCATAAACTTGCTTCGGAAACGATGACAATTAAAAAGCAAATACAGCAACCGATGCTACGTTCAACAGGTTCACCTTCGTACGCCAGCATGCTAACATGCTAACATGCTAACATTTGTTGGTTATTTAGTATTGCAGGTATACACCCAATAATTGTGCAAATTTAAAGTTTTACCTTACCGCGAGAGGAAGAGTCAGAGGGTCCCAAAAGTAAACAGGTTTTACAAAACTTCAAAGCAAATCATGTTGTATTTGAGGCCTATTTTCCCTGGACTAGTGATACATGGGGATCTTTAGTAATTTGGGATATTGCAGAGGTCGTCTGTGATCTTAAACCTCTGAGATTCTGTTATGTCCATAATTTGTAGTAAAAGTAAAAATTCTGCCGAAATGTTACCATATTTCGCCTAAAACATAGAGATCATGTGATTATTAGTTAGTAGTGCAATACAAATTGACATCTTGGGATTCGATGATGTTTATCTCTCTTCATAATACGAGGGCAATAATTAAGTGGCTTCTCTTCACACGCTTATAGTTTCTACCTCTTTCCCTGTCAAGAATCACGGAGGCTGCGATGGCAATTAAAAGTGAAAGGTTTTGACAGCAGATTGTGTCCAAATTCAGAAGACCAAATTGCATCGGAGCAAGAGGTCTTTGTCAGTATTATATCTGCTATACTAATATTACATTTTTTCTAATATTTGGAATAAAAGCAGATGTTACTCAGAGCCTTGACAGCGGCTTATAGATCTACGCTAGCACCAATAAATCTACAATAATATATGATCCCTCGGTGGGTTGATGCAGAATCAGCTTCAGGAATGTTCTGCATGTCCACATGTACACTAACTCCACGTGATGGCCCACTTGAGAACTATTGCTGTAAAGGCCCCGATGTATATCGGCTCTTACTTTACTTCAAGTGCTGTCAAGCATCAATAAAGATTATTTCCTGTAGCAACCGTAGCGCTGGCTTCTGTAGCCCAGCGAGCATATTCCACTTCAGCTTTTTTTTTGCTGCCGTTCATTAATACTGCATCGACTCCAGCATGGTGCCTCGACTTGCTGTAAGCCGACACTAATGTTCATATTCACAATGAGTGGGGTCTTTAATTCCGAAGACCCATCTGCCCTTTCTGCATATTTAAATATTTATAAAGCCAGTCAGTCTTTTTTTTTTTTTTCAGCTACCATTTATTCCCATATACAGTTGCCTGTTTAGCCTAGCACCATCAGGAAGCTGCGACCATATATGGCAGAGAGATTGATTTAATTCTCTGGAATGATTCATAGCCGCTAGAGAGGAAGCCCATTACTCAGCTAGCCCAAACATGAGGCTGCAACCCCAAACACAGCAGCGGCAAATATCTCCAGTTCTGATGGAAAATCACGCTGGGCGGCGACAGCAACCAATAGTGGTGTCAGTCTGTGCACACTTGACACATGAATGCGCCTGTTTTGATTCCTTTTTCAGCCTGAATGCAGTGAATCGGAGTGACGTGGCTCCGAAATTGGACCTCAATTGTGCGAGACGGAATCAAAACTTTTCCCCCCTCCTCTGTTTTGGTTTTATTTATCTGTTTCTGACAGCTTTCGGCGCAACAGCGGCAACAAATACACTTCAGTCATTTGTTGCCATGGTAACTGCTGCCGGCATGAGCATCGGCTCTTGTGCAGTCAAGAGTCTTTTAAAGGGCCAGCGCGCAGAGAGAGAGAGAGAGACAGAGAGAGAGAGATGGTTTTTTTATGTGATTAGTCTTACAACAAATATAAAGAATATCTCCTTTAACCCGCCTGTTTATTGCTCCCCTGCAGCATATAAAAGTAAATCTGCGTATCAATGTGTATTTATTACTAGCTGTTTGAGCTCTTTTCGCTCTGTATTTTATAAGCCTGAAAAAAAAGAGCCATGGAGGTGAAAATAAATGTGTTTTTTGACAATCGATAACACCGACTATAGTTTCATATTTTCGGTTTGAGGTTTGACTACAATTCACTCTGCCATTGAAACCAAGCAGGCAAGGCAAACGTATAGGATGAGGATGATGATGATGATGGTGATGATGATGATGGCGACAAAAAGCAATATGTTTCAGCATAAACAAAAGGCGACAAAAAAAGGAGCCAAAAACACAAGGCTTCATGCAAATGACAAAAACAAAAGTGTGTTTTCACACACGTACGACTAATTGTGTCGCCCTGCGGAAAATAGAAAACACAAAAAAAGGCTTTTGGCATCTCATCTGAAATGTAATCTACACTTCAGCTTTTGGGGCACTTTGCCTCCGTGTGAAGGTGAGCCCAATTGCTGCTCCAGAGGCAGAGAATGATTACCTACTTATGATGTGTTGTATCAAGAAGCTCATGTTCCAGCATCCTAGAACTACCAAAAACAGACACAGATCTCGGTGTAATTTAAGGACAGACAACAAACGCGCTTGGTTCAAACAACTTTAATAACGTTTTCCATCAGACACGGTACAGTGAATAGCAGGCACAGTACAAAGCATTTTGTAAGCAATGACATTACCTTTTGTTTTTGTGTAGACCAGCCAGCCAATATGTTTTCTATTATTCCTGCAGGGTTCTCGAGGGGGAAATGTATTTCATAATGTACTGACATATAACTCTGGAGGTGCAATGTGGAGCGTAAGTGAGAATGAATGACGCCTTCGCAGGAGACAGACTGCATTGGTCGGTGACTCATGCACCTCGAGCTGCTAAACCAGGGCGGAGGTCGAATAGCGTGGGTCCTAAGTGAGCGACCTTAGGAACTTATCTTAGTGGGAGAACTTTGCGAAGGAAAGAAGCTTCGATGCTTCCTTTCTTATCTCCTTCAGCCCAGAGTACACTCTGCTTTCCCAGTGTTGTCGATGTTACAGCTTCAAAAGGGGCCAAATGGGTTGCGATGTTCCTGAAAAAAGAACATAGCACATGGTAGATTCTTTTATTCTCCATTCAAACTAGTATAGAAGAAGAAGAAAAAGCAGATAAGCACCTCATAAGATTCAAGATTCAAGATGGTTTTACTGCCATATGCACAGATAACAGAGTTATTATATACAATGAAATGCTGATTTTGCTGGGTCCTCCTAACACAGAGAATTATAATAAACTTAAGGTAACAAAATAAATAAAAGATATAACAGTATTGCACAAAAATTTAAATAATAATATTATAATTACAATAAAATGTCCTTGTAACAACTGTTATTAAAGCCTTGTCAAGTGTTAGTGTTATTAGCACTACAATGGGTTAATAAGACTATATAAAACATTTCTAAGTGCTTATAATGAACTTGTTAACCACATGTGGCTGCCATGAAATGGTAGAAAGTATAACATAAATCTGTGTTTTTGTGCTTCCCTACTAAAAAAGTATGTATATGTAATTATTTATTCACATTTTATGAACCTTGACAAAATGTAGTGCTCATTCCAGATGGGGAGCTATAGCTGCAATAAGTATAGCGAAATAGCGAGTTACTAAATGCATAATAAAGTAGTTATTAATCTTTAAAAAACAACAACACGGTTTAATAAATGTTTAACAATAATATAATAAGTTAGTTCAACTTAATAGATGTTTGTCATGCTTTTATAAATAATTATAAAAATAACTCATAAATGTTCTTAACAGTCTATAAACTGTCAACATGTTTCTTGTAAGTGCTTATAAATGTCTTATAATCTAACAACATACGTGTTATTGATGCTATTTCTAACCATTACATATTCATATTAACACATAATATTAACAATGTAAACATCTTATGAAGACCGTATTACCTGTTGAATAATAAATAAATAACCTTAATTGTGTCTTAAAAGTGTTTCCAGTTCTATTTCTCCAGACTGTCAGTGGCGCTGAATATCTGAAGAGTATTTGAGAGATTGCTGGGGAAAAGTCAGTCTTCTTTTCCAACCAATACACTTTCTGTGTTTGACTTCTGAAACTTTTTCCCGTCCCCACATTACATAACTTCCCATTGCGACTGATGCACCAGCAATCAAGCAAACCACTACAGTAGGTGGCCGCCTGCGAGTTGAGTCCCAGCGAGCAGTGCAGCTCTCGAGGCGAGAGGAGGCGACGTGATTGACGTCTAAAGACAGCAGATGGTTGCAGGCACATCAGCTGTAATCAGACGGACGACTCGGAGACCAACATGGCGGCGGGGGAGCGGCGACCAGATCAGGGTCGAGTTGGGATTCACAAACTTTTACAGAGGACTTTAATGTTGCTTTTGAGTCTTTGATTATATTAACTTGAGGTGAGTTTAACAGTAAAGTTGACAAAACAGATCTTTTTTAGATTTTTTTTTTGACTACATTTGTCCTGCGCACATTCATTTAGACAGGAAAACTGATATTCAATCACATAATAATAAGAAATCAGATCAGAAATCAATTCAAATCAGAAATAGTGTTTGTCCTCAGGAAGCTTCTGAACTGAGTGAAAGGACCTGGCATAGCAGCCTTGATCAGAGCTGGTGGAATTCTCTAAATACTAAGGAAAGGTGTTTTAATGCTTCCTTCCTTCCTTCCTTTAGGACACACTGGACCATCCTTTATGAAAGCAAAGAAAATGAAATAATGCCGTCCCACAATTCCTTGCGATAGCAACATTTAAAGCGACTCACCATTCGACCCAACTGTTGCTGTTTAATTCTCTCTCTCTCTCTCTCTCTCTCTCTCTCTCTCTCTTTCACTTAAATTCTACATCGCCGCGTTTGTCACTGTACTCAGTTTCTATGTTAAATATGCAGTCGCTTAATTGTTGTCTTTTCCGGAAGACCTCATGAATCCTCCTTCTCCTTCAAGGAAAAGTGGTGAGGAAAGGTTACGGGACGTGATCAGCTGACATAGCCACAGTCAATTACTCGTCCTTACATAAGTGCTAACTTCTTCAACACACAGGTCAAACATGACCACGGCCTCTCTGTCCGTGATCAGCAGCAGATCATTGTCATCGCTGTGCAAGTGCTCATCAACATGTATTAGACATAATGAACAAAAACAGGCCGCATGGCATTTTGAACTGAGCGTTTGTGTCGTTCACAGTGCTTCTATAATGAAAATACAGTGGCAATTATTGATAATTTAACAAATGATGACACGTCATGAGACACGATACACAGGAAACTTTTTCTCCGAAAACATATCTGGAATTTCCTGCATCCCCCGCACTCAGCAGTCCATCACCACTTAACACGATTAAGGAAATGACTACATATTGTAATGAGCATACCAAAACTATTGACTGAGGTAGTTCCAGTCATCAGCCATGAAAAGACAAATTAGATATTTTCATCTCCCCCAAATGACAGTAATTTGAGTAATTTGGCATGGACTATATTTGTAGTCCAATATGTTGGCTATCAGGACGTGAATACTCTGATATATAGCGGCATCGGCAGCAATTTCATCTTTCTTTCTTACACAATTACTTGACTTTCAACTTGGGAAACCCTTCCAGAGACAATACTAATGCGTATTTGATCATATTGTAGACCTACGGTGCGAAGTCCGGAGACTCCAGGGTCGTGATAGTCACATTTCAAGTTGATTAAAAACACTTGAGAGCTTGTACAAGTCTGCATGAGTGCAGGAGGAGGTGAGCGCCGATGGGTAACACCGGCACTCTGACCCCCGAGGGAGACCCTCGGTCACGACCGCGTCAGGGCCCTGCTCTGGTTGCAAAGTGAGGCCGGCGAAGAGGAGGGTGAAGAGGGAGGGACTGCTGTTGGCATGGGCAGCGCGTGCGTCGACATTTACCTTCCCCATTAATGAACCGCTGGAGGGACTTCACATGGCCGACGAGGAACACAGGAAGGAAGTGGGGAAGAGGAGGGTGAGGGTGGAGGAGGAAGGTTGTGTGCAGAGGGACAGAGGGGGGGGGGATTCTATCCGGCCTCGTCACTTTTCCTACCCTCATTGCCGGTTCCATCAGTAACACACATTAGGAGTAAATTGAGTGGATAGATGATGCAGCTGCTTTCAGCCCGGCTGGGGTCAGACGGAGCAATTACCTCTGCTGAGCGCTGCTTAGACGCGTGACGTACTCAGCAGCACTACGACTCCAGATAGGCCAGCGGGGGGACTGTAATGGGGCGGGTGCGTTTTCTATCTTCGATAGCAATACAACAAGTGCTTACTTGCACGCTCTGCACAAACACATATGGACTTCATACCCTCTATCAGTCAAGAGTGCAGCCTTTCTACCTGTGAAATGAAGGACACACTTCACAAAGTGGCTTCAGAAATAATGGAAGTCGTGGGAGAAATAGATGAGTGTCTTTCAAGAAAATTGACGAAAGAAATATATAGGCACGAGCAATACGTGACCAAACAGGAGAAACTTGAATGTGTCACCTTGAAGTGAACCAACTCGTCGATGAGACTCTGCAACCAAAAGAAGAAGAAGAAGAATATAAAAAGCAAACATATGACTTATCCTCAAGGTCTTATGCTCCTGCTGTAACTGCTCCACATGGCAGCTGTCACTCCTCGGGGCAGGCACTGGGACAGACATCACTTATGTATCTAGAAGTTGACAGATACATCTTGGAGATAACGAGGGTAAATTACATTTAGGGCCGCTTAGATGCTCAAACGTAAAGGCTAAATGCCTTTTTATTAAGTGGGGACATGTTGTGATTTATGGAGTCTGCAGAGATGAGCAAACACTGGCTGAAGGAAGGATGGGAGAGAGAGAGACGGACAAGGGGCGCCCTCACCTGGCCATCTTGATTAATTGCAGTTGCAGCCATAGAGCATGGACTTCCAGCAATGCAGCATGCAGCAGCTTCATTGCTATAATGCTACATGTGATAAAGTGTGAGGCCATATGTCTCTTAAACTCTGCCCCACAGAATTAATTCAGTAATGCAACAGTTTTGTTTGTTTTACCTTAATTGTTAACTAACAATAGGCTACATTGTGCCATTATTATTAGCCAAACTACTGTTAGCTAACCTTATTAGTCACAGTGCTAGCATTGGTTTTAGCTAGCTCCACTGCTGGAGGCCCAGGCCGTATTGCTAGGCCTTCAGGAGGGAAGAGGAGGCATGGAGAACCAGAACAAGGGCCGAGCTGGTGACACAGACAAACCCTGCTGCAGTAAAATGAGAGGTTTTAGATTTAGAAGGAATCTGGCGCTCGGAAACAATACCTCTTTTGTCCACAGGGACCGCCAAAATCAAAGCAAAATACAAGTTCCCTCGTAGTAGCTTTAAAAATTACAATTAATTAATTTCTGGCTTTTCATCTCTGGCTTGACCTACTTGGTTAACGTGCAGTCATTAGTTAGGAAGCTATTTATAATAAGTTATATATCAAGTAACAAAGAGAAATATACAGTACCTATTTAAAGCCAAAGACATGAATAAATAAAAGCTACGGTGATGGACAGTGTGTGTGTATATATTATTTTGTATCTGTATTTTCCAGCATTTTCTTGTTTATCATGCTAGGATATAGAAGATAAACTGTAGTCACATGATAATTGACAAACCTAGCTCTGCTTTTCAGCCTGCAAACTTCCTCCACTAGATGGCAGTGACGTTTTTGCCTTTTTCTGTTTTTAACAGGAAAATAAATGTACAGTATGACAAACTGAGCTCCACACCTGCCCCGTAGAGATGCGCTCTCTCTCTCTCTCTCTCTCTCTCTCTCTCTCTCTCTCTCTCTCTCTCTCTCTCTCTCTCTCTATTTCACATTCGACACAGTTCCCCACGGGCTTCTTCAATTTCATGATACCCCTCGGAGCTCGGGGCACTTGAAAGAAACCAATATTTCTCAAAGATGGGACGCAGCAAGCTGCACTCAGTCATACATTAGAGGGTGCTCCAAAGTCCCCGGCATGCTGTATTCATTTGTTTGGGTCGGCAGGGATGATCCAAACCATATGAGGGGCTGAGTGGATCTGCAGAGACCCGGTGAAGAGGCAGGCCACCCACAGCCATCGTTCGCTGCTCTCTTTTGGTCTTCCCTCCCCTCCGAGGTCAGGCGGCATTCCTTTCGGTGCCCTGGGGATCTCCGGCGAAGAAGGCAACATCATTCACAAAGACACAGATACTACAACATATGTTACCTTCATTTCTCCTCCTGCAATGATCAAACGGGAGCATAAAACAAAAACACTAAAAATACTGGTGACAGACAGATGGGCAGACTCATTACTTTGGCATTAGAGCATGTACCTCTCGGTGTCGGGAGGTGAACGAGTGCAGGAAGAGAGAGGAGAGGAGCAGATGTTCTTATCAAACATGATGCTAAAGCAGATTAGCTTCGAATGTGTTTTTTGGTGTCTGGTCTGTAGATACTGTGTGTATGTATCCACAATATTCCACAATGTGTTTTCAGTCTCGCTTGCTGTGGTTGTCTGTGTTGGATCATCGGGACGTGAATGCTCTTGATACGCTCCATTGTTGTTGTGTTTATTGAGCTTAATGTATTGCTCAAGGGCAGACAACCTTCACCCCACAGCTCCCTCATCTCTCAGTATTATTGTAACCGCAGCTGTAGAGAAAAATATCAGCATTGACAAACCCAGACAGTCAACTAAATGAGGCATGACAATGTCAGACGACTTTATCTGTCCAAGGACTATTAATTTAGCACAATAGGGCCCGAAGTTTGTAACCACTTTCTCCTCTGCATTTTCACGACAAAGACAACATTTAGGGTCAATGTTGGATCACAATAATGAGATAAGACATAAGAACGTAATTTAAAGGCCACGTTTCCTTCCAAAGCCGACACACAGCAGCTTTATAGGCAGAAAACGTCCACGCTCAAACAGTATATGATTTGTAAGCAGCTTAAATACATCTGAGTTGTGCCACATTAAAGAGAGACATGAGGAAGAAACCGAGCAGAACAGAGCAAAACATCCACCGGACAATTAAGAAAACTGCTACTTTAGGTCACATTCAGAGGTTGTTTTGCAATAATGTGTTTTCCCAGATACCTGAACAGCTAATTCAATCAGTCTACTCAATAATGTTTGAAAAGAAAAAGTTGAATACTGAAAAAAACTAATCTAAACTCCACTCACACTCACTTTTCTTGGACCTAATTAGCCCTTAATGAGTCTAATGTGGTGTGAAAATGTTGAGTGAGGTCATGTAAGTGCCCAGCGTCTGGCGCTGGAGGGCATGGATCATTTCCCGACTCTGGAAATTGAGTCAGAGTCAAACTGTGTCCTGCCCTGGCTTATTACTGGCTGAGAGGATCGCCCATCCCAGCAGCATAATTCCATCTGGGCTAAATATTTATACAGAGGGGGAACGACATCACTTATCCACAACACATTCATTCACATAAGAGGCAGAGCTACTTCCAGAGTTGAGTCAGAGTGACCGGAGGAACATCACTGCTCCTTGCTGATATTTGCAGAGACAAAGCTGAGAAAAGAATAGAAAAGGTTTTGTACCAACTAGGGTTCACAATGATCTTCTTCATTCCTGTTTTTGGGATGATTCTCACTTTGTATCAGATTGGGAAGAATCCTGCCAGCGGTGAGTGGACTTTTTATATTAGTATTTTGAAAAAGTAGTACCACAATGCTTTTAAAATAATGAATCCTCTAGCAGTTATCATAATGAAGAGGTACTTTTTTTCTTTTTACGAGAATTTTATTTACGTACTTTTATTTGCTTTTTGAAAGAAGAAAAAATACAACAGTACAGGTGTTATCTACTCTTTGTGTATATACTTATTAAGGCATATATGCACAATCAATATCAAAGGCTATGTATTAGCCTTTTTAGCTCATTTACTGGACGTTGACGAGAAGAAGTCCATTTCAATGTAACTCTGAATGACATCATGCACTTTTTTGTACCTGTTTATACATGAGTTTATGTGTGTTCAGAGTAAATCAACTTGTTGTCTCTCCAGCTGGGATGTGCTGGCTGCAGCAGAGTCAAAACCAAAGGTGCGACATGGTGCTGATGAGAGGGGTGACCCGGGAGGAGTGCTGTGCCGGCGGCCGCCTGGACACAGCGTGGTCCAACAGCAGCCTGCCCATGAATGAGGTCAGCCTGCTGGGCTTCCTGGGAATCGTCTCCTGTAAACCGTGCAAAGGTAAACAAACAGACCTTTGAAAGAAACTAATTTGTTGAATCTGCCAAGTAGAAGTAATAAATCACTTGCGTTTCGCGTCGGTTTATCACTGCTGCGGGGCGATTAGTCATCGCATGCAACCCCGAAAGGTAAATGCTGTCATAAACTGCTCCAAACCCACATTTAAATTCTTTACAGTCACATTGTGAGTAAACACGCAGTGGAGTAGTTTTAAGGTGAGTACTGGGAGTTCTGCTGAGATATGATTTGCAGACCTAAAACAGAAGTTGGCTGCTCCGTTACACTAAACAACTTATTAAAGTGTATTCAGAAACCGCAGCATTTGTGAATCAACACATTTCCACAATGAGTTCCCGGTGAAGCGTCCTAACAAAATGCAGACGTGGGACGGTCCACTTAACTCCCGCCCCCCTCTAGGAATCTCTGCCAGGTTCATTCAGGTTCACTTGCAAATATATTCTGGTCACGTGAGCAGCACTTGCAACGTAGTGATAATTGGCCAAACATGTGGAGAAGTCCACTCTGATAAAGTGCAGTAAAAAAAAAACGAGCTTCTGGCATTTCGTTGACGAACACGCCCAACCACAGATCCCAGGTCTGGCCTCGTCCCGCGGCTCAGAGACACAGAGATGTGGGTTGTATTGATCAAAGGTTATGTGAAGAAAAGAGCCACATGAAGGTAAACAACTTCCACATGGAAGATTAATGAAGTGTGTCGAATCACAACCTCTATCCTCCTTCTTCTATTATGAGTACACTTTTTCTAAAGCTAGTTTCAATATATATATATATATATATATATATATATATATATATATATATATATATATATATATATATTTTTAAAGGAGCCCTGTTTGCTTCCATGAGAAAAATAACAAAAAATGAATTCCTGCAGGCTGGAATAAATGCCTGCCATGTGTGACTCATAATCTTCTACTCTATCTTCATCATTTGGAATTCTGTGGGAGGAAAAGGTGGGTATATCGTAACAATGAGGAAAGTTTGAGCGGTTGCTTGTCAATAGTTTTGTTCAGACCACAAACATTTTTGGGAGACTTCAGAGAAGATAGGAGAGAGAATATGCAGCAAGAGACAGAATGAAAGATATAAATCAACCAAAAGTTAGACCAGAAGAGTGAGAGACAGAGAGAGAGAGTAAAACAACAACTCTGTGATAAAACAGGATATTGAAGTGCTGAAATACGTTCCTTCAGGACTCTGAGCCGATCAGACATCACCTCTGAAGGTCCTGGGAAGAAACCCGTGTGCATTGTCTCATGTTGCCTCTGCACTGTGTAGGATTACAGTTCCCCGCCCCCCGCGCGCTGACATTATGGGGTGTCGGTGGAGCCAGCGGCCGCCTCGTTTCTCAGCCCGTACACGTCTCTGGCAGCTATTTGAACTCCGTCAACCTTTCCGAGCCCCTCCGTCCCTCCGCGGGGAGCTCAGCCGTACACATAGATCTGTTATGAAAACACGGCGGCCTCGCATTCCACCGGGCGAGCCCACCCCAGTGTGTAACGGTCAATAAAGAGATGTGATTATTGTAAATATTGTGCAAGGTGGAAATTGTGTTATAGTCTGGGAAAACCCCAGAATCATGGGGCTTGTTTTTGTATGAAAATGCCTGCGGATCACCTGATGTCTGCGGACTTGTTAACACAGTAACATTGCACTGACACGTATCTGACACTGTGCTTTTGTAGAGACCTGCGAGGGAGTGAGATGCAGTCTCGGGAAGGTTTGTAAAATGAAGGCGGGAAGGCCGCAGTGTGTGTGCTCTCCGGACTGCTCTCACATTACCCGGAAGCACGCTGTGTGCGGCAGCGACGGCAGGTCATACAAGGATGAGTGTTCCCTGCTGACGGCCCGCTGCATGGGCCACCCGGACCTGGAGGTCATGTACCAAGGGGACTGCAAAAGTAAGCTCAGGTTTATCTCGGGTGATGCACAACAACACCTCAAAAAAAAATCACACTCTTTTAATCGTCTTCGTGCCTCAAACAGAGTCCTGCTCCAACGTGGTGTGTCCGGGCACGCACACCTGCGTGACCGACCAGACCAACAGCGCTCACTGCGTCATGTGCCGCACCACCCCGTGCCCGATCCCCACGCCGTCCGAGCAGCCGATCTGCGGCAACGACAACATCACCTACCCGAGCGCCTGCCACCTCCGCCGGGCCACCTGCTTCCTCGGCCACTCCATAGGAGTCCGCCACTTCAGCCACTGCAACAGTGAGGCCACAAAGAAAAAATGTCACGCAAGCACAAAAATGTAATGTGAGCACACACTGACTCTCTCTCTCTGTTCGCAGGTCCTCCGAGGAAACCTCAATATTTCGAAGGCAGCGAGGAAAACGCGGTCTAGGGGGATCCTTTTTCGGATCAACAATCATGTCCACGTGTCACACCACTAGCTTCCCATAATGACTTATTTTTATTCTGACAATCACTCCCCCCTCTCCCGTTGTACACATAATGACAATCCTATTAGGTAGACCTCTGTTGGAAGACATGCAATAGTGTAACTGCCTCAAAAAAGAGCGGCAAAACCCCCGCGAGCAATTTGCATTAATCTCGTGTTATTTTGAGAAATAGAGGCAGATGAACATGTGTGTGTGTCTCGAGGCAAAACTTTCTCATTGGCTCTTTGGGAGAAGTGTGCATATTGTAAATAGAATACCACTGCTATTTATTGGAGAAGGTATCAAACTCTATTTATGTTTTTACCCTCGTAACAAATCCATATATCCTTGGGAAAGCTGATGCATACAATGTATTTATTGTGTTTTCTTTTTTTTGTTTATTGTGTGTGTGTACAATAGCGGCATTTTACAGCTGTTTTGCATTCCCAACAGTCCCCGCCCCCCACAAGCTGATGGAAAGTATCGCTTGGAAAGCTGATTCCACTTTATATTCTGCCAACGTGGTTTCAGTTCAACGCGAACAAGAACAGGACAGCTACAGTTGTGCTGTGTGTACTTAGGCTTTTGTCTTTAGTTGAGGATGGGCTCAGCCTAAACAAACCTGTACAGCCCCTCCCCCACTATATGTTTACTCTGGATGCTGATCCCAAACTCTCTGCCACTTGCTGATGACTCAAATGAACAGTCTGGCTGCGTTTGTCAGAGTCTCAGATGACCTCCTTTGGTTTCGTAAATCCTCGCTTGTTCATTCCGTTGCTGTTTTGCTGCTTTGATTTAATTTGAACCTTTCCAAGAACTTACTGGACAGACAAATGTAATCAGCATCGTCTGACTGAAGGGGAAATCCAATCTGTCTGAGAATGGGCTGCGATTAAGGCCAATTGAGCATATACCTGATTATACGAGTCAACCTGTTCACCTGCCGGTCGTCACAGATGGCCCAAATGATCCAATTACACCTTTCGACTCAAAGCAGATGTCTTAACACACTACTCTCATTCTGGAACATCTCAACGGCCCTCATGTAAATAACAGTCTCATGTGCACCTACCTGTGCACCTACTGTGAAATTTGACACATGCATCAATGTATTTTTGTATTTTTGTACTGCCATTTCAAAAACAACATAAAGTTTAATAATTGTCACAACGTGTCCTCTCTCTCCTTTTTACCTTTAAAAACGCACTTCTAGCTCTACAACCTGCTCCACCTCAACACAAAAAGCGTTGCCGCACAACTTATTTTATGGAATTTCGCATTGTGTGAGTAACATTTTATGACTGTCCCGGGAGCGAGAGACAGAGAGGGAGACAGAGAGAATAAGAGACGAAGAGGGAGGGAGACTCCTTAAGGACATTTTGATTTTTACAAACTGTGTCACCGTCTTAATGAGAGCCAGT
Source organism: Taurulus bubalis (assembly GCF_910589615.1). Classification (NCBI taxonomy): domain Eukaryota; kingdom Metazoa; phylum Chordata; class Actinopteri; order Perciformes; family Cottidae; genus Taurulus; species Taurulus bubalis. The sequence continues at coordinate 23,898,246 of NC_136595.1, read as the reverse complement.
TTCAGCCAAATGAGATCATGCCTGCACCCTACAGGGAGCATGGGCAGCGTTCCTCTCATGCTGAAGTTTGGGGTGGGGGTCAGGCGCTCAGTTCATGCGTGCCGTGGTTAGACCTCCTCTCATGTGCGTGCAGTGGCCTCTCTCTCCGACGGGAGGCCTCATGTGAGAGGCGGCTGAGAATCAAATCCAGGCTGGGATGCTTGTGTCCTCTGGGATATCCTCCTGCTCCTGGTTAGGCGGGTGGGTCAGGGGGACAGAATGAATATTTCGGAGTGCTGAGGCCCGGGTACTGACTCACGTCCCTGTAAAGAGCACCTCCCTTGTTTTTCTGTCTTCCCCTGAATTCTGCGCTCCGCCATGCAGCAGCATCTGGTTCGACTTTAGGGAGATGTTTATATTCCCATCCAAGTACCCTTTTATTACACTGGGAATGGAATTAGATGTTTTGTTAGTTCGAACGGGGCAAATAACAAATGCCACCGAGGGGCTGTTGCTGTGCCCGTGCATAAAACGCACACAACTGGCTTGTTCAGAAACTTATTTGTGAATGTTTTCTGCTAAAATGAAATATGATCAATTCAATGAACAAACATAAATCAGATTTAGACTGACTTCTGTCCAATGAGGGTCCTCTCGCGCCAGGTTTTATTTCTCATCTTTAGGATTAATACACAGACATTTTAACTGCCTAATCTACACCTCATTATGTGAGGCGGATGTGGACCATATAGGCCCATTACTCCCATACCTTTATGAGTGTGAATTCTTCTGTGACCCACACAACCGGCCCAGCAAACCTGTGTTTCTCGCCATAGTTTAAAAAAGTGGCAACCCCACAGGAATTTGCAGCGAACACCCACTAAAATAAAGCTTTTGCCGCACTGCGTTAAAAATATCTGTGGTCTCTCTTATACGGGAAAATACACGACTGAAAAAAATTCACTTTTGATACATGTGGACGCACCATCCAGTCAGATACAAGGCCAATCCCAGTTGCTGTTGTCATTATGACTGTGTTATACACACCTGTGTGTCATTACCACGCGGCCCTCTGACTGGTGTCGGATGTGACGCGTCTGGGTCACACCGGCGGTGGTAATGACATAATCACAGAGTAAACCTATGAGGCATTTCAGAGCTATCCTGATTACACTTAACATGAGACCGCAGGAATTCTCTGCCCATATTTCATCCTTTTTCTCCACATGCTCTGGTTTGCGGTGCGGCCAATAAGGGGGTCGGCCACAATTCCCGTGTGTGTGTGTGTCAGTGTGTGTGTTCGTCTGTATTTGAGTGTCTGATTATGGGTGCATCTCACCTGTTATGAGCATGGGGATCAGTCACACACGTTACATCACCTCTGTCTGAGTTGTTTACATCCCCACAAACACGTATGCGTAATCCTCCCCCTCTGAAATGTCAAGCTTCTCTCTCAACGACGTCCACATGGTATCATTTCCGGCAAGTTGCCGTACTACTTCCAGTGAGTCACCGGGCCAAGATTTAGATCGAAAAAATGATGTTGTGATGGGACCAGGCGCTGCGGAGTGTTTTTTTTCCCGGAGACCACCCACTCTCTGGACCACGCCACTGGATTGTAAACAGCTCGGTCCCACAGCTGAAACTAATAGATATCAGATCCATCAGATCCATCACTCCATCAGAATAGATCGGCCTCAAACATGATTTCCCAGACTCGCTCTATTACACGGCAAGTCACACAATTTTCCACATGTGCATGGAATTTAACTTTTGATAATTGATCATTACACTGACACAACAGCCCACACTCCCGTCTTATAGTTTATACTGCTACAGATGCCGCTCTATGGGCTTCTCGGAAATGACCTTTACGGTTTTTATGATCTCATAAAAAGCATTGTCATGCATATTTTATTGAGGCTTAATAAATTAGCCAAACTGTCATCTTGGAATAACGCTAATTTATTGACATTTTACATCAGGTTGAAATTAATAAATACATTTGTTCACCCTCTATCTGTTATGACGAGGCTAATGTGATGTCATTAGTTCACGCTTTAATTTCCCCCAAGTTGGAAATATAAGCCAAGCAAAGGACACTGCTCTTAAAACTCAAAACTAGTGGTTCCCTTGTTCAGAGAAACCTTGCAACCACGTGTTCCATCGCCCTTCGAGCAACGGATAGAACTCCACACGGGTTTAGTGGAAATGAGCAGTGTGTGTGTCAGTGATCTGGTCGGGATCAGCTCACCAAAAACAAATCAGCGGAGTTAGGAAGTTGTGCAAATGCTAATTGTCCCCAATTATTCTTGGAGAATTGTCTCACTTCCTCGTCGTGACCTCTGGGACGGCTTCTCATCTGGCGCTGTGTGTGGTCTGTTTGTGCCATATGTCCTGACAGGAGCAACATGCACTGGGAATGTAGCAAAGTAGGCTGCAAGGCTTTACAGAAAAATACATGTTGAATGTAAATCGATTGATCTGCGTGATTAATTTGATTTATTGTGGTTTTCTAATCAACATTTAGGTACTGTGTGTTTTTAAGTGTCCGGGAACACGTTTGGATGGAGATACATGTGCTATGAGAGTGTTGCCTCCACTGCCTTGGCACTGACAAGGTCATTGAATGAACTCTGCTTTGTCTTCATGTTGAAATATGAAGCCACATAACAACAACAAAAGTAGCCAATTAAGTGTGATAATTGCGGCCTATATATAGGCCTTGGCCCAGATTCCTGCTTGTTGTTCATAATGGAAATTTGGTTGTTTATCATGGAAACTTGGTCGAACATCAAATTTGCCGTTGAGCGGATGCCATGCAAGCTCAGCAAAGATGAGAGTGGGAAAGTTTCCTCGCTTTGGATTTTACCCGATCTTGCTTGCTTTTAATCGCCAGCTTCTTTTCGTTGAAGGGCAGCCTGAGTAGCCACTAGTACACAGCTAATTCCATTACCTGTTAGCAGTGTTGGGGGTAACGAGTTACAAAGTAACGGATTACAGTAACGATATTACTATTATAGGTAACGAAGTAAAGTAACGCATTACACTCAAAATATTGGTAACTACACGACTTTACTAGATCTCAGTAACGCGCTTTCCTGCGTTACCCAAGACATTTTTACCAGTCCGAAAAGTTCTCTTTTAGTGCCGCGCGAGTCACACGACACTTCCTGCATGAACAATAGCAACAAGCTGCTAGCTAGCGCTGCTGCTGCTACTGCCCGCGACCCCTCTGCCCAAGTCGGGTGTCGAGCCTGGTCCTGCTACCTTCGGTGGTTTTCGGGGAGCTAGCGGAAGTTAACGGAGAGCTAACGGAGAGCCAGCGGAAGTTAGCGGGGAAGTGACGGAGCATTAGCAGGAGCCCCAGCCGGCTACAGCGGGGAGCTAACGGAGACTCTGACCGAAGGTAGTAGCGGCTCGTAACCCGACGTTTACGGTAGATTGTTCATGCAGGAAGTGTCGTGTGACTCGCGCGATTATTATTATTGGAAATTATATTAATTAATAATAATAAATTATTATTGAAAATTGAAAATAAAGTGATGGAAGGGCCATGATGTTTGTCCATGTATCTTTGCAGTTAATTTGGACATTTGCTTAAAAAAATGGAAAGTAAAGTAACTAGAAGTGAAGTTACTTTTCAAATGCAGTAACTAGTAAAGTCATCTAGTTACAATTTTCAGAAGTAACTAGTAACGTGTAACTAGTTACTTTTTCTGAGTAACTACCCCAACACTGCCTGTTAGGAGATCCCCTGCTTGTTGAAGCAGGACACTGTACCACTAATAAACACAGAAGGCCCATATGGTATCTATTCTCCCCTCCAGACTACAGAGCTGCTCATCTTGTAAACACACGGATGGTCAGTTTTAGATTAGAGGAGTAACTGCACCCATGCATTGTGCTATTAGCTCCAGTGTTGCCTGGTGTGGACTGTGTGGAGTCATACAACTGCGTGAGCAAAGTATGTAAACACATAGTGTGCACGCCAGTGGAAGAAGTATCCAGGTCCTTTATTTCAGTAAAACTACTAATACCACACAGTGAAAATACTCCACGAAGTAAAAGTCCTGCATTCAAAAGATGCCTTAAAGTTTCTGTGAGGAGCTTTTCACTAGTTGTGGAATAGTCTCAACGTAAAACTGGTGTCACTATCATTGAGAAGATTAGCTACTTCTGTATAGTTATTCTTAATGCTCCACTGGGTCGGATTTTTACGCAAAATCGGATGAAATCATGCATGTTTGTTGAGTAAAAACTCCTTCAGCTCAGATTCCAGCGGGGGCCTTCCCAAGACTCTGAGCGTACAAAGAGAGTATAAAGTTGCATAAAAAAGATACTCAAGTTCAGTCCAAGTACCTTGAACTTGTACTTTTACTGCAGCTACATTCCACCACTGATGCACGCAAAATATTCGAACAGGACACTCTGGAAACCAACACACACACACACACACGCCATATTCTCACCCACACAAACAGACGCACATTGAAACATAGACAGAGTACCTGCCAACACTCCAGACATTCAAGAAGATACTATTCTCTTGTCTTCTTCTATTACACACACCTGGTAGTTTTTTTTTGTCCTCATTTCACATCTACCTGCCGTGGCATTTGATGAAGAAATGTTGTAGGCTTTTTTTTTTTTAATTGGGAATTTTTCTTGTATCCTGTGGAGGTTTGCGGTTTGGTGTAGCTATGTCGGATCGGCTGGGTAGAACAGATAACCCTCTGTTCGTGTCTTGTGCTCAATGTCCTTGTGGTTTCTTTGACTGCGTACTGCATTGTGTAATGCTGGTTCGTGAGACTACGAGTCTTGCGGCATTCCAACATTTTCCGAAATTACATTTGTATAGACCTTTTCAAACTTGGCAACATAAACATTCTAAATGGGCCTCTTTTGTATTTCCTGTTGCGGTGTTTGTTAAAGCAAGAGCTGACAGGAAGTTAACGTGGACCAACGTTGCCGGTAATGAAAAGGTTTTTCACTTTGTCACAAAACTATGTAAGTCCACAGCCATGCTGGCGTATCTGTGAGCGAAATGCTAATGTTAGCATGCTAACAGAATTACAAGGACAATGCTAACAAGTATACTGTTTACCACATCTTAGTTTATTGCGTTAGCATGCTAACACTCGCTAATTAACAACAGTCACACAGCAGAGGCTGATGGGAACGTCATGACAGTAGGTTTTAAGGTATTCGGTCCCAACCACGGTGTTAGTTTGGTTAAAAAGTGTTTAGCACCGCAAATCAACAAGTTGGCAATGATAAAGTATTTAAACTGTTAAAACGACAGTATTTTAAACTGATCGCACTGTGCATAAGTGGGACAGATGTAATTGTATGAAACAATCGGTCAATAAAAGAAGATAAAGTCCAACTCCGCTCAAGCATCGACAGTGAGTGACCACAAACACTTCACTACGGCAAAGGCTGTTGAACCTAAGTTGCTAATTGTACACATGTGTTTCGTCTAGCAACATCTATATTGTGTTAGCTGCCCCCAGTGATGTAATCGCAAACACTGAAGAACCGACGTAGCACAACAAGATTTTGTTCTGGAACACAAGCAGAGCTACAAAGAAAAAACACTGTGGGATCCCTGCTGTGATTCAAACACGTGTCTACACATGTTGAGGACATGTCAGGTTTATTTTAAAGGCCGCTTTGTTCACTAATGTTGACCTTTACAGCCTTTTAGCTTTTTGACCAGAGACCTTATCGTGTGTGTGTGTGTGTGTGTGTGTGTGTGTGTGTGTGTGTGTGTGCGTGTGTGAGATGCACAGTGTGTCTGGCGGGAGAGAGAGTCTTCGGTGGGTGGGACTGAAAACAAGTGATGCATGACTAAAAGGCCCAGGAAGTTCCAGCAGGCGGCTGTTATTGCTGAGTGTGTGAGTGTGTGTGTGTGAGTGTGTGTGTCTGTGCGTGTGTTTGTGTGCGCGCCGGAGTGTGATTCGGGGGCCCAGAGGGACAGTGTGGGGCAATCCCGGCTGGAGTGTCTGGAAAAACTCTGTGAAGTGACAAAAGCAGCAGTGTCCCTTGCAGCATATCTGTCTGCTGCCTTGGCTGCAACACTTTTTGTTTTGTTTTACCTCTGAGAGTGTAATAGAAATTTTAAAAAGTATGAAGTAGGCAGAGAAAACAACACACTGTCCTTGTGCACATACATGCACGTGCAGTCTAACAAGTTCCTTAATTACGGCGGCAGGAAGAAATCAAATTAGTGACTTCCACCCCTTGCGGTGTTTTACAGCATATGTTCCAATCCGCAACACAGCAAGAAAACATCTAAGTCATACTTAATTTAAAAAAATATCTATAATAAAACTAAATAAGTCTACTAAATAATTATTGTATTCCAAATCCAGATTAGCAGTGACGTTAAACTACCTGATGTGGAAGGTCACAGAGTAGTTTTCTGCTGCTCACACGACCTGTCTCTGACCCAAAGTCACTCACTCCCCAGATTGCGTTGCTACAATGAGCTTTCGACTGGGATGGCGGTGACGCACTGGGTGCAAAGAGACAATAGCTTACCTCAGCCAGGCAGACATAGCAAACCTCAGTGCTATCAGACCCTCTCTAATCTCAGCCCATGGGACAGTCGCGTCTTTCCTGCTCCCACATGGCCAGATCAGACACAATGCCGGCCGAGAGAGGACATCAGGACCTAACTAGGTTACATTGCGAGCTTTGCACTGAGGAAACATCCAATCTTATTATAACTAATTGTATCTATGTTATGCATGCTAAGCTGGGAAATGAAACCATTGGGTCACTGAAAGTTTGCAGTTGTTTCACGGTTATTTCATTAGAACATGTGGCAAACAGGATTGTTCTGCATAATGAGCACAGATAGGAGCTGCTTGCATTCTGGGCTGCTCTTCTAAAGAGCATAAAATTGGACATTTGTAAAGAAAAATCAGGCCAGGCGGTTTGAGAAATGTGATTGGCTGATGGGAGGTCGCATGGGAACTCCTACTTACTCTCAACATGTTTTGCCAAGCACCAAAGATACTCCAGATTTGTGTGATATGTTTATAGTGGTCAAACTGCAGTTACGGTAATCGCATTAAGGATATCTGTGAACAAAAAATATATTGAGGACATTTTAATTTACAACCTCGGAAATGAACACAGACCTGAAAATAAAATAACATCAGTCACGGTTCCTTCCAGCTCTTATGAAACCCAGTGATCTCTGAGTCCTCCACTGCTATCTCAGGGCCGCCAGATAGCCGCCAGCAAGAACTTGGCTGAGTTCGCACAAAAAATAAGAGAATGTTTTTCCCATGTGAATGGCTATTTATTTGCTGTTTTATGTCTCAGATTTGACACGTGATAAAATGGTTCCAACAACTACTGTCAAATAATCAAGGACAACTCACAAATCCACCTCAGACGAGATGGATGGCTCAAAAACAGATGCTACTTTTAGACGCTTAAAGTATGTCTGTTGGGCTCAAGAGATGGTTGACGGGAATCCAATGGAAAAGTAAAATGTGTCAAAATAAATCCAACGCAGTGTCAGATTGCAAAAGCACATCTCTGGTTTATATGTGAAGAGGGAGAGCCCGGGGGCCCTGAACCTGCAGCGATAAAACACAAGCTCAGTGTGGTGATACACACTGGGGTCTTTAGCAGTAGTATGAATTCAGGACATCGTAACCCGGTTTTCTCCAACACATTATAATAATAATCTAATAGAGTATAAAGGGAATTTATCAAGAAGTGCATTGTCTCCTCAGTCCCTGACTACACTGTGAAAGACACTCTTCAACAACAAGTGATGCACAAAAGCGCCACCATGTGGCAATGTTCTGTAACACACATGATTGTTGGTCTTTGTCAAATTCTTATAAAATATTAATTCAACTCTTCACAGTAAAATATCCGTTTTTTAATTGCTTATATTTACACCAATTGTAAAACAATTAATTGTATTTTGTTTGTGATATTTCACATTAATCTTAGTCTATAATACTATATATATAGAGTATAATCCATCCCCCCAAAAAAATGTCTTCAAATTTCTTTATTCATGTAGTACATTTTGATAGTGGTTTTTGCTGCGTAGTACATGTTTCAATCACATGGTCGTCGTGTTTTCTCGGAGGTTTTTGACCCTTCCGGTGCTCCGTAGTCCTTCCTCCTCTCTACCTGTTTAGTGGTTAAAGATGGCGGAAGCTCCTCCATGGCCCAGCCGGTTCTTCTGCCACAGATGCTCCGCAGAGATTAGTCCTCGGCTTCCCGTAAGTACCCTGGACAGAAAGCAAAGACGGAGACAGCCGGACACGTGAAAAATACGGTGGCGTTGTCGTTACTTTAATTTAAATTTAAATGGCGGCGGGGCCAAACTGATCGCATGCTAACGGCGTTAGCCCGTTTATCTCGCTCGCTCTATCCGGTGTTAGCTAGCTTGTTATCTTAAGCAGTGGATCCATCCGCGCACATTCACGAACTGCGTAGTCGTTACACACACGAGCTCTGCTATTATGTAATGTTAGAACAACATTGGCTGGTTTCTACGTTAATTTATGTCGGTTTTTACGTGGTGTGTTGGCCTAACTGGTAACGTTAGCTAGCTTATATTATCTAGCAATAACTGGTAACTGTCACACTGATCGCGTCCACTTCGGGTATTTGTTTTATTAGAGAAACGCTGTCAAGACCAATCTGACTTTGTGAGCTAGATTGTGAATCACGTATGTGAACGATCCAGCAGCAACAATGCCACTGCGTCCTTTTTTTGTGTGTGTTACCATTCACTAAAGCACACAAGTGGCATGCCTGTCTGTCACGGGCTAGAATGATCCGCCATAGAGCTGAAATGTGCCCCTCACAATGTAGAAAAGATCAGCCATAGGTTTCGGTTTATTTTGTCATTTAAACCATAGCAAATGCAGCGGATTGACACAGTGTTTCTGTCAGAATCAGAGTTTAGAGCCATCTAAACAGAAAATATACACAAACACGTATATGTATCCACACAGAAGGTATACAAATGATGTATGTTAACAAGGTTTGTCTGTGTTGGATGTTGGGACTGCTGTAATGCGTTATGCAGTCTGATAGCCTGAAGGAAGAAGCTGCATCTTATTCTGGTGGACTTCATGCTCTGGAGGCTTTTTGCACACCATCTCTATCTGTAGATGTCCTGCATGGGGAGGAAAGAGACCCAGTTGGTCTTCTCAGCTGTCCTCTGTGTTCAGCTGATGCAGTTCCCTTGTCTAATAGTGACAGCTGTTCAGGCAACTTTAAATAGTGTCCCAATAGATGGTGGAAAGTCATCAGGGAATATGTCACCTGCCAAATACAAGATAACCGTTGGCTGTGGCAGGTACACATTCCAGTCTGCAGTGTGTGCTAGAATAGCGGTCCCCAACCTTTTTTGAGCCACGAGCCGGTTACATGTAAGACAATGTTTTACCGGGATTCACGGTTTGGGCGATAAATATGACATGATGCATATGACGTAATAAAATGATACGACCGGCATAAAGACTATTATAAAGTGCATAAAAATACAACGCACGATTACATCGCATTAGTGGGAGCCCTGAGCTTGTTTCTCTGCTACGACACCCGACGTGGGTACTTTATGTCTACTCCTTAACTTTAAACCTGCTTCACAAAGACAGGCCGTTATAATGGAAGCATGGTTTTCACTGCTCTTTTGGCGATCTCAGGATATTCTGCCTTAATTTGAATCCAGAAGTTGAAACAGACTTTTAAGTTTCATTTTTGGGGTAACGTATCACGTAACCTCTTTGACATGTGTCAAGGGGTTCCGTCTGAGTTTACGCACAGACAGATGTATTCTGACATTTTTTTCATTCATTCTTTCTGTGCGGCCCGCAGACTGGTACCGGGCCGGTGGTTGGGGACCGCTGTGCTAGAAGAAATGTGGTGCTTTATTTGCCTGCTGCATACTGTGTTTTTTTTAAGTCACAGTTTTACATGAAAAGTGATGCAGCTGTTTGTAAAATAGATCGTTGAGCATGTTGTGATGAGTCTAATGTTCTGGTTTTACTCCCTTTTATGTTTGTTTCCAGGAGTATACATGTCCGACATGTGACTCAGGCTTTATTGAGGAGCTGCTGGAGGAGAGAAGGTGTGTGTATACATTTCCTAAACAAGGCAGCATTTTTTTTTTTTTTTACGATTGTTGTAGACTGCCACCATCCATAAAGGGAAGAAATGGGACAAAGAAAAAAAAATGTCATGATTGGGAAGGATGGAAACTATGTCGAGACATAACTTTGTCAACTAATTGTTGTCTGTTTAGTGCCGACAATGGCTCCGCGTCTACCATCACCAGCGGGCCCCAGAACCAGCAACCATTTGAGGTTTCTAACCGATTCTTTTCTCTAATCTCTATCACACACAACCTCTCTCTCTCTCTCTTTCTCTCTCTCTGTCCCACTACACCGTTGCATACTATCGTCAGAATTTACAAAAATAGTTACCATTTGCATTTCTTTTGCTGATTTAGTACTGCACATGATGGAAGTCACCTCTGGGTTGCCACAGACCACAGTTTAAAGTGATATTATTATGAAGTGATTGGGCTGTTTTTAACTTTGCCCAAAGAAAGGTAACATTGTTAGCCTGATATGTAGTTTTACATGAGTACTGTGGGATGACTTGTGTGCTTTCATCCATTTTTCAGAATCCGGACCAGCATATGTTTACTTTCCCTTCTGGCTACGGCCAGTTTGCCCTGGGTGTCTTTGACGACCGCTTCGACTTCGGTGCTGGACTGGGAACAGAGGATAACAGGGATGCTGAAAACAGGCGAGAAAGGGAAACGGCATCGCGGCAACGATATGGTGCCAGGCAACCGAGGAGTCGTCATGGTTCAAGGCGACAAGCAGGGAGGCATGAGGGAGTTCCGACTCTAGAGGGGTAAGTAGTGCAGACTGTCACTTGTGGGACTTGAGTCCTAAATCAAGCTTGAGGACTTAATTAGTTCATTAAAAGATATTTTTCAACCTGGACCCTATTTTTTCATGTTTTAGTGACTAATTGGTACAACAATTCCTTAAATTGATCAGAAGAAGTGAGATACTGAGCATTTCAGTGGCAAAAACACACACTTTTAGTAGACATTCATTGACGGATTGTTATAGTACGTGTCTGCCAACATTATGGAAGGGACCCTACAGAGTGCTTCTTACCTTTCTCTTGATCCAGTCCGTCCGTCACTCACGTTTCCGCCGTTATCTTTAGGCAACAAGTCGCATGACACAATAACAAACAGAAAGCCAGCAGTAAGAAAGCCTTCTTATTTCTCTGTACGGTCCTTTCCATACATTGTCATACACTTATAATAACAATCGAAGCATGTCGGTGATGTTCACGATCAGAACTGGACCAATTGTGTACTTGGACACAAAAACATGGCAAATAGGATCCAGGTTGAACAATACAGGTTACCCTTCAGTAGCGGCGCAGTTCATTTACTTGTTTCTCATTTCACTATCAATAAATCTGTATCATAGCTGTGTCTTTTTCTTTTATAGAATCATCCAGCAACTAGTGAATGGAATAATTGCACCCACTGCAATGCCAAATATTGGTGTTGGACCCTGGTGAGTGTCTGAAACACACTTGTATTTAACCAGTAAACTAATCTTCATCTGTCTTGGTTGCTCTAATGTTTGACTATTTTCTTAAAGGGGTGTTCTTCACTCAAATCCTATGGATTATGCCTGGGGTGCTAATGGACTAGATGCAATTATAACTCAGGTATTTTTCAGTAACCTTTTTAAATGTTTTTAAAGCGATTGCTGTGCTTTTTCATTTAAATCCTTTAAACATTTTAGATGTCATAAAATATGCAGTAATATGCATCTAAACTTTTTCTCTCTCTCGTATTTAGCTATTAAACCAGTTTGAGAACACGGGACCTCCGCCTGCCGATAGGGATAAAATAAAAACTCTTCCTACAGTACAAATCACAGAGGAGCACGTTGGTAAGTTAAAACATAAGAAAGTGTAACGGAATATTTTAGAACTGGTTTTCTTTTTTCTTCCGATATCTTAGTTGTAACTTTTTCAAATTTGGACAGCAGTATAGTTTTCTTTAAAAATGGATGGTTGCATGCTGTCATTATATTACAGTTTAAATTTCATGCAATTATCATTTTGCCAGACTAGCTGGCTTCATTGGGCTTTAATTTCAAAAGAATGTTTCTTTTGAAGCATCTCACCAGAGACGAGTTTATAGTTCATGAACGCTCAAATGCATAATTCTGTATTAAAACATGTGCTGGCGACACAGATAACTCAAACGGTGCACTTATTTGATAATCAACCACAAGATGCAGCTTTAGTCTTATTGAAATCATCATCTGAGAATTGATAGACCGCATCTTTTTCATATTTGGATCATAGATCAGATCATATTCAGTATCCCGTCTCATTTGAAACTTTACTGTGTCTATTAATAACTATGCATTTCTAAATAACATTGATGGTTCGTAATGTAATCTAATGTAAAGTTATAACCCTCTCATCCAAACCGGCTTAACAGATCGTACTTAATATTTTTTCATATTTGTAACCCGCTTTGACTTTCAGCTTCAGGACTGGAATGTCCAGTGTGTAAAGAAGATTACAGTGTCGGAGAAAATGTGAGGCAGCTCCCGTGCAATCACATGTTCCACAATGATTGCATAGTCCCCTGGCTGGAACAGGTATTCAACATCCTAATGCTCTCCCTACTTAAAGTACAAAACAAAGGCACCCTTATTTTTACCACTCTCTCTGTCTCTCTTTCTCTTTCTCTCCAGCATGACACTTGTCCAGTGTGCAGGAAAAGCTTGTGTGGACAGAACACGGCAACGAACCCTCCAGAACTATCAGGGATGAACTTTACCTCCTCCTCTTCCTCTTCCTCTTCCTCGGCCTCCTCATCTTCCTCGACCCCTCAGTCCTCAAGTTCGGCCAGCAATGAGAACTCCACTGATAACTCATAGAGGGCCGTTGGTCCTCGTGGCCCTGCGAGCTGTTTATAGCTCCTAGGCTGCTGTTCTTCGGAGCGGTGACCTCCAGTCTCTCCCTGCTGTAGGGCAGAGGCCTGAGTGCATCTCGCCAGGAGCACTCGAGTCTGATTCGGGGGCAACTGATACGCCAGGTCCACGTCTTTCTGCCCGTCCTGTTGCTCCCATCTTCGACAGGGATCCGAACAAAGGAAGGGCGGAGGCCTGGAGTGCAGCTTCTGTCAGGGAGGATGTAGAGAAGCATGGAAACTTCAAGGGGCTCGATCTGCCTGAATCACCTCACACAGGAAGAGAGAATAAAAGAATCCAAAGGTAAAAGACTCGGGACAACAAGACAGTTGTGGTTCTTTCTTTTTTTAAATTTTTATCCAGACTGTGTGAATTGACCCACTTTTGCTAATGAAGCAAAAAGAACTGTACATTTATTCCTTTTTATAAGTAGTATTCATATCTCACCAATAATACGATCCAAAGTGCACTGTTAAAAGTGTGCACTTAAGTTGTTTCTTCTTGCTTTAGAATGATACTACTTTCTTTTTCTTTTTTTTTACCCAAAACAAATTCCAATAGTTTGTAATATGATTAACCTACAGATTACCGGACACCACACATACAAATGTTTGCACTTGAAATGATGCGGTAAATTGCAGTTATTCTGTGCCGTTTGGATATTGATACGGATATCATCACTAAATTACACGCATACATATTTTGTTATCTGCAAGCCTAAAACACTCATTAACTTGTCAGAGCATTTTTGGGGATTTTAACGTAAAGGTAAATTAAATATTTTCTGAAGTTGCCAGTTGACTATTGATTTGCAGTATGATTGTGTCCACAAAAAAAAGTGATATGAAAATAAAGCTGTTTTTGGGTGCTACCACTCAAAATTCATGTAAAGCATTCTCGGTGTGTATATGTGTGTGCGTGCGTATAACACTCTTTTAAGGTCGAATCGTGACCATCAGCAGTCATAAAATGTACTGAAAGACATCTGTTTGCTGCACTTAGTGTTTGATGCTGCGGTTAGCCACTAGATTGGAGTCCTGTTAAAAAAAACATTTATATCAAATACTTCTGGTTTTATTGGCAAACAGGCAAAAATATGAGCTGTGCTGTTTTGTGTTCCCCAGTCTGAATTATTTGTCCCTTTAGTGGCATCTTGCAGACTCTTAGAACCACCAAGCACCAACCAGAGAACAATAGCATCAACAATAACCTCATCGACGAGCACCGCTGGAAGTGATTTCAATGCATGATACGGTTCTGAGAGTTCAAAGTAAGCCCTTGGTCCAAAGGCACGTCTATAGTAAACAGGGTCTCTATTAAATAGTTCAATGGGAAACTTTCCTATTAAATGTTATCAATAAGCAAATACATTCTGCTTCCCCTCATTGTTTAGCCTTGCACACATATTTCCTCTACATTGTACCTGTTTTCCTCTGGGGTTTAGGTTCAAAGGCCTTTTAATCTGAGGGGATATGAACAGAACATTGGTCTCTCCATGAAAAGTGGATACACTTGATTTATAGTTATGAGTTTGACTTTACAATGTGAAATAGATTAATATTCTTCAATTGTGAACGTTTGTGCCTTTTAACTATGTACCTTGAGATATTGTCAGCTGTTTTAATATTTAGTTACTACAGACTCAAAGTGTGGATCTACAAGTTTAAAACTGAATGGTTGGGTGGTCTTTCGTTTCAGGGTTGCGACCTGAATTTAAAATGGATTTAGATTTTGTGAACCTACGCAAAATAACCTCTGACAAAGTGAAAACATTAAAATATATTTTCAATAGGTTGGCAGCACTTTAAGAAGCAGTGGCACACCACATCTGGATTTGAGGATTTTATATTTTTCTTTTCATTTTTAACTTGTGGTTAAACACAAGTATAACATTTACATACCATTTTTCTTCCATTTGATGAAACCAATACACTACAATCTTGACCTTTAGCGCTGACATTTAGCCTCAATTCAGTCTTTGAATATTGCAGACATTTCCTTTCAGTCTTTGCTCTCGCACACTGACAACTGGGTAACTTTAATTTTAACACTTGTTTTAGTTGGCTGATGTGCATTTTTAGCCTGTGAATGTGCGATATGAAATGTTTTTCTTTCTAAAAGAAAAGAGCTACTTAACAGTGACATTATTATGTTATGACTTCATTACATAGAAATCAAAAATATAACTTCCATAAAACACTTCTTTGTGGGTATGGCAAAAAAGAAATCACCTCCAATCACTGCTTGTTTTCCATTTAAAAATATAAAATTGAGCCTGTGTTTTGCCACATTGCATACGAATATGATCAGTGTTTTTTTTATTATTTTAAAACGTTACATTTTCGAGACGTCTGCGACTCATTTGACGTGGCCACGCCCCTAAGCAACGCGTCACGCGTACGTGCTGTCCAGGGCGTGTGCGTGCTGCTGTGCTGTGCAACCAGAGGACGACCGACACGATCCTCCTTCTTCTCAGCGGCAAAGAGGAAGAAGAAGATTCATCCCCGTCGTAGCTAGCGTTGCGTTTACTCGACGATTTAGTTAGCGATAAAAACAAGTATCCACCATGAAGTTTCTGTGGGCTGTCAGTGCCCTGCTGTTGGGCTGTTGGCGAGCCAACGCTTCCACAGGTAAGAATTGTGTCAGCCATGTTGGTTTGAAGATGTAATGGCTAGCTCGACTTTGCCCTGAACACGAACATTTAAGGCTAAAATGCTCGTGCCGATACTTGCTCTGTTAACGTCCTGGCAGTTGTGTTTGTCCGACATCTTTGTTTGTATCAGCCGTTATTCCAACGTTAAGTAGGACACCGTCACACAAGCGGCATTTCGTTGCTGTCGCTGGCGAAACGTTTGGCTAATTTGCACTCGCAGAATCCTTTCGGACGATAAAACGGACGTTTCGTGCCTACACTTAAAAAAAAAAAGCGTATTGTTTTTATCTTTTGTATTTTCCTCGTGTTAATGGTCACATGAGGTCCAATGTTAATTTAAAATATGGTGGACGGTCCACGGACCTCGTAATTAGTTGCGTAACGCTCCAAAGGGAATGCCAGCCGTTGGTAATTTAACGTGTCGTTAACTGGCGTTTTTCACCGTTACACCCTTCAGGGGGAAATAAACCTACATCCTTTTGGTAAGCGTCTCCTCCTCACGGTGTTGTAGGAACCGGAGCACGAGCCTGTGACGTGAGAATTGACAGCCTCCCACACTACCACCACAGTTGGTGGCTTGTTCTGGTTAGAGAGGGGGGGTCACAATTTATCTTTTGACTCGGTGAGCCGGTAGGCCGGATCCACGTGATGAGTATTGGTTTGTCAACCTGGTCCTCCATTGATTAACGTTATGGGCGAGAGGCTGCTTGTTATTCACACACACAGCTCTCTTTAGGTGGTTACAGTGATCACAACCTGTTATTTGGTGGCTGTGTCACGTGACGTGTGTCAGCAGTGAGACTGCAGTTATTATGGAAAATATCGAGACACGTCAACAGCCAGGCTCCCTAGGAATTAGGTGGGAGCAATATTCATAGGGCTGCATAATTGTTTTTTAGTTTTTGCTCTGTTAGCAATACAGTACAATGGAAGTCAATGCATGAAACAATATTTATACCAAGGGGACTGATTCGGTTGTAATTGTACTAAAATTTTAACGTCTTGTGTGTTTTCATGATATCGCCTTTTACTTTACTACATTTTAACCCACTAAAAATATAATAATGTTGAAATTGCTTTGAGCTTCCTTTGCCAAGTTGAGTTTTAGCATTAAAGGAGTTACTCACACTCATCTAAGTACACTTAAAAATGTCCAAACTGAGTAATTTCCCTCCTGTTTTGTGATCTCAAGGCTTTAAGATAGATGAGCGAGTACATGCACTGATATGTTGGAATACCATGTACTTTGCAAAGATTTTGTACCAGTAACCAGATTTTTCATGCCATGTGTCAAACGCATAAAATGAGCCTTCAGGGCACTGAATGTTTCCTGCTTTAGTAACGACAGCTCTGAGTAGATCAGGAGTACAATTAGCTTTCCCCCCGAGTTTCAGCTTCTTCTCAAGCTTAACTTTGACTTAAAGTGGGTCACAAGGCAGATAGGTATGGGTATGTTATGTGAAAAGGGCACACATCTATTCGAGTACTGGGCTTTTAGTCGAAATAATTTGGTAAATGGTGTTTAATATAGACTCATTTTTGTTATTGACCAGCTTTTTTAATTCCCAGCTGCTAAACCTGCTCTCAACCCAAGTGAACCTTTCATGTTAAAAGCCTACAGCTGCACTGCATGTGACAAGTTATTGTTTTTTTGGGTGTGGGCGTTGACATCCTTGTAATGGTGACAAATCTGTGTTCCACCGCAGCTGAATTACTACATGAGACAAGTGGGCTGCTTGGTTAGTGCACTCTAAATGGCTCTTAGAGAGAGAGAGAGAGAAAATGTCAATACGTTTTAACTTGGGTATTAAAAGTGGCCTGAGGATTACATGTTTTAGTCTTTGCCTTTAGCCTTTTGTCTTTTCAAAAGGCTCAGTAAAGTTCTTCTTGAGTTGTTCATTTTCAACCAGCTGGTTGAATGAAAACATAAACTCTATGAAGATAAAGCATGTATCCCCATAGCGTGGGCATTTTTATTGCATAACAAATCTCATTCTACCTCTGTATCACCTTACATATATATATATGTTTTCTTCCTGTTTGTTTAAAACTATTTGTATTCTTCGTTCAGGGATCTTGCATGTTTGTTGAGCATATGTAAATATATAATCAACTAGGGAACTTTTTCACACGTAACTGGTTCTCATGTTAAAGAGCAGAGGGCGAAAGGCAGTAAATGTCAGGATTCATGTGGTTTACATCTATTTACAGTTAGGACTAGGGCCTTGACTATATTTAATTTTGAACTTTCATTCAACATATGCCACGAAGGTGACCTTTGATAGTAGTGGTGGAAGTCACTAAGCTAGAAAGGTGAAGCATGTAGTGGCTGAGGCTCTTGATGACAAATTCACACGTCTGCCTGTTTGGTTTGGTCTTTTATTGATATCTGCTGACAGTTTTGATTGGACGTGTTTTGAAACTTGAACTTCTCCAACACAAAGTTCAATGCATCTTAATCAAGGGAATGTAGGAAAAGGGTGTGCGTGTAAAAAACCTAATATGCAAGTTTCTGGTTAGATGTCGTGGATTAACTAATTTTTCATGTGTGCTGTTTTCATGTTGGTGTTAGGTACCCTGTGCCCAGCCCTATTTCTTTCTCTGCTTGTTGTTATTTTAGGATTTTTCTGAGGGGAGGGGAACAAGCTAGCTGTGCCTTAGCCTGTAGCGTGAGAATGTTGTTTTTCTCTGGATCCACCAATTGTATTCCCCCCTCCCCTTGACCACCACTGAGTGGCCAAACAAGTCCCCCCCGACTGCTATGAATGTGGAGAGCTGTGATACTGGGAAGGAAACTAATATGTAAAATAAGTAATCCATCAGAAAGTGATTCTATATGACTTAAACATAACAGTCAGTGATTTGTGAGCATTATTGTGTAGCCTGTAAATAAGTCTCCCATACGGTAATTCTAAGGTAAATGCATCAATGGAAAATGCTGAAAGTTTGCCTTTCAGTGGGGATTGGCCATTCTGAATCCCACTTGCATTGATGTCATGTGCATTGCCTGCAAAAAATCATCGGCAGAATGTCCTGAAGGCTGTGTGTTAGCCTAGGCTAACGCCCTAATTACAGCTGCGTGACATGAAGCTAGGGCTGCAACTAACGATTATTTTAATAATCGATTAATCGGTTGATTATTTTTTTTGACGAATCGGATAAAAAAAGCAAAAAAAACATTAATTTCCAACCCTTTGTTCAAAAACAGAAGTGACAGTGTAAAACATGTTCAGAAAGCACAAACAGGTTTCTCCTTGAACATCCCCGAGCTGTTAACTAAACAAATTAGATTAAAATGGACTAACACTAAAAACATACACATTTATGCTTTACATCTGCCTTTTTACTGTAATTGATCTCCTTGGAGCAGAGGCTGCTTTAGCATGTCCTGCTTTATCAATATATATGAAACAGTGGGACAGTGGGAAGCTGTACTGCTCCTCTCACGTCTGTTTTGACTGAAACCTCCAGGCCCAGCTCCACCTCATCTCAGCTCTGCATCAAGCTGCGCTGCATATAGAGTCCTCTTCCTTAAACTATTTCATTCTGGGCCTCTTACGACCACGAAATGACGTTGTTGGCTAAGCCCAACTACGTGATTTGATTCAGTCTACTTTGAGTAAAAAAAACAACCTGCAGCCAGATCCGCCAGTGTGCCGATTTAACGTTAACGAGTGACAGCGTGAACTGAACCAGACCGGGGGGTTACGGCATGTTTCACCATGTTGCGTTTTTTTACAAGCAAGACTGAACTGTAACGGAACATAACGTAACTTTAACGACAATACACAACCCAAACACGTTAGCTAACGTGATAGCAAGCTGACTAGCTTCCATTAACAACAAGTTTGAGGGAAATGAAGCCGCTGTAGACATCTTAACGATGGTTGGCCAAGACTCGACACGTCACATCCAAGATGTTCTATTTTTGCTAAGATCACAACTTAAGCGTTTCTCAGTCTCACTCCAATCTCAGTCACGCTGGCGGCCAGTTGCTCTGCTCCGCTCTCTTTTTTTTCTCCGCGACTTTATGTCTGCCGTAATAATTGCGCGACACAACGAATCAATAATGAAATTCGTTGCCAACACTTTTGCTAATCGATTTTTATCGATTCGTTGTTGCAGCCTTACACGAGGCACAGCGGAGAAAAGACACCAGCCCAAAATGCGTGCATGTCCTAAGCCTTTCCTGGATTTTTAACTTGATTTCATTGTGAAATGTTTTTCATTTCAACTTCATCTGCTTTTCTTTTCATGTCCGTCTTCATTCATTGTTTTGATTTCATGGGAATGCTATTGGATGCTTTAAATGTTTTGTTGTTGTCGTCTTTTTTTTGTCGTTGCTGCTATAACTTTCTTTTAGGGTTGTTCTGATCAAGCATTTTTGCCCCCAGTCCCAACCTTTATTATTAAGTAATTGCTTTTGAAGCCGTTAAACAAAAGAAACACCCATTTAAAGGAACTTCATTTGGTAAATTAAATGTACATAAAAGTCCACCAATAACCTATTCAGCTTATCACAGAGATGGTCACCCAAACCTAATGGGAGTCTACTGCCATTGATGTAAATGAATTGGCAAAAAGTTAGAAACGCCTTCAAGTGTAATTTTTACCTTTTTTAAAATTATATTTAACCACTTTGATGAAACACAAATTACAGCCTCAAATGATCATACCATTGAGACAACACCTTTGTAAAACAGTTTAAACTAAAATAATAATGTACGTAAAAAAAAATATAATTTAAGTGGATGGCTTGATGTTGTTTATATGTTGTTCATATAATCTGAATCAGCTCGGTTCGTCCCAAATTTCTTTTTATGCAAATTTCTTTTTTTCCATCTCGATGGGTTAGAGTACCAGGAATGATCAAACATTTCCCAAAGTAATTGGATGAAAATGCTTCTCTGCTTGTGCATACTGTGTGCATACTTTCATATTTTCATTTCATTTGTGTTTTATTAACTTTGTTTCTTTTTCTTTCTTTTTTTCCCCGTTTGCTTGCCTTTCTTCCATCGCGGCCTTGCTTATCATCAATCCATGAAATCCCCTGGCTTGCTTTAATTTAAACTCACCACGTTAAATATATCTATTTGCTGGGCTTACTGTAACCGGCGCTCAGCGGGCTTCATCAAGTGTCCCCTGTCTCGGATGAAGCTGATCAGTGACAGCGCAGAGCTGCATTGTGAAGTGATAGGGAACCCCATCCCCGAGGTGCAGTGGTGGTTTGTAGAGGGCGAAGAGCCCAACGAGACCTTCACCCAGCTCTTTGACGGGGCGCGGGATGGCCGTGTGCAAATAAATACCATATACGTAGCGCACTCCACAAGCACCATTCGCCTCACGGGCCTCAGCCTCAACGACTCTGGCACGTACGAGTGCCGCGCTTCCAATGACCCTGACCGCAATGAACTGAAGAAGACGCCAAAAATCAAGTGGATCCGCTCGCAGGCAAACATTATTGTGATCGAAAGTGAGTGGCAGAGGAAGCATGAGGAGACTGCGGTCAAAGTAGCTTGGCTGTTATCTCCTCATTAGCCAAGTCCTGGACATTCAGCTCCTGTTACTCCCATGCTTCCCAGTCCAACACCCTCTCCATCCTGCCTCACCCAGTATATTCGCTCTCCCTCTCCCCTCTTCAAAAGCTCCAAGATTGTCCCGTAGTAGAATCCGAACCTGTTCATAAAGCGTGGCCGGGCCACTCCCTCATCCTGTATTACCGGTCACAGAACGTGTCTTCAATCTGATGCCTTTTTTGTTTTTTTCAAGGCTTAGGTTTTTATGATAGGCTTTATTGCATATAATACTGGGCATAAGGTTTGAAATTTGCAAAATCCTCCAGAAGAAAAAATCTTCTTTGATTCGACAAAGGGAAAATAAATAAATGATAGGATATGGCCGCCAGAAGTTGTCACGGATAACAGATTAAAGCTTTCCATTATGATCTTGATGGAATGGGGTATTGGATTTCATATCCAATACCCCATTCCATCAAGATAAAAATATGAATATTTATTTAAGAAAAACGAAAAGGGGTGTCAGATTTTTTTGGATTAGTACAGCGTCTTCGTACATATTCTTTCCTAGCATTTTCATTCATTAATACTAACATTGACATTGCCCCTTGTTGTTGCTTGTAGACCATTCCTGTGGTTTATAACCTACTGAACTGTAGGCACAGAAGATGGAAACTAATTATTAAAAATACATTCTCAGCCATGGGGGATCTTTCTGCCTTGTGGTCCAGTATTATTTTTTCACTTTTTAAAGAATTGGTAAGTTTCTTCACCCAGTTGAAGCAAAAATACCCACTTGTGTTATTATGAGATTGGCAGTGATACTACCAATACTATTTAATTCTCCTCTTGTTGCTTCTTCTGCATGTTTTTAAAAGGTCTTTCCCCCATGACCTTGTTGTAGACCGTATCTACTAGATTATCTCTCCCTCCTCCTCCCCCCTACTGTTGGTGTGATAGATCTCCCCATGTTGGGGAGCTCTATCCACCTTTCTTAGAGTTCTGTACATTTGTTCAGAATGTGTACTTGTGTCATGCTGTTTTCTTTGTTCAAGTCCTGAGAACGGATTTGTTTCCTTCTCAAACTTGGCAAGTGGGAGGATAATGCAAAGGACTTAGTAGCTAATTCTGCTTTGATTTCCACTTGACCATTTAACACTCAACAGTTGTCTCAACAAAATCCCAATCTATATTTGTAAATGTAGATTTACAGTCTATATTTACACCCTGGCTGAGAAACAATTACGGTGCTGTGGTCTCAGGGTTGAATTGTTGCACCCTGCCCACCTTGTCCTTCTTTGCACTGAGGGCATCCATCGTGTCATTCATTTCTGTAAAGACAACTCTTGAGTTAATAGCAAAAAGTTAAACTTAAAAAATGATTAAAATAATGCAGTGATAGTGATGCATTTCATGGCAATACCTTCAGGTCGGTTATGAAGTATAAGGGAATTAAGACGACCATTCTGCCCTACAAAGTTTGCTGTAATTACAAGCAATATTGCAGATGTAGTTGTTCTGCCTTTTTGTGTCAGTTTTGCAGTAACTGCAAATCTTAATTGATTTTCATGGAAAAGACACACTTCTAAGGCATATTTTTTTATACATAGTAAAACCGACAATACACGTTGAACCACAGTTTTAACCAAACACGTAGTTACTGGGCTTTGCCTTTGTAGGGCAGAACTGATGTTTTAATCTGTGAAAATGTTCTTTAATGCCCAATATGATAGAAGATTATATTTAGAAAAGGATGATAAATAATTAATATTTCCCTCTGTTTCTCTGAAGCCCTAACAATCGTTGCTGAACCTAACGAGGTCAGCAACCAGACCTCTGCAGTCCTCAGCTGCAACCTGACGGAGTCCACCCTCCTTATCAAGGGCTCCCACTGGGTGCACAATGGCAAGCTCATTGAAAACTCCAAGTCCACGAATGCCGCCGCAAACACAATCCTCCAGTAAGTAGCCACATCCAAGTGCCAGACGGGCAGATCTGCCCTCCAATTACGATGTCACAATTAATTCACTCATCTTCTGATGGTTTGCCTTGAATCATGTTTGTTTTTGTATGCCGTTTCCCCGCTAGCTCGTAAAGCAGAATAATTCCCTGTGTATGTTCAAGACAACAGTGCAGTTAGCTCTACTAAGTGAATACCCAATCAAGAAACTGGCACGCCTAGCTGTCATAAATACTTTGAAGATGTCCTCTGGATGTTTAGAAGACATTTAGCCATTTCTCAGCCTTCAAGCGTGCTATGCTGGACTTGCATGTCTTGCCTGTTTTTTCGATTCTTATGCTGTCCCTTTCTGGCTCTGTTACTACAGTCAGTATCCATCTCCCTCGCACTTTGCATCTTGCTCGTCGGTCATCCCTCCCCCTCTCGCCACATTCTCGCTGGCTGCCTCCCATTAGCAGCGAGGCTCGGGGCGCCATTCAGGCGTTCACTGCTCTTGATTAGCAGAGAGATGGGCTGTGCATTCGTGCAGCTTTGCCGGTAGTCTTGGCAGCCGGGATAAGCGCCCGTAGCAGTGTGCTCACTTGCCCTGACCTTAATTCCCCATTAGGGCGAGCGGGCAGAATTCTACGGGACGGCAGCATCAAACAAAAGTGGGATTGTGATTACCAGGGGAAATTTTTAATATTTGTTGCATGGACAAAGCAGCTTTTTTTTTTTTACCCCCGCCAGCCCTTGAACATAAACAGGGTTCTGTTGTGATTTTTCTACTTGTCTAAGTGGGAAAACTAATCGCTGTCATTAAAGTGGCTTCAGCAGAATTGCTCACAAGTCGCCTCCTGCTGTATTTAAAGTCTTTGTTCTTAAATCCATCTTTCTTTTTCTTTCCTCAGTTTGGACAAGATCACCCACAATTCTGGGGGAATGTATGAGTGTGTGTTCCTCACCGATCCAGAGATGAAGAAGACAATTGAAGTCAAAAGTATGTAATGTTATTAATATCACATATCGAAGTTGATTGGTCATGTTTACATTGGGGTTTTAACTTGATGGCAAAGTTATGTTTTTATAGTTACAGATTAGGTAATGCTTTTCTATAAAATATAGTATATTCTTAAGTTGCAATGTCAAATGCGGCCAATTTCCTGGAAGCGTCATGTGCTGTCCTGTGTTTCCATTAATGATGAGCACTGCTAATATTTAAGACCATACATTAACCGTAAAGAAAAATGATTATTTGCTAAATTTAGCTGAAAACTGGGTGTTATCTGCACACGCAGCAGATAAGGGAATACTCATGAATACATTATTATTTAGAGGTGCCTTTTGCGGCAGGATAAATGATTACAGTGAGTTAATTTATTTATATAAACTTTCACATTCTAATTTGAATGTTTCTCCTCTCGCTGTAGCTCCTCCCCATGTTGCTGCCTCCAAGCACTCTGAGCACGGCAATGAGAAGGACAAAGGGGTGCTGGTCTGTGTGAGCCATGGCTATCCACTGCCCACCGACTGGACCTGGTTTAAAGAGGAAGATGGCGCCCAAAGGGTACGCGTCTCTCAGGCTTGTAATTCTGGACATCTTAAAATGATATATTTATGTTTTTGATCCACAGTTCTAAACCAGGTGACATTGCCCATTGACACTAACTCCCTCACTAACAACCCACAGCCCATCATCAACGGCACTAGCGACAAATATGAGATCAAGAGCACCCCTAACAAGACCACTCTGACCATTGTTGACCTGAGCATCGAAGAGGACGTCGGCGACTACATCTGCTCCGGAACCAACGAACTCGGCACAGCCAGCGACAGGATCCACCTGCGTGTCCGCAGCCGGTTGGCTGCTCTCTGGCCCTTCCTCGGCATCGTGGCCGAGGTCATCATCCTGGTGACCATCATCTTCATCTATGAGAAGAGGAGAAAGCCCGATGAGATCACCGACGGTACGTACGCCACGATACCTCCCCCACTACATGCAGTATACAGGAGTGGGCAATTCATTTTCCCAAGGGGCCACATGAGAAATTGGGACCGTTGTGGAGGGCTGAACTTAATTCTGCTCTATTAATTTTTATTACTTCATGGGGAAAAAAACAGTACATTATGTGAGTTTGAGCTGTTACTGGTAAGAATATGTTACAACAAAGCTATGAAAATGTCCAAAATGTCATTTTATTTTTTTCCTATACTTTGAATCTTCACAAAAATACATAAGATCTATGTTAAAGACCAGCAATTGATTAACTTTATACAAAAGCAATACGTGCTTTTGATGATTTCCAGTTCAAATTTTCTTACTCAGTGAGAATAATCCAGTCTGTCTTGGGCTTGAACAAGTGCATTGAAGTCTGGTTGAATGTCTGAGCTGGATATGCGAAGGACAGACGGGTGGTCATCAGTGAGCGAGGATCTGGATCTGGTTTTGTTGAACTTCATCACTGAGAATGTTTTCTCCTTTTTTATCTAACCATTTGTCAGTACCTCCGTGGCCCACTAGATGGGGCTCTGAGGCCATGTGGTTGAGAATAGCTGTTAAAAGTGAGATTATCCAGGGGAACGATCTGAGTATAAGGGTACGCGCTCTGTGTAAGAACGGGGAGCCACAATAGAATAAGCCCGGTTTGGGAATAAAGAAGAAGAAAACAAACATTCTGTCGGTCGACAAAATCAATCTCCCATTCACTGTTCATGGTGCAGAAAAATGATGCATTAGATTTGAAATGCCAACAGGACCAGCAGTGCTACAGGAAACGTTTGCTATTTAGGCAACATTTTCACATTACAGATAGCCCTTTACACCGTATCTTTTAATATGATGAAAGCTTGACTAGATCATGTGACATTGACGTCACACAAGCCGCTAGGTGGCGAATGTGTCACCCTGTTGGAGTTGTTGGGACTACAAAAACACTTGCTGTTGTGCAGTGGTGTTGGAGTGAAGCTTCTCTCTTCCCTCATAAACAATCTTTGTTAGTGAAGACACCGTCCTGCGGTCAGCACTCCAAGCGGCCATCAAGTTACAAACTTCGCCTTTCTGGCTTTGAGAGAGAGAGAGTGGCTCATGCTCACACATATTGATGGAACTTTCCTCGGTCATGTAAATAACTTAATTTAGGTGGGATGTATAGGCTATGGTTGCATGCATTCAATATGAACCCTTATTGTTTTTGTTATTTATATATAGATCAGGAGTTAGCTTCCCACTTTTGTATAAACAATCTGTGACAGCAACTTTTTTGTTTTTTATTATTTACATTTTTACTTCTCTGTTCGCTGCTGATTTTGCATTTTGGTAAGTGGACAACGCTGCATGTCGGACTGAAGTGGTTGAGCTGAGGTGACCGCGTGGAAAAAGCTATGGGAGTCTGAATGAACGGCTTTCATAGTCGCCACTTCTGAGAGGAATGCGCTCAAAGATTTGGTCACTCTTTCACTGGCCCTGCAACCGGAGCAAGCTTTAAAAGTTTCCCCGCCACTTTATATCGGTCCCTGTTTTTAAGCCACGTGTTTGAGCCAATGAAAGAGTCGAATGAGACCCGTAAGCTAGTGGGATGGTTTGACATGAACTTGAACAGGTTGAAAAGTGAGACGTTTTGGCATTCTGTCTGCATGCCCTCTGCATCTTGTACTTCTATGCATGATATCTGATAGGTCATAAGGTCAGCACATCATTTGCATTTGTCTCGTTCACCATTTGGCCACAGAGGGAGAGCCTCACTCTGTCAACAAGTGCTCTTTGCTCTGGTGTGAACACGGCCTCTATACCTGCCAGGTGTACATTGGTCTGCCAGTTCAGTTCAGAGGCCTTTTGGTTTTTGATCTTGAATACAGCGACTGCAGTGTCTCTTTGCTGTCCTTTTTGCTTGTGTTGCATGAGCCTCTGTGAAGCTAAGGGACTCTGGACTATGTGCGGAAATGTTCAAACGTTATCACAGTTCTCCTAAAGAAACGTACAGCAGTCTGCCAGGGGCAATGTGTCTTTCACAGACTAGGATTGTGTGTAAGTAAATCTCAGGATTTAGTGGTTTCATTCATCGTCAGAAGAGGAGGGCATGCTTCAGCTCATGTTCTGTTCAGTTAACCTCATTGGAGTCGTGTTGCAGAGGATGTCGTGTTCTAACATTTGCTGCCGTCGTCTGTCGGGGAGGGGGAGGGGCACGTTTTGCCCACACGAGTACCGGACTCTTAACTGACTTGTGTTTTTTGTTTTGCTCTTCCTCCATTGATCGTTGACAGATGACGACTCAGGAGCTGCTCCTCTGTAAGTACAGTCAGCAGCTCAGTATCCTCGTGGTCACCTAAAGATTTTGTCTTTTTTCTTTTATAATTATTGTTTGCACAGAACTCATGCTTCTTTGTGGGTTTTTTTTTTTTTTTTTCAGGAAGAGCAATTCTACTGAAAATGACAAAGACAATAATGTGAGGCAAAGGAATTCCAATTAAAAAGATGAAAGAGGTGAGTGAAGCTATGACGTTCTCCTTGAAATGTAACTGCCTGTGTTATCTACACAGTTTATAGGGGATAAACCGAATATAGGTTTTTGAAACGGCTATAATTCATCATTCATGTAATCTTTTTGTATTTGTTTTATTATTCTAGATGGGACATCCAGGTGGCAGTCCAGGATTCAGCTGCGTGGCACATCCTACTGTGCACCCTGCCATTTTAAAAGTACCCTTTTGTGCTTAGGTCGGATTTCTTCTTGTTTCGTTTTTCTTCTATATTCTTCTCCATATTGTGCAGCCACAGAACATAGTGTGAAGTAATTTCAGCTTGAGGCCCCCGGGGCAAATATTGCATGAGTTAAAATGCCGTTATAGGAAAGTGTGTGTGTGTGTGTTTGTTGTAAAATCATAAGCGGTTCATGTGAGGGAATGCCTCTCTGTGGTTATTTTCTGTTGATGCCGATGCTTCCCACTCTGACCTCACAGCTGTCCCGTCTTTGCTTTTATGTTCTCTGATCGAAGAATGGCTACTTTGTGATGTAGTGAGTTGTGTTCAGAGGATCTGAAACTGTTTCCATCATCATACTTCACTGCCATTCTCATAACACCATTGCAAATACCCCCTTTCCATAGTTTTATACTTTGCCTAAACACGAGTGTAATGCAGAAATGATGACGATTTAATGACTGCAAAGTTTTGCCGTGAGAAATGACTTACTACTTTTTTTCCCGATCACATTTTAAATCAAAGTTTTAGTCGCCAAGGTTTTTTGTTTTGTTGCCAATGTCACATCCAGAATAAAAATATATTGTTATGGACCAAGTGCAAGAGCTGTCTGTTACTTCTGTGAAATGCAACTTAAATACTACGCACTGTTCCATTTTACCTGATTAGTGTTGTGATTGGATGTTACCATTGCAGAGTTACACAGATAAAAAAAAAGATCTAGCCAGAATTGTGTACATTGTTGTACTATGGAACACCTTCATGAAACACCATCTGTTGTACAACCTGCACAAACTGAATAAAGGTATTTGATTTGACATGTTTGATTACTTTCTCGACTTCTTCTCGATTTGAAAGGTGACATAGAATAGCGGGTCAAGACGCTCTGTGTAGAAGGGGATAATAATCATTATTTGTTTGTGGGATTTACTGTCCTGCAAACATGTCAGTGTATCAATGGATAACTATCACAAAAGCATAGTTACTACAATAAGATAAGGAGAAATCTAAAGCCTGACCTTATTGTCTATGATCTGAATTGTCTGAGGTTGAGTATCAGTGTATATCAGCTTCATTCATAGACTGTTGCATGATTTTTGACTGTCAATAACAGCCAATAGAAAGCATGTTTTTATCAATAGAACTGTGGATATGTCCTGTTAAATTGTGAGTGTCCTCGCAGTGTAAAGGAGGGTTTAGAAGTAGATTTATCTTGGTTCATGCAGTGGCGGGCCGTGCATTTCGGACCTAGGCCTTCAGACGAGAAAATAGACTGCAGAAAATAAGCTAATAGGGAAAAATAATTACAATACATGTAGTGTATTTGTGAAAAACAATTACATTATAAATTAGCTATAACTTTTAATTATAAAAATAAAAAATAGCTATAACTTTGATTCTGTTTAGGCTTAAAAGGCCCTGACGGCCCGCCACTGGGTTTATGAAAGCCAAATGTTTGCCCCATTGGGATGTGTTGATCTGCAGCAGAATGGTAAGTTATACAGATAAAGTAAAATAATATTGCATATTTGGGATTTGTGGAGTTAGGGCCAATAGTTGGGGGTTCTCCCAAAAGCATCACGCTTTGTAACGGCTATAGAAAAAGGCGTATTTCTCAGTAGGCTTGAGTGCAGTGTGTGTATCTCTCCACCAGGCGGAGCCCTTTAACCGACAATGGAGGTCTCCAGAACGCATTGTCGGCCGATCCAGCTCAAGCAACAGGCAGACGCTGTCGATACGAACCCTCTCTGGCGGGGAAAGCCTGAGGATCACCTGACCCTGGCAGGAGAGGTTATTGGCTGATTGTTCTACCTGAGAGCCACTGCGGATGACGGAGGATGGAGAACTTACTGGTTTCTTGTGACCTTCACGTGTCACCTTTGTCCCGCTTGTCCTCGCTCCTATCAGGTGAGTTTATGAATGTATATAATAAACATCTGTGTTTACTTATTATATAAATAAAGTGTATAATTCCAGTGTCAGGTTCTTTTTTTAATTTGTTTTAAATTGTTTCTTCATTATAATGTAGTTGCGGCCCAAAGACTCTCTCTTGCACACACACACACACACACACACACACACACACACACACACACACACACACGGACGCACAGACACACACGACAGCGCACCGTTGGCGTTGCTATGGCTGCAGTTAGTGTGTGTGTGTGTGTGTGTGTGTGTGTGTGTGTGTGTGCGCGCGCGCGCGTGTGTGCGTAAAGCAGAAGGCTGTTGCTGCTTTGAACTCCTCGCACTTCTTCCCCCGCCGCCGCCCAGTCGCGCCAGGTTGAAGGTGCGGGGAGTGTCCGCCCGTCTGTCCGTCTTGTCTTCCTTCTGGCTGTGATGGACGAGGCGGAGGACGGCGAGGAGGAGTCCAGATTCCAGCAGCCCCGACCCCGTCAAGTCACCACTGGACGCGAGGACCATGGGAGCGGCGGAGGGACCAAGATGAAGAAACCCACGCCCGGAGGCGGAGCCGCGTCCATTGCGCGCAAAAACTCCAACAGCCACGAGCTGTGGCTCCTGCGAGACGAGGACTCCGCACCTGTCGGCGCCAGTGGCAGCGCAGCCTCTGCTCTGTTGTGCCGGAGGGATGCTGCTGCTGCTGCTGCTGGACGGGACGCAGGCATAGCAGAGGGAGCCACCGGTATGATATGCAACAAAAACGGAGATTGTAGAAGGGACCCGACCAGCTCAGGGAGCCTCTCCTCTCTCATCTCAAGGCAGGAGAAGCAGGCGGATGGAGTAGTGGCTGCTGAGGACAGGCAGGTGCAGGCTGCAAGCATGGACGGCTCCATCACTTCAGCGGGGTCCCTGGCACAGGGGCCGGGGACCGAGGTCAAGACCGCCATGGAGAAGAAGGACTCCAGAGTTTCCTTCTCCAACGCCCCGGCTGGTAAAGGACAGACTCCCAGTCAGCACTCAAGGAATTCTGTCACATTCCCCAAAGCTGAGGATGGCTCTCTGATAGTGCCGGATGATGGAGACTCCAGGGGGAATCTGACATACATGCAGCGGCAGTTTAGTTCCATGCTTCAGCCCGGAGTGAACAAGTTCTCCCTGCGCATGTTTGGCAGCCAGAAGGCAGTGGAGAAAGAGCAAGAGCGCGTAAAGTCAGCGGGTAATTGGATTATCCACCCATACAGCGACTTCAGGTATGGGTCAAATGGAGTTAGGTCCATTAGCAGTGCTCTTTAGAGTGACTGGCATGGCAGTCTATGAGCTGTTTAATTACTGCCTGGTACTCATTATCCACATCAAACCTTATATGAGAAAAGACTGAAAGAAATCAGAGAATATTCAGGTTTGATGTCAGCCAAGGTGAAATAAACAAAACAATATCCAACTAATATTTATGTCTATACTGTATTTCTATTGAGCGTAACATTTTAAACCTTAAAACTTAGGGGGAGGATTTGATCCATCGTGATAATGAATTATTGATAGATGAAAATGTTCTCAATATGAGACATTTGCCTATCTCAGCTGTGCATATTCCCCAATTTAAGGGACAGATGAAGACTAACATAGTAACGTATCTGCGATATATCATTGTAAAAAGCAAAAGTCTGTCTTTAATGAGTTACGTCTTGAAGATAAACTTGATGGGAAATTCCCTGCGTTGGAATGCGCACCTGTTTCAGCACCAAGGACAGCTCCTCCAGTTCCCTTTAACTGTAAAACGGCAGACGTCTGAAGATAAAGCCAACTATCTGAGCCGTCACCTGGCTCTGACTCAGGTTTTGCAATCAAACTGTGATTTCATAAAATGCTGAATCAGTGGTTTTTGTCTGGAATTGTGTGAGGGAACATTCATGACTCAGCAACACTCTTCAGTCGGTTCCTCCCTTCGCTTAGCAGGCTCTCACCTTCTTTCAGCTGATCAGACAGAAGTGTTAACTCAGGGTTCCTGACAAAAGCACATTCTAATCTGCCAATGATTTTCTGAATTGATCAATTGGTCTCTAAAAAGAAAATCACTATCCTAAAGCCCACAGTGACTGCTCTGAACGTGATGATGTGTCTGACCAGCAGGTCAAACATAGTCGGGTTAAGATCACAGAAGATAAAGAAGAGCAGCAAATCCTCCCATTGGAAACGCTGGAGTATATTTGGCCATTTGAGAAATTGCCTAAAGAGTGACCGATCGTCCAAATAGTTGCGAATACATTTTCAGCTGATGGACTCATCGCCTCGGCTCCAAAGTCAAACTCTTCGCTCTCGTAATGCACTGATTAAAATAAAAAAAAACACAGGTGGGTTTTGTGGATTGATCATTGAGGAGCGGTTATTTGAACATGGGACACAGTGGCATCAGTAGCATTACTGTTATAGATGTCTGCTGGTCTTTGAGTTGAAATAAACTGCACCCGGCTTGTATTTCCTGTTATATTCCTGTCTCTCTGCTCGTCCTTGGTTTGACCTTGTCCTGAGTCCGATGGTTTGGGTTACATCGCCAGAGGAGACGATTCAGCACACTCAGTGAGAAAAGACGTTGGACTGTTTCTCCGTCTTTAACCATCTCCCCCCCTGCTTTAGGTTCTACTGGGACTTCACCATGCTGATGTTCATGGTGGGCAACCTGATCATCATCCCCGTGGGCATCACCTTCTTCAAGGACGAGACCACCACGCCCTGGATCATCTTCAACGTGGTGTCCGACACCTTCTTCCTCATGGACCTGGTGCTGAACTTCCGGACCGGCATCGTGTTCGAGGACAACACCGAGATCATCCTCGACCCCAAGAAGATTAAGAAGAAGTACCTGCAGAGCTGGTTCGTGGTGGACTTCGTCTCGTCCATACCTGTGGATTATATCTTCCTCATCGTGGAGAGAGGGATGGACTCGGAGATGTACAAGACGGCCCGGGCGCTCCGCATCGTCCGCTTCACCAAGATCCTCAGTCTGCTGCGGCTGCTGAGGCTGTCCAGGCTCATCCGGTACATCCACCAATGGGAGGAGGTAGGCAGAGATTCAACATTCATGACATCTCCTCCTTTTAAATATACAGTGAGCATACGGGCCTGCAACACTATGCTAATAAAAATGGCATAAGCATGTGGTAGTGGCCTCGGGAAAGAAACACGGACACGAGGGGAGAACACAACATGGCACCACTGATGTTGATTAGGAGCTATATTTAGGAAATGGTCGTGGTCACGCTAATCTCAGCAAACTGCTAAAGTGCCCATCTGTAACCTGAAGGATGTGGGACGATACATGGATATTCTATAAACAGTCAATATTAGTGATGCTATGTCAAATGTTATTAATACCATTTTATATATATATACAGAAATATACAAAATAAATCTACTTTTTAAAACATTTATGTACTGCTAAGTCTATTTGTATAACATTTTGCATATCATACATGAGCCAATACCGGTATCTACCTCATCAGCCAGTATCAACCAATAATATCGATTGATTTAGTCAACTGTGAAATGTGCCACTTTGTTAAAAAGAAGAAGAAAAAAATAACAGTTTTCAGGGAACCGTATGAAGATCGTTGTTAAATGTGTTTAAAGCATTTAAAAAGTGTCCGGCTAAACATCGTTATCGGATTAATAAAACTAAATATAAGTTTTGGCATCGACCAAACAGATGATGTCTGTTAGCCTGGCAGGCAGCGTTCCTAACTTCTCTTCAGCAGTTATGCTTACATCGTGAAACATCCTTCATCACCTCGCAGACAGACGCAGGATCATCAAGTTTTTTATGAATTTTAAGTTTAATCTGCCTCAGATCAAAGGCACCAGAGAGGTATTGATCATCACCGATGGTCCTGTATAGAAGGAAGCTGCAGTTTGGATGTTATGAAGTCTTTTTCTGCCACTTTGAATTTTTTGCTGATTTAAAAAAACAACAACATAAAAACAGTCTGACTGCGCTCTAATTAATAACACAATATTGGATTCCAGTGCAGTGGGTTTATGTCGGCATGCAAGTAATTCTGTTTGTACATGAAAACAAAGCTCTATGATTACTCCCTGACACAGAAACTGAGGTTTCACCAGGTTGTAAAGCAATAAGCCTGATAGCTGGATGGCAGCTAGTGTGCTGATGTAGTTAAGAATTCATAAAATATTAATTTGTGCTTATTAGTGAGAAAGCGAAGAGGGATTTTCCGAGGAAGCAACACAACGACCGGAGACACTAATTGCCTTTTCTTTGTTCCCATAGCAAAAGCTACCTTTTCGTATTCTTTTTCTAATCTCCATTATTATTTTAATGTGACATTTCAACCGCACATTACACATCAGGAAGTGGCCATTTCTCATATATAAACACAATTAAGGCCTGCCTACTATGCGCTTTTGCATATAAAGGGAAAATCCATATTTGGATTAACCAAGCATCCATGAATCCAAAGTGTGGGCTCGCTCACGCCCGAAAAATAAATAAGCACTTCTCTTGTGATTACAGAGTTGATTTGAGCTGCGGGAGAAACCTAATTACTGACTCAAACAGTCACAACTGAATGCTGCTTTGCCTTCGCCTCAGCCTCCAGCAGCTTAGTCCAGCCGAGCTCTGCTCCATCCAAAACGTGGCTGGCTGGGTTTCCCCCCTCGGCTCGGCTCGGCTCGGCTCAGCTTGCTGCTGTGTGGCGGGGTTTTCCCAAAAGATCATCCCAGAGTTGTGATGATTTCACCGTTTTTGCTCCAACTGAGTCCACCACAGTGCTCGTAATCAAAGAAAAAGAAGAAGAAAGAGAGATGGTTGTGTATTTTTGACGTGATCTTTGAATAGACCTTGTGTGTGTGTGTGTGTGTGTGTGTGTGTGTGTGTGTGTGTGGAAGCAGAGATAAGCGTTGTCTGGAATACCCAGAGCAATTTCCTGAGGCAGGAAGCTTGTATCAAGGCTCTCCACTTGCTGCCACGCACTCGAGACGATGCCTTTTTCATGAGCTGCAGACAATGACGGTGAATGGGTGGCAGCGAGATTGCCAGTGGGAGTAATATTCATCGGCATACAACAGTTTTCTCTAAACGTTGTCATCTGAATCGTCCGGGCCGACCGATGTGCCCCAGACGGGACTTTTATCTGCGTTCCTCAGGCCGCGAGTTCGTGGTCACAGTAACGCGCCTCGACCCAGTTTGTGGCGTGACAGTGACACATGGCCAGGTGCTGTTCGGGTGTCAGGGGGGAACATTAGTCCTGGAGCCTCATTAATCATAATGGGAATGCTTCCCAATCACAGGGCAGGGCCCCCACAGCTCCCCTTTCACCTGCAGACAAATTAGCGAAGGCTATTAGCCATTATAGGAGAGGAAAAAGTAGTGAAAGTTGGGTCTTTGGCATTTGGTATCTGCAGCTAATTCACAAAGGGGAAGGGGAAACTTAAAATATGCAGACGAGTGGGGAAAAAAGAAGAAGACATTTTACATATATTTGATGGATATTTGCATATCCACCAAGTAGAAACAACACCTTGATGCTGATAGATCTTCTAGATGGAGGTGGAGGACAAGGAGGAGGTGTGTGCACAGACAGCTAATATGCACAATACTAAAGTGTTATGAGCATTTAAAATGGAAGAAATTAATGGGATTTGGGGAACAAGGCCAAACACGGAGTTTTGTGGAGTTATATCTGTTTGTTTGGTCTGTGTGGATGGAGGAAATCTGTTAGAAAAGGTTTTCTTTCTTGTGTTGCCACTGTGACTAACAAGAGACATCTGCACCCCGAGGAGAGTTTTTGTAGAGGATGCTGGTTTTGAGATTCAAGTGAGCTGAGTGAGGGTTTAGGGCAGCGAGGTGACGGGATGAGTCCATTCTCTGGTCTCAAGTGAGAAATGAGCCTTTGTTTTGGATGTCAGAAATCAGCAAAGTGGCCCATAAAGCAAAGCTTTCCATCATGCATGAATATGTATTATATACGTTGCAGACATGCATCCACCAACTGGCCTACATCCCTCATTCTCTGTCCCCTAGTTGGGGGGGGGGGGGGGGTTGAGGGAGGGGGATGCTTTTGCTTACGATTTATTTCGCGAGGCTTCCCGTTGGCCCAGCTAAGCAAGGTTTTTAACAGCGGAGCCCACACATTGATGTAAACCTACCCGCACGCGCAGACACACAAAGCGGTAACAAGGCCTGGCCGGTGGCCAGGGAGAGCCACACTGAGTGGTGTTTAACAACGCTGCGACCACAACGCCAGCTCCACACAAACCAGCCTCCTCACCTGAGGGGAGGGAATCTAAAAAAAAAAAAAAAACAGCAGGGAGAGGCCGACCCCAGGCAGCTGATCAAAGCCTCATCAGCGTCTGTCGAGGTTTCATCGATCATCACTCTTCGTCTTGTCCAATTTACCCAGCTGGTTATAATGTGGACCCTCAGCATGACACTAATATTTGACTAAGATTGAGGAGGAATGATATGCAGCACGTCCACCTTTTGTTCCTGATTAGTAGTGACATCGTCTCAATAGGTTTTACTTCTGGTTATATACAATAAGTACAGACACATTAAAAGGTCCAGGCTGTTGTTTTACTCAAAGTTACGAGAGGAACTTGTATCTGGTTAGGAAACAGTCTCAGTGATGCCTCTGTATGACCTACATGAGTAAAAGGACCAATAAATCAATGAATACTGCTTTAAGAGTAGGATGTTAGCCAAACCTCGATTTTACCTCGATCTGTGGAAACATGTTTTCCTTCCCCTCACACATCTATCTCTGTCTTTCCCTCCGCTCCACTTTTGATAACCCTCTCTCCGCCCGTCTCTTCTCCTCCTGACAGATCTTCCACATGACCTATGACCTGGCCAGTGCTGTGATGCGAATATTCAACCTGATTGGGATGATGCTGCTGCTGTGTCACTGGGATGGCTGTCTCCAGTTCCTCGTTCCCATGCTGCAGGACTTTCCGTCTGACTGCTGGGTCTCCCTCAACAAGATGGTGGTAAGCAAAAATGTGGCGTATATGTTTTTGGCGCACAAGTCACACAAGAGCAATCGCTGCAAAACCAAAGCGTTCAACATAAGGCACAGAAGTGTGTTATTTGCAGGCAGATGGGGAAATGGGATTTATTTAAGGTTGAGTCTGCACACATGCACACACACACACACACACACACACACACACAGACACACACAGGACCGGCCTCAATTAAACCCTCTCTAGTTAAACCCAGGAGACATGCCAGTGTGTACAGAAAGCAGGAGTGAGGGATAAAAACAGAGCCTGTTTTCACTCCGTTCAGACAGCACTTCATGTGGTTTGTTCTTTAGCCAATGTCTTCTCTCTCTCTTTCTTATTCACGTCTCCTCTTAGATGTCCTTCCCTCATCCTAACTGGCAGGTAGCTTCTAGCCATCTGCTGAAAGACGGGCCAAATTAATGCCGACGTGAACGAAAAAACACACAAAAAAGCACTCAAGCTGCATGATAAAGAATGAGACCAGATCATTAATGAACATCATTATTAAAAGCATGTTGTTTTCGGAACTCTAAACCTTTAATCAGCGTCACTTGATCCGACCTCTTGAACCATAAGAGTCTCTTTAAATCCAATCTCAAGCTTTAGAACTAGAAAAAACATCCACAATCAATCAATAAAATACAAAAGTACGACAAACTACATCTTCCAAACCACCATGCAGGTGAATCAAGACCTCTCTAATACTGCCTCGACAAATACTGAAAGCTAGAGTTGACCACAAAACTGTTTTTATGTGCTTGTTACAACACTATTAAAGCGAAGATGTTTTTGTTATGGCTGTACCGTTACATCATACTTCACCTGTTATATATATACCTGGGTATTCATCATTTGGGGCTTAATCCCTTCCATCCTTTCTGACGCGTCCCTCCCTGTTAGAGATAACTGGCTGAGAGTTGCTGACTGACAGAGCCAGAGGCCTGGAGAAGTCAGGGGATGTGAGCTGTTAGAAACACATCTGCCTGGTTGCCCTTTGCTCAATACATGCCTTTTTCACACCTTTTGTTCCTTCTTCTTTTAACTTATATACTACTTAACACATTGCCTGGGATCCATGTGGTAGATCCGTTAGTAGTGAAACCGGGAGAGACCAACAAATTAAGATATTTATAATATTCCGGATGAAGAATATTCAGGCTTTGATTGCATGTAGGTCAGATGATGGATTTAATGAAGGGCTGTGACGAACTTACATTATATATATATATATATATATATATATAGGGTGTACTATGTACTGAAGAAATGCTTTGGGAGTAACTTTAGAGAATTGCACTTCCAGGATAAGTGGGAGTTCGAGAGGACAGTTTGACTGGAGCGGGAAAGAGTTAAGTGATTGGTGAAGGCTGAGGAGAAATACTTAAGGGGAATTACACTATTTCTCGTTTGACACTGGCAGCAACCGTTTCTGAAAAAAGTAGAGCTAAACCTGAAGTGCCTCAAACTTGCATTCTGTCTAATGGCCAGCAGGGGGCGACTGAGAGAATGACTCTACTTCTCTTTTGATTTATTACCCCAGTAAACATTGTAAACATGAGTTTATGGTCTCAATCGCTTGTTTAAAGTCTGCTTCAAAGCAGCATGATGTTCATTTAGTACATTATGATCCCATTTAGAGTCAAATCGACCATAAAGCAGGGTATGCTTTAGGG
The DNA here is from genome assembly GCF_910589615.1 of Taurulus bubalis. Classification (NCBI taxonomy): domain Eukaryota; kingdom Metazoa; phylum Chordata; class Actinopteri; order Perciformes; family Cottidae; genus Taurulus; species Taurulus bubalis. Next base: position 23,859,843 of record NC_136595.1, on the reverse strand, counting down.
TGTGGCTACCTTTTGATTGACAGGTTGCTACCACGGCTTTGTCTAGTCAGTGGTTTCTTCTTAAAACCTGAACCCTTTAACAATGTTTCCAGTCCATGAAAAGTGTATTGTAACCATTTTATTTGACTAAAAAAGGTTTTACTTTGCTCCACTTGCCAAAAAACAAGATGGCGACGGCAAAATGCTGAATTTTAGGCTTCACTACGTCCAATATGTCCACAGTCAGTGGATTGACTCTAACATCGTCTGCCTTAAACTATACACTAGCCCTCCACTGTGACGGAACCAAACTCAGGCCTGGTTGACTGACTTTGACGTTGACCAGCTTGCGAGGTACTTTATTCTATTTCTTGGATTGAACATCACATAACTGTAGTGTCGAGGGTAAGTAAAGTCGTACTGAATAATTCCTTCCTCGTGCGTATGTCGTGCACGGCTGTTTCTGGAGCAGTCTGTCGAAGGCTCTCTACGAAATGCTTCTTATGTTCAACCTTCTAGTTTTGGCACAGAGGTTTGTGACTTTCAGCCCTCGAAAACCTTATGTACTTGTGTGTGTGTGTGTGTGTGTGTGTGTGTGTGTGTGTGTGTGTGTGTGTGTGTGATCTCCAGGAACAGATGGATCTCACACCCATTGACCCAAGGGGACATCACTTGCTTCTCTATCGCTCCATCTCTTGTTTCATCTCCGGCCATCCTTTTTTCTCACTCTAACCCACCAAACACACACACACACACACACACACACACACACACACACACACACACACGGAGTCCAACTGTGTGTCACTTCTGACTAAAAATGTAATTCCAACTCAAATATGCATTTTGTGTCGATTTCTTTTCCAATCTCAGAGAACAGCCGAGCTTCTATATCGCATCACAACATTGTTGTGTATTATGTTAATTATCCCCAAAGGGAATGAAGAGAAGATTATTCTGGAAGCTGTCAGGCCTCTCTACTTTCCTCCCTCTCTTCCAGATCGCCGCGCGTTCACGCAGCTTCCCCGTCGACGCCTCAGAGAGATGCGCGCCGCTTAAGTCCGTGTGCCATTTTTCCGAGCGATTTGCCACAATGCCAGCGAGCGTCCGTGTGGGCGCGGCCCGCCCGCCGTGCTGCTCTCCGTCTCAGAGTAATCAAGGTCATCAGAGGCTCCTCCTCAGAGGGCCTTTGAATGAGAGACGCAGCGTTAAATGATACTCATCCTTGCGCTTCCCTTCTGCCCGCGCTGCACATTTACTGGACCCATCCAGGCACTTAGGCTGTAATACAGTCAGAGAGGAACAACACATGCGTCATTCACTTGCTCAGAGCTCTCTCATGTGCACTAGCACACCTGCTTTCACATAAATACGTCTCCCCGTCTTTGTGTGTACGTGACATGATAAAACAGCCTCCTTCCAACTGTTTTCCTTCCTGCAATGCATTCAACTCCGCCTCAAAACATCAAAAACAAAATCTGTGACTTGTAAAAGATGTGCAGCCACCAGACAATGGCGTTGTTTAGCAGCCCAACGAGCAGGCTCCATGCGACGCAGTGATCACACGATACCAGGTCATCATGGCCTGTTTTTTAAAGTGGCTCTGTGTTAGGTTGATGGCAGGTGGGTTTGTCCCATCTGCCTCATCCCGATTGGCTCATGGATCAGTGGCATTAGAATAAAGCCTCTCTCTTTCTCTCCTAGTCTGGGCTCTGTGTCTGTATGTAATATTTTCGGCTGCTGAGGGATATTTTACTGTAGAGGAAGGGTTGCTTGAATTGCAAGAGAGTTACTACCTCTGCATGTGCACCGTGTACCCGCACACATGCAGAGATACATGTCAAGGAATCCTCCTGCTGTGACAGTTAATAAGGACATCCCCCATTCCTTCAATTACTGAAGTGATCTAACTGGCACAGGCCTGTCAGCTGGCATCAGAATAATGGACAGTTACTGTGTGGAGGTGTCGGTGTGTGCGAGTTGAGCGACTGCTTGTTTATGATCCAACAGCTTCTTTAGTACTGATTTGGTTCATGCACGATAAAGTTTAACAGATCTCACAACACAACAACATTAATTTTTTTAAATACATTTATCAGAGACGAACATTTAAGGTGAGCGTTGCTGTACTGGGAGCGATTGAGAAGAGAGAGGCAATACAAGTGAGTGGCATGTGGAAATTGGATGGATCCTTTTTGTAAAGGTAGTCGCAGGTTGTTTGAGACATGGAACAGGTTGAGTCATGTATGTGTGTTCTGTTAGCATGCATTTGAAGTGAAATCAGGTAAAGTTTGGAGACGGTTGACTTTCTTGAATAAGCGACTGGTTACGTTAAAGCCGTGTGTAACAACAACAACAGAAGGTTGCTGCTCAGTCATTGGAGCTGTTTGTGGGGCAAGTTGTCTCAGTGAAACCGGCCCTATCTCTACGTCATATTCAGCTAAGCAGTGATGTGAGTTTAGGTTTTTTATTGAAATACAGGATAAAAAATCATCAATTTGTTGTCTATAGTTGTCTATATCGTGAAGATGTAATATCCTGGTGGTTGGCTGCACTATAGGTAGTAAACCCTGTCACCTCTACCTATAGCTGATGGGAATTGATCCAAACTAAAGTTCTTCAGTCAATACAAATACTGCACACACTCTGGTTGCAAAAAGCAAGATGGGAGCTCCGGTAATTGCAATATTTTGGCTTCACTTTTCCATTGCAGGAGGAAGTGGGGACATGTCGTCCATCTTTATATGTATAATATATGGGCTGGGCGTAGGGAAAGCATGCTCACAATGACAATGCTAACATGCGGATGCATGTACAATGTTTACCACGTTCACCTTCTTAGTCGATTAGGCTGATTTTTGCAGGTTTCAAAAAAAAATGTGTCTTTAAATATTTATTGGAAAACCATCAATAGTTGTTTAGATTTCCATCTGGACCAAAGGGTGGAACGACCGACAGGCTAGAGTGGCTCAAAAAAAGCAATGTCGGCCCGTCAGTCTGGCTTTTTCCAACGTTGTCAAGTCTAAAAGCAGTATAGATTTATTTTTTTTTCCTCTTATTTACGGTTCGTCGTGATCATAGCAGCACAGATCGTTTGGGCCGGAGTCATATGGCCACAGCTTGCATCATCAACGAGACACATTCTCTGGATGCACATGGTTGCACACCAACAGCAGTCTGAAATCTACAGCTGTGTCTCAATCCAGAGGCTGGATCCCGTGAAGGGCACGGCCAAAAGCGAAGGTGGGTCCTTTAGAGAAGGGGTTCTCAAAGTGGGGCACTCCGCGGAATAAATTGCTATGAATCATAAAATTGGGCTGTATCATTAAAAAGTGCTTATCCACAGATGGGGGCCACTTGAGCCCATAAAAGAAGCATATTGTGTTCATTACTCTTATCCACGTTGGCTTTGGGCCAATATAACGTCTGATACGACTAACTCAAAGTAATGAATTCATTATCTTTAAGTAGGATGAGTGATTTTACATCCAGATTTATTGGCGCGACACCAGTCTTGCTACTGTTGATTTTCTGAACACTTTCAAGATCAATCACTTGGAAGAAAAAAACACTGCAAAAAATATATACAAGCGGTATTGATATGATGTTTATCACTATGAAAGAGTTCCTTAAGGTGTTCAAGCTTTAGAAAACAAATAGTTCCAATGGCATCTCGTATAAATGCTAGTAAGCAGATGCTTCATCGGTGTAATGATGAAGAGGGGCTCCTTGGATGATGCTCATCCCTGTAAGGGGCCCCTGCTTCAGAGGACCTATAAAGACCGAACCTGCAAACGCGTCCCTCCTCGTGAACTTAGATTAGTTCCAGTGGTGCTCCTGCAACTTGTCTCCCCCGGCACACCTTATCCTCAAAAAGGTTCCGCTTGCATGGCTGAATTTTCTGATTTGCTGTAAGCAAAAGAATGAAAGCTGCGGTGCTCTGTATTGCAGCTCTGCCAAGGTTGAATACCTCAGGGAGGAGGATGAAGCTAGGAACTCTTTAAAAAAAAAAAAAGAAGGAACGAACAGATGTCAAGCTGGCAAAATGTAGTCAGCTATAAAAACAGCTGAACATTTTTCACTTTTTATGTAGTAAGGCCAATATAACAAGTAAGATGACAATATACAGAGTAACACATCTCATTGAATCTTTGTATTTTGGGTTTGCAGAGGGGGAACAGAGGTGTGGGGTCACATGACATGGACTTGAGTCACAAATGTGATGACTTTTGGAGAAAAAAAAGACTTGCAAAAGAAGCAAAGACTTGAGACTTGCTTGTGATTTATCCGGGGGAGAAGTTAACAACATTAAAAGAAGCTTAATATTTAATAAGAGCTCAAAACAATCTGGAAAGCTAAAAACTAGCCCCTCATGTTCTCCCAAATAATACAGACTCCCTTCTCTTTAGCTGACGTAACCTTTTTATATAACGGTAAAATGATGAATAATTTGATTGCACAGGCATGAAATATAGCCATGCTCATTTGATCTCATCTATTTATTGGTTGGAAGTTGTTCCTCAAGCACGTCAAAGATATTAAACTATTAAAGCTCATGAACTCAAACCCAACAACAACAGCTTATTGAGCAGCAACGCTATCTATGACCCACTGAGTCCAATTTCTCTCGCAAATCAATTACATTCCAGAATCCATCTCACATCTGATGAATTCAATTAAAGAAGTCAGCTGAGAGAGACGCCCATCAACCGGAAATGTTCCAGTTCAATTTATGAATTCAAACTTGTGTGAATTCAACACAGCCACCTTACAAAGCCATGAAAATGTACTCATTAGTCCATTAACTCCACATTAACACACAATCCAACTTAACTTCATGCACGAGTACTCCAGTCAAGAGAAATACTCTTTTCTTTTAACGTCAGCGTTCCTCATTAAGTATACTTCCTTCAGACACTAAACCATCTTGCAGCTTCCCGTACACTCATTTGGTTTTAAATAATGAATACAAACACCAACGCGCTGGTTCTGAATAATGAATACTAGCATTGCTAACAAGGTCTTTTGTGGCAGTTTACATATTAAAATCCTAAATGTCAGTGTGATCTAAATGTCAGTCCTTTTAAAGCAGTGTCTGTTTTCAAACCGTCGGGGAGGGACTGCACCCATGTCGAAGAGAAGCTCTCACACACACACACACACACACACACACACACACACACACACGCACACAGATTCAGGACGTGTTAGCACATACACTCACTCTTCCCGACTTACCCCGTCATGTATCATAGATCATCATAGATGTGTTTCTGCCTAAATGTATTATGTAAAATTATCCCTCATCCACACTGCTCAATAAAGATCGATGGCGAATAAAATGCACACCAGAGCTGATTTCATTTGCTTCCTCTGCCCCCCTCTCACAGGGTGGTATCACTGTAGAATGAGTTCATTGTGTTACCATGAGGGATGTCATTTTCAATAGGAAGAGACAGCTGTACACTGTCTGTTTTAATCAGATATTATTTCCAACTCAAACACGTACTGACCTGTTCCAGCTGGTCAGGTTGTGTCGTCTCCGTGTTCCTGCGTTAATAAATATACACTCGTTTTGCGTTTGGTTTTGCTCGTCGATAGGGACGGAAAACAAGAGGATTGACACCAGTCTTGTATACAGTATGCTTAGCATGAAGACTGGAAGCAGATGCTAACAGCTAGCTGCCAGGAAACCAGTGAATACTCCACGAAGACCACACAGACGGACTGGGAGCATGCACCTTGAGTTGAACTGTTACACCTTGTATCTGTACCAGGTGCAACATCCAGGTCTGACAAGTGAAGCCAATGTGGACGGCCTTTAAACGTGCATTCATTCTAATGGCCAGCTGGGGGCGACTCCTCTGGTTGCAAAAAGAAGTCTTTGAGAAAATGACTCTACTTCTCACAATATTTATCATCTCAGTAAATATTCTAGACATGAGTTTATGGTCTCAGTCGCTAGTTTCCAGAATGATGTTCATTTAGTAAATTATAGTCCCACTTAGGCAAGGCAAGTTTATTTGTAGAGCACATTTCAACAACAAGGCGATTCAAAGTGCTTCACATAAAACCATTAAAAGCATAAAAACATAATGCAGAGAAAACAGGATTTAAAACAGTTAAGAAAACATTAAAACTGTCAAAAAGATAAATAAAAAATAAAAAGATGGATGGCATCTTGCTGCTCCTTAGCTTTAGCTTAGCTGCTAAGTAGCCTATAGCAATGTATCTTTAAACCAGCGGAATTAGGGCAATAGCCAGCCAAATCTATAGGGAAATAAAGTCCCAGTGATTTTCAAGTGAACAGGAGCTGCTGCTCAAATATTTTCACAGAAGAAAAACAAGAATATCAGAAGGTATTAGCAGAAAAATGCAAACAGAGGCGAGAGCAAGCAGAAAAGCGTCTGCAGAGAGACCATAAAGTGGAACATGCTTTAGGGCGGGGCTACCTTGTGATTGATTGGTCGTGTTATTTGGTCTTGGAGTTGTACATGTTTTTTTTAATAATTTTAATAGCTTTAACCCTTTCACAGTGTGTTTTCAGTTCATGAAAGTACATTTTAACGTTTTGGTGGCCTAGAAATGTCTTTTCCAGTGTTAGGTTTGACTTAGCCCCACCCTCTGGTGTCCCTTCTGGTTCAAAAAGACAAATGCCGAACTCAAGACTTCAAAACCGCAGCCCAGTAAAACTACTTCTAATATACAGTCTGTGATCTGTACCAGGAAGATTAAAAATCCACTCGCAGGACTCCAGTTCAGTGTATTTACAGTAATGTTGCCACAGCAGCACGTGACAGTAGATAAGAATAGATCACTGACAGACAAGCTAATCGCCATCTCTTCATTTCATGTCTACTCAGCAGCAGTCTATTCTTAACGTTTTATTTCCCGTTATACAGTGTATTGTACAGTACATTCAGGATAGATCCCTGGATAGATAGAGATGGTGAAGTTGTTATTCTGTGGTGCTCTGTCCACTCTGTGTTAGTGATATGAAACATTGAGCGGCACAATCAAATTTTCTTTCTTTGCTGTTCCTCCTCTCACCTCTCTCCACACACATTTGTATTTGACGGCAGCCTCTGGCCAGTACGTCCTGTTTCACCTCCCAAAAGAAACCGAACCAAATTTGAAATAAAATGCAAATGTTCCTGAAAAAAAAAAAAAAAAAACAGATACAAATCCAAGCAGTCAATCAGTGACTGAAGACTCCACTCGTCTCAGAGAGGAACAAAAGAAGAAGAAGCACACGTACAGCGGTGAACCTCGGTGTGTGTGTGTGTGTGTGTGTGTGTGTGTGTGTGTGTGTGGACCACAGCTGTTTGAGGGGAGGATGTGAGGTTCAGCGACGCCGGTTGAGGGCTTCATAATGAATCTAACACGGGAGAATTAGGGTTGACTGAGTGTGTGAGCACCAATCAGCGGCAGACTGGAGTAGGCAGATTCACAGGCTCCTCATTACACTTGCTTATTTTTGTTTTTTTCTCCTCTTCTTCTGCTTTGGCCGAGACAAGGCGAGGCTGCTCACTGATGATGATGATGATGATGATGATGATGATCTTCACCAAACCTGAAACAATTTCCCGAAAATGAGCCATACACAGGAATGACTCTCTCTATCACCACTTCTGTCGCACTGGAGTTCTGTCTAGTGGAGATTGCTCAGGTCATGAGGTCGGAATCATTGCAGCATGAAAAAGTACCAACATAAAAAGAAGTAGCTAATCGAGGAGGACACAATAACCCAGCTTTGTTCCACTTTATCCTCCTAAAGCGTCCTTGTATTTAGTTGTCCTCACTTGTTTTCTCCTCCATCTCTCCCGACAGAACGACTCATGGACCGAGCTCTACTCCTTCGCCCTCTTTAAGGCCATGAGTCACATGCTGTGCATCGGCTACGGAAGACAAGCGCCAGAGAGCATGTCGGACATCTGGCTGACCATGCTCAGTATGATCGTGGGAGCCACCTGCTACGCCATGTTCATCGGCCACGCAACCGCACTCATCCAGTCTCTGGACTCATCCAGAAGGCAATACCAGGAGAAGGTAAAGGATCTGCTTATTTTTTGGTGTGCTGGGTTGTTTCACTGGATGGTTGCTGCTTCACAGCTCATGTTGATGGATTGAGGCAGGTTTAAAGTCAGTTCAACCAAAGGAAAAGCAACTACTTATCCCAGATAGCATCTAGACATGCAGATAGTTGTGGTTTTATCCAGGTTTTTCCGTCTCAGGAACAACCTGCAATATGGAAATTCTCAAAGTCTCTATTGAATACTGATCGGTCTATATGACCTACGTAAGTTAAAGGGACCACCAGGGAGAAGATTGGCTATTTCCATATCGTTAAAATATATAAAATCAGATTATTCTGTCGGAGGGAAGAACCAGAACCAGGACTGAGGACTGTCAGACCCTGCTGCAGTAAAATGAGAAGTTTTCTAAAGGGACTCTGGGTCTTTTGTCCTCAGCTATTGCCAAAATCTAGCCCAAATTGTATTTCCTCGTAGGAAATCTGGGAATCATGCTCATTTGCTTCCTTTCTTTATTGCTTTGTGTTAAATGAGAAGATCTCCCTCTCATTTCTGTTGATGCTAGAGCCAGGAGGCAAGTAGCTTAGTTTAGCATAAAAGCTAGAAGCAGGCAGAAACAGATACTGTAACCTGGCTCTGTGCAAAGATTAAACAAATACGTTATATAGCTTATGAATTAACAAATGATACATTGTGCTGGACTTTCTTCCGGAGTAGCTGGAAGACAATATGTCACTGGTCCTTTATCAGACCTGAGATCTCATCTGACTCTCAGAAAGAGAACAAATAAGCGTATTTCCCCAACTACTCTTTAGATAAATCCAGCCACACCTCTGTTCAGAAACAATGTCCTTGTTACGGCGAGTAATCCACAGACTGTGCTCTAAACATTGTTAAATACCTTGTCCTGTGCATATTGAAATAATCCCAGTGAAAACTGTGTGTTCGGTGGATTATCCAGAGTTACTCAAACACTTTCTCTAGAAAGAGATGATGCTGCTGATGATTTTTAAATTGTAGCTCCACCACTGTATCACAGATATCTAAGAAAACGCATATCTCAGAAAACGGAATCTTTAAAATCTTAATCTAGCTGCATGGCCCGATACCATGTTTAGATCTTTGTCATTTGATTGATACAACCCTTTAAACTAAAACACATCTGAGTGAATAGTCCAGCGTGGAGATATGTAATCTAGAGTGCTTGTCCTCTACAACGATGTAAACACACATTGGATATGAACGCAGAGGGCTTCCTCATTTGATTCCAACACACTTTGATGGGAACAGCCTTGGATATCCTCGGCTGCAGCTCGCCGGGTCTCGGCCCGTCGGAGGTCTCGTCTCTCAGCGGCGGCCGATCAAAGAGCTCGGTGTCTGCAGGCCAGCACTTGAAATAGCCACGGTGTCAGTCTTACGCTATCTGTCACACGTACACATGCATGCAGACACGAACGCACACTTCAGGGTGAATGGTCACGCTTTGTTGTTCAGGTGAAGCCTCTGGTCAGTGTTTAGAACAAAGGGGCGATCGGGTTTACGCCTCTTATTGAGTCATACGCCGTTTGGGCCTCAACACGTAGCTGTTTATTTTACTTCTTGAAGCTTGGTCGTGCATCATGTTGAATAGATAATCATCTCGCGTTACTTTCGAGGTCATGATAGCAGTGAGCAGCCGTGATGTTGAGTTTATAGCAGACCAACACTCTGAGCTGTGGTGGTATTTAAAAAGTAATGAAGCTACTGTATGTATGTGTCAGAAATATGAGCATGGTAAATGCAGCGGGGAAACATTATCAATGGATCTGGGATACTCCATCCAAAACCACTGAGCATAATGCACATAATGCACTGCATAAACACACAACAGGTCGATGTTGTGTTAGTGATGTTGACCAATGATGAAGCGTAATTAACATAACATCGTAGCGTAACATCGTAGCGTAACATCGTAGCGTAACATCGTAGCGCAGCATCGTAGAGCAGCATCGTAGCATAACATCGTAGCGTAACATCGTAGCGTAACATCGTAGCGTAACATCGTAGCGTAACATCGTAGAGTAGCACTGTAGCGTAACATCGTATCATAACATCGTAGCATAACATTGTAGCATAACATTGCAGCATAACATTGCAGCATAACATCGTAGCGTAGCATCGTAGAGTAGCATCGTAGCGTAGCATCGTAGCGTAACATCGTAGCGTAACATCGTAGAGCAGCATCGTAGCGTAACATCGTAGTGTAACATCGCAGCATAGCATCGTAGCGTAACATCGTAGTGTAGCACCGTAGCATAACATCGTAGCGTAGCACTGTAGAGTAGCATCGTAGCGTAACATTGTAGAGTAGCATCGTAGCGTAACATTGTAGCGTAGCATCGTAGCATAACATCGTAGGGTAACATCGTAGCGTAGCATCGTAGCGTAGCATTGTAGAGTAGCATCGTATTCGGATTTGGAGCTAGTCATGTTTAAAATGTATAATTGTGATACCTCTGTGAGTTTGGATTGAGACGTTACATTTCTACGTTAAAAACATGACATTAGGGAGTGCAGTTAGTGACAGTGTGGGCTCCATGGTAACGAAGCTCTGACAGCTTGATGGAGTACCAAAACTGTCCACTGATCCTGAACCTTGAGATCACAATTATCTTTGTTTTTAAAAACAGGTTTTTTTGTAATTTAGATCCTACTTTATTCTCACATGTTGTATGGGATGTTATCCTGAGACCCTCCGACAGTGATTGTGCCTTTTCAGTCAGCGGCCTCACATCTGTAGACGGCCGTGCCCGAAGAACCCAGCCTCCCTACTTCAGTGCCATCTTTTCAGATCCACTTCTCAAAATACACTCTCAGAGACGTCGGTTATGTAATTGTCTTTTGATCTTGCAAACTCTTTTAACCTTGTGTTATTTCCCAATGCATTATTTATTCTTATTTCATTTTCTAAAGTTTCTTTTGATCATGTTTTCTATTTTTATATCTTCATTGTGTTTCATTCTTCATTAGTTTGTTTATTAGTATTTGCCTTTATGGTTTTGCTGTAATTATTATTATCTCATCTCCTTATTATCTTAGCAAATAAGGTTATATCATTGGTTGTGTCTGGCTGTTAATTAGTGGGCACATCCCCAAAAACTGAATATGCCCAATAGTTTTTCTACACAATGGCCCCGCCTTTTCTTGGCTCAAAGAAAGTTTTACAAATATAAAACCTCCGGGGATCAAAACTTCATAATTTACCTTATTTGCAGTCCTTTTGGAAAACGTATTGGGTCAAAGGGGGATTATTTGCTGAGCAAAATTGGAAGCAAGTCTGAGTGGTGGCGCCGTATCCTATCGCTAAATCACCACATTTGATACATAACTTAGTTGGATGAACCTGAAAAAAAGGTTGCTGTACAAGAAAATAGTAATTGGTTTCCAGTTGGTCTATTTGACATTAATGCCATAAGCCTAAAGGACGTCCCCCTGCAGCGAGCTCGCAGACTCAAAAAAGAAGAATTGAGAGAAATGAGCCGCAGAGTCTTAGCAGGAGTCTCTGCTTTGTGTTAGTTGCATGTCGCTGTACTCTGTCAGTGGCGTGACGTCTGCAGCAATCAGTTCCTGCCATCAGGCTCATGTTCCTCTTCCTCCATGATGCACTGCATTGAACTAATGAACAGAGTGGCAGCTCCCTGCCAGGCTGGACCAGACATCCAACATGCGGCCCCTCTCCAGTCCCCCATGACTTGTTAGTTCATCATTAACCAATGAACTTCCCCATGCTGCACTGCAGATAACAGACTGGAGACGGAGCTATGGGTAGAAACTCTGATTCTTTGTCTAAGATAAAGTAAATGCGAGCAACTGCATGGCCTTTTATTGACATGGCAGAGTAAACAGAGATGGGACAGAAATGTCGTAATAGCTCCGGCACTAAGCTTCGTCTCCCGTCTGCATGAACGGAGCTCGCTGACCAAAGAGAGATGTGGATTTGAACCGTTTACCGCGGGATCAAGAGTTAGACAAAAGCATGCTGGTATTTTGTTCTGCTTTATCAGTATGGACACATGTTGTTTGGTTAGCTGGGTGTTTGGAAGAGGCTGTAAAGCAGTGATTCTGACTGTCAACTTGTTTATCATACAGTTGAATTGTCCACTGTTTATTACAACTCTGAATGAAGCTGCACTTTTCAACCATTTATCCAGTGTTTTTAGTCAATTCAACTATTTATTCATTACTTTTAGCGAATCATTTCAGCTATTTTTCCAATATGCTTTTAGCTAATCATTTCAGTTATGCATTCATTACTTAATTAGCCTGTTTATTCATTACTTTTAGCTAGTGAGTTCTCATCCATTATTTCCGCTATTTAAACCTTTGTTGCATTGCTTTTTGGTATTTCACCTGTTGGTCCATTAGTCATATGAACAGTTTGCCTATTACCTTTAGTTAAATGTTCTCTCTCAGCTAATTGTTTACACCATATATCTTTATTTTAACCAAACTTTTAGCTAACCATCTCTGCTAGCTTGCGAACTAGTGCATGAACACTCTTCATATGAAGTTGTTACACCTGATTCAGGCTGATGAGAGACACGCAGCAGTCAATGTTTTCTCTCTCAGCTAACATTTTACACCATATAGCATTATTTTAACAAGACTTCTAGGTAACCATCTCTGCTATCTTGCAAACTAGTTTTCATGCACTCTTCATATGAAGTTGTTACACCTGACTCAGGCTGATGAGAGACACGTAGCAGTCAATGTATTGTAGCTGCTAGTCTTTGAAGGATTATTGTGTGCAAGGTTGTTTTTTTCCACCTAAATGCAAATATGCATGTTTGTATTTTAATTTAAATGTTTTCATAAACTGCAAAAGTACCCCTGGCCACAGTGGCTGACGTGTGAAGTCGTAGATCTGTCCCCCCTCACGAGAGAAGACATGAGGCAGTGGCAGCAGCTTAGCGTTCCCTTGTCCCCCTCCTTCCCGTTGAGGTGCCTGGTGTCCTCATCCCGTGTTTCTCCTCCCGTCTCCAGCACTCCCCTGCTTCATATGTCCATTCGCCCTTGACTGTTGGGCAATACACCATCTGCCAGCGGACACTGCACATGGACGGAGGGCATTAGCCATTATGTAACTCTACTCCCGCTCCTCCTCCCCTATCATTTCTTCCCCATCATGAGCAAGCGTGCCCGAATATTGGTGAGTGGAGAGAGGTGTGACCCCCGAAGCCCCCGGTGATGAGCACTGATCCACTGGGTCTTGACACATTTAGACGGTGACTTGAACTTGCTCACTTTGTAACCCGGCCACCGAGGCCTGAACTTTACTGCCTGCGTCTCTTACACTTAAAAAATATCAGATTTTATTTAATGTGTGCTTTTTCTGGAGCTTTCAACAACATCTCATAGTTGTCAGGGAGTTGGACACGGTTGAAAGCTCCAGAAATAGCGTGTAAGTGGACCTTGAAAGGGTAATTTTTTTTTGTAAGGCACTATCTCCAGGGTCAAGTGTGTAATTTCATGCTCAACCTCACCTGCAATTTTAAGATTTTAAGAATTATGAAAATATATTTACTTTATAATTTGGTCATTGTTTGTATAAATAAAAAGAATCCAGGTGAAAATTGGTCTATTTTATCCAAAATGTAACCATTTACTAAATGAACATCATGCTGTATTGTAAAATACTTGAAACTACAGATTGAGACCATAAACTCATGTTAACAATGTTTACTGAGGTAATTAATCTCATAGAGTTCTTTTAGCAACCAGAAGAGTCGCCCCCTAATGGCCATTAGGAAGAATGCAATTCTAAGGTGCTTCAGCATTGCCTTCACTTTTCAGAACCAGAGGTTGCCACCTTGTGATGTAAATCATTTCTGCAATATTTAATATACAGTATGAAAAAACTAAACTATTTTGTGGCATAAACCTCCATGTCGCTGTCAACACACATTCGTAATGTAGTGAGTATATGCATGCATAGTTGTGTGAGCCTAAAAGTGTGTGTGCATTTGTCTCTGTCTCCGCTCTTCAGGCTGTGAGCTAAAGGATACTACTGAAGTCAACCAGGGTTTTATGTACACACACACACACACACACACACACACACACATACGCACACACACACACACACACACACACACACACGCACACAGATTTAGGACGTGTCACATCCCGAGCCTTGACGCTCAGTGACATGGCCCATTAACGGGAGGGCCAATTCAATTCCTCCCTTCCCTCTTGTGGCAGCTTACAGTGACAGCCATGCATCACGCTCGCAACCCACCAACGAGGGGCTTTATGTCCCATAAAAAGCCTCCGCGTTGCCCCCCCAGCTAAGTCGGCAGACCGGGAGGAACAGATTGGATTTCAGAAGTGTAATGCATTTGTTAGTTTTGTACTAGTAGCCGACTGCAGACGGCTCTAAGTCCAGTCTTATTTGTATCCCCGGCCACAAAGTTTGATTAAAAAATATATATACAATGGACACTGCATTATTAATGTAATATAGGAGGATAATATCTGTGACATTGGGTTGAAAATGAGTGGAATGCGGAAAATAGTTGAGGTTCTGAAAACTTGCCATCTTGGAGGGTAAATATTAATTGTCTGGCGACAAACACAGGGATTTGTTCATATCCCTCATTGTCCCCCTTTGGAACATGACCATGTGGTGGATTTCCAAAATATATTTTCTTGATATTTCCAACTCAAGAGAAATTGTTCGATAATATAGAGCTTAACTGAAAGGGTTACTCAAAATTGTGTCGGATGAGACACCCCAGTCTAAAAAAAACATAGTTTTTCATCCACTGATCAACAGCAAAGATCCAAAACACACATTTAGGCATCTGTTTTACGACTTTGTCTATTAGCTGTATAGATTTCTCCTAAATTCCCCCAAATTATCATTTTATTTTTACCTCTTTTGCATATTTAAACATAACATTTTAGTAAAAGTGTTATACAAAAAACAAATGAGCAGATTTACTCTAATAATCTAATGCTGGGAGAATTAGAAAGTCAGATACTTTTAATAAAGAAGTGGGGGAGCGAGAGAGAAAAAGAGAGGGAGAGAGAAGTCATTTCAGTTTCGACTGCCACACTGAATCCAGAGGCAGGAAACCCTTAATAGGAGTTTCCCATGTTGGATTGAATGAGCTGGAAACTCGACTGCATCTTTATTGTTACTGGCACACGGCGAATTGGGAGGATTTTGTTTCATTGGGTTAGATAGGAAAGATTTTTGGGGTATCCCCTTTTATGTCCTCCTTAACAATTTGATGAGAAAATTCAGATTGTTTGTCGGGATTACGTGTTTACATTCCAGATGTGTTAGAAATCTGCAAAGATGGCTGATGTTTACAACCTCAGGTTGTCATTTAGTGATGCTGAGGCTCTTAATTAATGAACACACGGCGCGAGGCAATTAATCAAGACCGAACGAGATTGAGATTAAAATTGGTTTACATAAGAAGGAAAAGGATGCAGTTAATTGTTTTTGCTGATGTAATTTGTATAATGTGGTTTATTTAAGTAAGTGATCCACCTGGATTTTCATTTAGTAGTGTGTTGGCCATGCTGTGCTGTATGCGTGTGGTTGTAGTATTTATTTGTGTAGTATATACATCACACTGGGTCAGTCATTGGGGGAAAGTGCCTGAAAGAGACTTTTCTAACACAGCAGATGGATTTTCAGGATATCACAAGATCATGCGAAAATCCAAATCCAATTTTAGTCGTGCGTTTGTTGGTTCATCCAATCACCTTCCTAGAATTCCTTTTGAAAGCGCCTGGTCTTTTCCAAACAGTTTCCATTGACGGGCTTTTCAAATGGTTCTGAGTAATAAAAAATGTCGCTCTCTTCCACCGGCGTTGACATTCTTACATAACCCCAAGTTTTCTCTTCTGTAAATAAATGACTCTACTTTGTATTATGGAGAGAAAATCCTATGGATCCTATCCTATATCCTGTATGGACAAACACATTTAATGATGTTTTACCGTGACAACCAGTACGTTCTGTATAAAGGATATTATGATTTGCCGTGCGACCAGGGTCAAGCCTTCATTTTCTCCTCTAACCCATATGTCACCGTGCAGCTTAAAACGATGTCATTTCACATCCCATCCCGTGCTTGTGTCATTGACCGTTACGACCAAGGTCATCGTCAGCGCCCCCGCTGGGCCTCCTCATAAAGTGTGATTGTCTGGTCAACACACACAGGCCGGATCACATTAGCACTCTGGAGGATTAAAGTAGTGGATCTCTTATGTACACACGGACAGCGGAAGATCTCTACTGGGCTGTTTACTCACCTCGGTTAATACTTACGTCTTTTTGAAGGTTTATTTTGTCCAACCAGCACTGAGATACACATGAGTGACGAATTAAAAGAAAAACTGAATTTAGTGTCTTTGTTCAGTGTTGAGCAACACAGGCCTCCTGATTGTGGACACTTAGAAATAATGTGCCAACAAGAACCATATAGGGTTACTCAGCTAGTCTCAGTCGGAGAACCATTTTTGGTTCCAGTTAGAACCTTTAATACCTTTCAAATGGTTCTACCTAGAACTCAACATGAAGGTTCATACCTAAACCCATCTGAAAGGTTCTACCAGAACACTCTATGGGAGGTTCTACAGAGAACACTATAAGAGGTTCTAAAGAGATCCTTTTTAATGTTGTAAGGGTTCCATCGTGAACCCTTCTGAAGCTGCTTACACAAACCCATCCAGAAAGTTCCATTTTATATTCAAACGGTTTCATCTAGAGCCCACTAAGAGGTTTCAAAAAGGAACTTGTTTGTATTCCAATGGTTTCATAAATAACCCACCCAGGGGTTCTACTGAGAACCCTTTTATATTCCAATGGTTTCATCTAGAACCCACCCAAAGGTTCTACCAAGAACTCTTTTATATTCCAATGGTTTCCTCTAGAACCAACCCAAGGGTTCTACCAAGAACTCTTTTATATTCCAATGGTTTCCTCTAGAACCCACCCAAGGGTTCTACCAAGAACTCTTTCATATTCCAAGGGCTTAATCAAGAACCCACCCAGAGGTTCTACCGAGAACTCTTTTATATTCCAATGGTTTCATTTAGAACCCACCCAGGGGTTCTACTTAGAAGCCTTTATATTCCAAATGTTTCATCTAACCTACCCAGGAGTTCTACTGAGAAGCCTTTTATATTCCAATGGTTTCCTCTAGAACCCACCCAAGGGTTCTGCCAAGAGCTCTTTTATATTCCAAGGGCTTAATCAAGAACCCACCCAGGGTTTCTACCGAGAACTCTTTTATATTCCAATGGTTTCATTTAGAACCCACCCAGGGGTTCTACCGAGAACCCTTTTATATTCCAAGGGTTTGATCTAGAACCCACCCTGTGGTTCTCATGATGTGGTGCAACCCACAACAATCCTGGTTCACAATCACAGTTACTGGGTGTTTGGGCTGAGAGGATCTCGTAACACCCGCGCTGTCAACTTTCCTTGAATAACCTCCAAAAAGTGTTCTTTGGATAAAAAGTGTTCTTAATTGAACCCTTGGTCTTACAAAGAACTCTTGAAAAAGGAAGGTTCTCCAGAAGCAAATGGTTCTGGGTAGACGCTCACCCCTTCAGGTAGAACCCTTTTGGAACCCTTATTTCTAAGGGTGTGTCCAAGTCTCTGTAAATGGGATGTAAACACTTCCCTTTTCATCCATTTTGCCCACTAAAGCATATAATTCATGTCATTACTCGTCAGATTGTGTTCCGTCTGGAGGCGTCTGTTTGTTCCTCCACTGATTCATTCCTTTCTTTTCTTTTCATTTCTCACCCATGTACAATGTCAACGGAGCGTGTTTTTGAAAATCTCCATATTTTCAGCAGTCTTTTTTAGCCTTTTCGGAGTTTTTCTCATAATTGAAAGCAAAGTTTTTTTTTGTGATATTCCGTCTTTTTTTCTTTCCTCTTATTTTTCAGCTGAGGTTAAAACAATGAAAATTGACAGCCACGACAACAATAACTTCAAAAAGGTGGAAGAAAAACAAATTATGACTGCTGATTAATGTAGAAGCCGCAAATCCACAGGTGAGCTGTAAACAACGACGGCTTTGCTTGACAGGGTGCAATCAATTTATTTTTCACTGGCAGTAAGTGCTGCTGAGAAATACTTATCTAAGCAACATATTTGAGCTGTAATGAAGATTTTGAGCTGCGTCATGTTGTTTATTCTGGTGTGGAGGTTCTTCCTTGACCCGCTGCTTGAAACCTCATATTCATCCAATTGATAGTTTATCCCTCAGAGGGATGACTCAAACTACTTAACACAAAGGGAGAGAGACAGAGAGAGAGAAATCTTATATAACATTGTAACTCCAACAACACAGTATTGATCACTGTTTAAAACATATTTGGGTCCATAAACAGCGGATGCATTCATAATTCTCCTGTTTGTATGTTTTTTTTGTCATCCAGTGAATGTTGGCATCATGTTTTTGGGTTGTCCGTTCATGTCAATACGATATCTCGCCGACACATGGAGGGAATTTCTTCAAATTGAGGCAAAGGAGGCACTGACTAGATTCTGCTGGTACAAGATCAGAAGTCACTGTGACCTAATGTCCCCATTTTGTGAATGCAATATTTCAATCCTGTAAGGAATTTGCTTAAACGTCAAATTGGACTAAAGGAGGAACTGATTAAATTTTGGTGGTCAAAGGTCAAGGTCTCTGTGACTTCATGTGAATGCGATATCTCAGGAACGTCGTGAGGGAATTCATGTGCTAATTATGAGAATTTCACATAAATATCCAATATGAGAACATGATGAAGTGATGACATTGTGGACACAATTGCAACTTGTCTGGGTTGCGGAAGGCTTATAACCTTGAGGCTGTAATTATATATATTTGTGTGTGTATCTTTCTGGGGCGCATTAGCTGCTCATATAACAGGAAGTAAACCGCTCTGTACTCGTTTCAAGCGTCATCTTGTGGCAATGTTCACCCTCAGGATGCTTTTGTGTGTGCGTGTGTGTGTAGCTTCAGGGTGTGTGTTGTGTTTACAGGAAGGTGATGATGTGTGAAACCAACAATGTGTGCCATCTTCCTGATATGAATAAAACAAACCGCAAAAGCCATTCCATTTGTGTCCAGTGAATGGGAAAAGCAGGAGATTCATTTCTCAATGCACACAGTGCCATCGTGCACTTCCACCTCCCAGCAGAAGCTATACAGCAGATCCAGAGCCTGCTATTTTCAAAGGGAACCCAGGCATGAAATGCGTTACTGAGCGTCGTAAAGGGTCGAGAGAAATGGACGTTCGGTCTGCATTCGATGCCGATAAACATAACGCTGGCGAATATGTGATGGTGTGAATCACTCGGGTGAGCAAACACAATCTGCGGCAGCCCAGCGCTGTTTTTTTTCTCGCCACATAGTTACATATTTATCAATTCTAACATAAACAACAAACATCTTCCTTTCTCAGAATAGTAACCCGAGTACACAGATGACCCACTCGTTCCAGTTAATTATTTACCTTTTTTTTTTCTTCTCTTAACTTCACAGGTCATGGAAGAGTTGTTTCATAATTTTACTTGTGAAAAGACAGAACAGTAATGCATATATTTCACCTTTGGAAAGCTTGATTGTATTATTATCTGTCCCTTCGAAATGAAGCATTTAGCGAGAAAGAGACTTGCTGTGGTTAAAACGTACAGTAGCAGCGTCTTTCTTCTCTAAACACAGTCGAGCGTGATGAATCCTCACGGGCTTAACAAAGCTGTCATGTTTCCTTAACAGCTTCATCCCCATCTTCCTCCCATAGCTATGAGGTATAAATGGGTCACGGGATCTTCATGTTTGGAGAGCTGTACATCTCAATAGCTGTTCACACAGACGCTACAACTGAGAGGAAAGTATTGTGTAGTATAAATGAGAAAACAATGGCTTCCCCTCAGCCGCTGGTCAGATAAACTTCTCAAACCTCTTC
Source organism: Taurulus bubalis (assembly GCF_910589615.1). Taxonomy (NCBI): domain Eukaryota; kingdom Metazoa; phylum Chordata; class Actinopteri; order Perciformes; family Cottidae; genus Taurulus; species Taurulus bubalis. Next base: position 23,839,861 of record NC_136595.1, on the reverse strand, counting down.
CCGTCACGATTAACGAAAGAGTTGCTGAATTCTGATTTAATCAATTCATGCTTCTCGTGTCTCCTCATCTCCTCATCTCCGCCTCTCTCCTTCCTCCAGTACAAACAAGTGGAGCAGTACATGTCGTTCCACAAACTACCGGCAGACTTCCGGCAGAAGATCCACGACTACTACGAGCACCGATACCAGGGCAAGATGTTCGACGAAGAGAGCATCCTGGAGGAGCTCAATGAGCCTCTGCGAGAGGTATGAACACACACACACACACACACACACACACGCCCTTGTCTGAACAAAAAAGCCGTGATTTCCGGCCTCGTTTGTATTGACTTACTTATCAGCTGTTCTTATAGAGTAACTGCACACGTAAACATGTTTTCTAAGCTATAAATGAAATGATATAACTGTCGTGAAAACTAACTATAACTGTGCTTGTGTTTATAGTGACCGTTTTCTAACCACATTTAGAAAACCAAATCTTACAAGGCCAACTCTGAGATGGTCATCAAATAAAATAGTCGACCCCCCCCCCTTCTCGCCTCTCCGCACGACGCCTATCGTTTCTACGTTTTCCTTTTACCACTGTGTTAGAATCACAGCATGTCAAGCCTCTTTTTTTCTGAGAACTTGAAATGAAGCACATCTGCACAACACAAAACACGGTGCATCAGTGTTGACAAGACAAGAGTGCGGAGATGAAGCCTTCGGTTGTTTTAGTTTTTTTCTCATTCAGCGCCTTGCTAGCTAGCTAGCTTACGTTATGGTACCTGAAGTGCACACACAGTTTTCATGGAATAAAAGTTTTTTTTAAAAAGGGAGGAACAAATGGGTTTAAAGTACATTTCACATGGACTCTATGTTCCCACACACCTGAGAGTTGTTTTTCCTGCAGCCAGGGAACACTGTTTACTGCAAAGTCCTCTGGCTTCAAGGGCAGCTCAAGGTACGATTCAGGCAACAGAAAGCGAAGAGAAAAATAGAAGTTTGCTCAGGAAAGTGTTTTCATTATTTGATTATCTAACCCTTTTATAATACCAAACATTTAAGTTTGGTATTGAATAATACTTTCAATGGCCATTTCAGGTCAATTCCGTTTATCCAAGACAGAGCTGTGTAGACTGGCTCTATGGTGGTAAATGCAGCTGAGTCTGCAGCTTTGCCTTTGGCTCCTTTCTCTTTCAAAATGTCTATCTGGGTGAACAATGCACACATCACTTGTCCAGCCGCAGCATCATCATTTATTCAGTAAATAACTGCTTGAAGCTAGATTGGATTTGTTGAAAATATTTTTTATTATCTGATTATCTAACCATTTTATAATACCAAACATTTAAGTTTTTCTCTGAATAATACCTACAATGGCCATTTCAGGTCAATTCCGTTTATCCAAACATACAAAATGGCAAATGTTCTTTCTAAATCAATCGTTACATTTCTATTTCTAGTTTGACAAGTTGCTCTTCCTTAAATGTTAATGCAGAACAAAAATAACGTTAAATCCTATCACATATTTTACCCAACTGATTGTTCCTGTAAGTCACGTTGCGTAACTAGTGACTGCTGCGTGGACTACAGATCGAGACTCTTATCGTGACACATGACCCACTTGCTGCTTCCTGTTCAAATCTAGGAAATCGTCAACTTCAACTGCCGTAAGCTGGTGGCCACCATGCCGCTGTTTGCCAACGCTGATCCCAACTTTGTGACGGCGATGCTGACCAAACTGAGATTTGAAGTCTTCCAGCCTGCAGACTACATTATCAGAGAGGGAACCATCGGCAAGAAGATGTACTTCATCCAGCACGGCGTGGTCAGCGTCCTGACCAAAGGAAGCATCGGCATGAAGCTGATGGACGGATCCTACTTTGGAGGTACGTCCCCGTCTCCGTCAGCTCGGGAACATCAGTTACTGTTCTATTCTACTCGGTTCTATTCTACTCTTGTTCTATTCTTTTGTTCTATTCTACTCGGTTCTATTCTACTCTTGTTATATTCTTTTGTTCTATTCTACTCGGTTCTATTCTACTCTTGTTCTATTCTTTTGTTTTATTCTACTCGGTTCTATTCTACTCTTGTTATATTCTTTTGTTCTATTCTACTTTTTTGTTCTATTCTACTATTTTGTTAGATACTCTGTTCAATTGTTCTATTCTACTCTGTTCTATTGTTTTGTTCTATTCTACTGTTCTACTCTTTTGTTCTATTCTACTCTTTTGTTATATACTCTGTTCAATTGTTCTATTCTACTCTGTTCTTTTGCTCTATTCTACTGTTCTATTCTTTTGTTCTACTCTACTCCGTTCTATTATATTGTTCTATTCTACTCTGTTCTATTATTTGGTTCTATTCTACTCTGTTCTGTTCTATTATTTTGTTCTATTCTGTTCTGTTCTATTATTTGGTTCTATTCTACTCTGTTCTGTTCTGCTCTTTTGTTCTATTCTACTCCGTTCTACTTTTTTGTTCTATTCTACTCTGTTCTGTTCTATTCTATGATTTTGTTCTATTCTACTCTGTTCTGCTCTTTTGTTTTATTCTACTCTGTTCTATTCTATGATTTTGTTTTATTCTACTCTGTTCTATTCTATTCTATGATTTTGTTTTATTCTACTCTGTTCTATTCTATTCTATGATTTTGTTTTATTCTACTCTGTTCTATTCTATTCTATGATTTTGTTTTATTCTACTCTGTTCTGCTCTTTTGTTTTATTCTACTCTGTTCTATTCTATGATTTTGTTCTATTCTACTCTGTTCTGCTCTTTTGTTGTATTCTACTCTGTTCTATGATTTTGTTTTATTCTACTCTGTTCTGCTCTTTTGTTTTATTCTACTCTGTTCTATTCTATTCTATGATTTTGTTCTATTCTACTCTGTTCTATTATTTTGTTCTACTCTGCTCCATGACATGTTACCTGGACTTTTTGCTCAGTCTCTCCTCTCAGCCACTTCCCCAGTCTGCTGTTCCTCTGCTGTGTAGAAACATGCAGCGCCACACAGGCGTGCACAAAAACCCACCCACACACTTTCCTTTTTAAAGTCTCGTGGGTTCATGGTTTTGACTACATCTCTGAACACCTGGTGTCCTCTGCAGCAGGCCAGAGTTCACTGGCAGTAATGTTGATGTGCAGGCTACCCACATGGCACATGGACACGCACACATCACACATCCAATTAGTAACAGCTAATTAGCACAGCACATAGTGCAGATGACGGGGGAGAGGGCAGGGGGCATTTGTAATGTCAAGCATAGATTCTTCAGAGTCGTCTCTGCCACGGAGGAGGAAATAGCAGTGGGCTTGGATTGGAGGGACAGTTTGGTTTCACCACCGCAGTGTGCGTTTGTGGTCAAATCCCTCAATTAGTAAGTAGACGGGAGCGTCAGGCGAATATGTGACGTTGCTCCAACTTAGTTATTTTATTTCCATTCTGCAACGTCTGTTTGTACGTTTACTTTCCTCGGCTTGTGCACATTTCTCATTGGCAAACCTCCATTATTGTGTTGTTACATTTAGAAAGAGACAGAGCTGTGTAGACTGGCTCTATGGTGGTAAATGCAGCTGAGTCTGCAGCTTAGCCTTTGGCTCCTTTCTCTTTCAAAATGTCTATCTGGGTGAACAATGCACACATCACTTGTCCAGCCGCAGCATCATCATTTATTCAGTAAATAACTGCTTGAAGCTAGATTGGATTTGTTGAAAATATTGGAAACTGAGTTTTTTAACAGTTGCACAGTCACTGCTGTGATTATTAGTCTGAACTTGTTTGTGTGGTTGTGTGAACTGCCACAGCTTTAGTTATTAGTTCATTAGATTTGAGAACATTTTCAGAATCTAGATGATTTGAATAAGGGAAAAAAATGTGTTTATATGGGTCCCAGAAACAGGGGAAGGAGTTTCCCTGTGAACATATGAGGCAATAAAACGGAAAAAAGTTAAGGCAGTCATGATCCAAAATAGTGCATGGAATACTGCTAATATTCTGTATTTTTCATCATATTTGAGGTTGACAGTTGCCCTATCTGCAGGCTACAAATGATTACCCAGTGGTTTGAACAGCTTTTTGATGCAGCCCCGGAGGTTTCACTCGGATATTATTCTCTCCCGGCACATCCCACTAATGATGCGAGCATGTAAATGCTGGTGTTATGTACTGTATAAGCAGAAAGATCCCAAGTGACAATTTATAAAAAGGACGTCTGGGGCTTCCTGTGGATTCTGAGGAGAGCTTTTCCACAATTCTCACTAAACTAGAGCGTCTATAAAGCTGAAAACTTCACTTCTCAAACATGACTGGACGAAACCTATGGAAGAAAGACAACTCAGCCCATGTATCAATAGACAATAATGACATTACTACACACTGTTCTGTCTAAAAAGGAGTTCAGACAGTACATCAGCCCACAGCTTTACCTCCATTGCAGCAGTGGGCCACGAGGATCATGCAGCAGAGCGTCTATAAGCGGAGGCTATTAATCATTCATCTACAGAGCAACTATAAATCCTTAATCAGATAGGCAGAAAACATGGTCACACTCAAGGTCACACTTAAATAATCTCTGAATAAAAAGCAGATGTGTCCTGACTCATGGTCAGAGAAGGAATGTGTGTGTGTGTGTGTGTGTGTGTGTGTGTGTGTGTGTGTGTGTGTGTGTGTGTGTGTGTGTGAATGTACGGTATCTATTTTAAAGAGACAGTGGAGTGTTTAAATGCGAAGGAGGACACACGAATAGTATCTGGCAGTTGTGACCTAGATCCTTACTGTTTCTTTGCCCTAAAGCTACATTTGGTAACGATAATAAGAAATAACTTTTTGTCATATTTTACTATATCCTGATGGAGGTACATGAGACAGATAATCTGTGAACAACTCTCTGCTTCCTTTAAGTGCTCCACATGGCGTTTGCAAGATTCTACCGCGCCCAAAGGAAAACAACCAATCAGAGCCAAGGAGTCTCCAACGCAGCTGTCAATCACTCCCCGTGGAGCTCGTGAGGTTTGAGACGCCTCAGGGCTGATTGGTTGTTTTCCTTCGGGTGAGGAGAATCTTGCAAATGCCATTAGGAAAGAGCTTTCACTGATTATCTGCCTCATGTACGATATAGTGACAGTTTGAGAAAATATGACAAACATTTTTTTTATAAAAAGTTACCAACTGTAGCTTCAAAAGGCAAAACATATTGGAAGATGCACTTATCTGCTTTATCAGGATATAGTATACCATTTGCAGCTGGAGATGATTAGGAGCACGGCAGAGTGCCTCAGTGCATGTCCTCAATGGAGTCTCCTCGCATTTCGTTATTTTTCCTCTCTTTTCCCACAGAGAGTCAGAGGAGGTCGACCTTTCAGGCAGGAGGGGGGGAAAGGGCATACGGTTGTCAAGACAACAGTCGGGCCCCGGCCCATAGAAGAAGAGGAAAGCTAGAAGAGATAAAGATACTCGGGGAAGGGGAACAACTGAATGTAATGAAGCTTAGCTGCACATCTCCAAATATAGAGCAGGCTTTCCTTCACACAGCCGACTGTGCTCTGACAGGGCTGCAGGAAGAACTCCCGTCAGTGGGTCATACTGGCTGCACACAACCTCTGCGTGGATAACACACACATCACAAAGTATTTCAGAGTGCTCAACACATCTCTCCTTTTATATCAGAATCATCTTTATTTGGCCATGTGTGTTTACGCATACCGTAAAAGTCGGGTTACAAGCCGCTCCTACCTCCGGTGGGTGTCCCCGCTGTAGCAAGCTAGCAGCAGCGCTAGCAGCAGTGCTAGCTTCCGCTGCTGCTGCTGCTGCTACTGCCCACGTCCCCTCTGCTCGCATTGGGTGTCGAGCCGGGACTTGTTCCGCTACCTGGTTGTCGGGGAGCTAGCTGAGCGCTAGCAGGAGCGCTAGCTGGAGCGCTAGCTGGAGCGCTAGCTGGCTACAGCGGGGAGCTGATCGAAGGTAGTAGCGGCTTGTAAGCCGACTTTTACGGTACATGGAATTTGCCTCCGGTTTTATGTAGCTCTCATTATTAAATATAAAAAAGACATTCAAGATATGGTACTGTTCTTTTCTCGGTCACCCCGTCTGACACCCATGAATGTGTGTGTGTGTGTGTGTGTGTGTGTGTGTGTGATCTGACCGTCTCTCCTCCGCTGTCTCTTTCCCCTCACCAGAGATCTGCCTGCTGACCCGTGGCAGACGGACGGCCAGCGTGCGAGCGGACACGTACTGCCGCCTGTACTCGCTCTCCGTGGACAATTTCAACGAGGTGCTGGAGGAGTATCCCATGATGAGGAGGGCCTTTGAGACGGTGGCCATTGACAGATTGGACAGGATAGGTAAGACCGCCATCTGGTCTGTTATGCTGCACCGGGAGAGGCAACTTTAGGCTATATTGTTTGACAGTTAATTACCATAAAGCATGATCGTGTTGTTTGTTGCTATCCCAAATATTTTGTTTGGTTCATTTGGGCAGAAGTGAACAGGGCTTTTCAAACTCAAATATCCTTTTACCACCAAAATTAGAGCATATACACATTTTTTATAATTTTTTTTATGGGAAAAACAGCCCCAAAAAAAGCAATAGACTCATTATTTCCCATTGCTAGGAGACAAGTAACCCTTCTGTTTCACGTTTGGCGTAACAAACACACTTGAAAACAGATTTAGCGTTCAGTGAAATACTTTTATTTAGTTTCTGTCATGTTTCGTCGATCAGCGAGGTGAAATGACTGATGTCTGACTGGAGTCTGGTGGCTTTAAGGAGAGCATATTAACTGTATGTTTTTATTTTACGCTAATAAATCATAATAATTGTCCAAATCATCTTTACATCCAGACCTAATACATGGGGGATTTAGTCACAGATAATTGGGGTTACGACTCACTGATAAAAGCCGCAGGTATACGGGGTCTCGTCTTCATAAGCAAATGAGTCATTCATAAAATGGATTGAAGCGTAAGGAAAACGTTTTCATTCATTCAACTCAACGTCTCTGTCAAAACTCTGCGCTATCTGACAGCTGTGATCCTCTGAATGAGGACGACGTGGTGAAGATTATTCACGGCTGTGAATCATTTCATTATCTAGTTTCTTGAGTGTAAATCCGTCGCTTCCACTGGATATATTTGCCATTTTGAAAACAGTTATTAAATTAGTGTGACACTTATTAATATCGTGGTAAAAATCACTGAGCAGTGGGAGTGGTTTTGTACCTCTCTCTCTCTAGATTCATTTACTAATTCGGTTTAATTTGCACACAAACATGCACAGACCTTGTTTAGTCTTAGCCAAGCCTTGGGATCCCTTTGTTAAAGAATAACAAACATGTTGTTCTTCTTCACCGTGCAAACAACTTTCCCCTCCCATGATGCCCCCCCGAGGTCAGCGGTGCTGCCGATGTTGCGTCGCCTGTCACATGAACCCACTTCACATGTTTTACAAAAAGCCCTGCATCTGCCACCTGCCAGCTGTTGCCATAGCAGCCAGATTCCACACATGAGCAGCATTCAGTCAGCAGGCTCACATATTTGGGGAGGCGAACATGTCTGCTTCAGGACCAAACCACCGACCAAATATTCTCCCTGGGAATATGATAATGTGTTCCTTTGTTGGTCAACAGTGTTGAAAACAGACATCTGGATCCTTCACACTATCAGAACCCATATTAAGAATATTAAATGTGAAATACAGACTTGCAGATAATGACAAAAGCTGTGTTGCGATCAAGTGTAAAGAGAGACTGTTGGATGCATCTCCGTAAAATCCTCATTTTAAAAGAGAGTACAATCCAATGCTTCAAAAACATCAATGACATCTTTTGGTTCCATCACATATAAGATTTCTTTTGTTGAGCATCTGTGACCAGGAGTGTTTATTTAGGATCAGTTCAGCCTGACAGACTATAATGACTTGTGTTTTATTAAAGGAGCCAGTCTCCCTTTTCCATTGTGTTCATACCCTTAATGCATCACATTGTAAACACAGCGTGACTTAACAGCAGACCCAGATTCCAGGGGGTGGTGGTGTTACTGTATAATGAATAGCTGCTCTGGAATGAGCCCCAACTAACTCGGGTAAATGGTGGACATTGGCAGGGAAAGATATGTTTAGTAAGATGAACATAAGATTGGACAAAGCTACACAGCTGCTCTATAAGAGCGACGCTATTGGCCGTAGAACCGTATACGCTTTGATTGAAGTTCACCAAATTCAAACCAATAAAAAGACACAATCCATGAATAAACTCTGCAGCTCCCCGAGGGCCAAGCTAAGTTCCCATGTCTTGCTTCAAAACATTACAACGGTGCATTTTCTTTTACTGTTTCGTAGTTGTCCCAGGCAAAATATCTTCTGTATGAATAGAAATATATTCATAGTACATGTCTGCACTCAGGTGGGCCCATTCCTGTATGCCCGTGCTGGTGTACTGCTCCCTCAAAATTGTAATTGTAATTTTAACACTGGAATCTAGCATTAATGTAATGCGAGTAAATATATTGAACATTGAATGACAACAGTCTTTCCATTAAGATGTCTAGATGATCCAAATGTTATTCCTTAATTTACAACATAGATTTCAAAAGTGGCAATAAGAAAAAACTTAGTGTTAAAGCGCTTTGACTGGTCGGAAGACTAGAAAGGCCTTGAAACCCAGACGCTCAGACCACCTGTGTGCCTCCCTCTCCATCAGGTGGTTGCTTGCCCTGTTCCCTTGTCAGCTTGTCAAGTGCCATCAGCGAGTTATTGTGCTTGGATGCCGCTTATAGCATCTTTTTGCCATCCAAGACCGCCCCAAGATGGACCCAAGACTGGGTTGGTGCCACCCCTGTACCTGTTTCTCGCTTGCTCAGGACGAAGTGTACCAAAACCCCCGCCGTAGACCTGAAGGTGCTCCTTGAGGAAGATCTCTCTCCGCCCTATAGCCGGGCTTTTCTTCTGCTTCCTCGCTCTAAACCCTGAGTGGGGACATCACGTCGTCAGCGAGCCTCATCTGTGTGTGCTCGGTCCGCAGATGGAGCCCGTGCAGCATGTCAGGAGGGCGCTGGACTCGCCACAGTCTGGATCCGCCTCCTCCGGTCCTTCTCCTTCTGGCCGGGCGTCGGACCGTGTGCGAGGGGGACGAGTTCATCGCCCTCCTCTGTGACCTCTTGGCCACGTGGCTATCACTCAGGCTGTTGTGCTGACTAACCACCCAGCTCTCTTGACAGTCACGCTGAAGAGCTATATGCACTTCTCAAGTTGCCCACAGGCACACACACACTTCTACATGTCCATGTCCTTCTACTTTGTCCTCATGGTACAGCAGACGGCGGGTCATCCGCCACGATGGCCAGCAAGCGGCTGAAATCTAGTCTTTGATCCCAGCAGCGTTTGTTGAGACTAGCCTTCAGCATCATCCTGGCTGCTGCGGGATATTCCATATTTCCATTTAGTGCCAATCCCATCCGAAAAATCCAGTGAAAAGAATTTAACGAAAGTGGTTGTTGCCAAACCCAAAAAAACATCCGTCAAGGAAAAACTCTTTTCTTCTCCTACGTCGTCATCTGAACCTCAGCCGGGGTTCCGATGTGGAGAGATTGATATGCATCAAACACTGAGGGGCAAATCTGATTCAACTGATTTAAGGACGCGGCTGACATATTGAGGGCGTGTTTGCCTCAACTTGCCGTTATTTAACTCCTCATCGCGTCAAAGAAATTGATTCACTGGTGAGACGGACTCATTTCCCAAATAGGCTCCTTCTCTCTTTTCATCAAGAGGAGATGTGTCTCTGTTTACTTCCCCCCATCACCCTCGCTGGTCATTACTTCAGCGAGGGAGAACTTGTCAATTTAACTCTCAGCAGGTTTCAGACGCAGCAGTCTCTAGCACACATCTTCCTTACCTGACAGCGTTGAGAACACCCGGGGGTTTCAACCTCGCCGCTTTGTGACGCACACTCGGTTTTCTTTCTGCGCCACAGCCTGTGATGAACCATGTGAGAGTAGACGGGATGTTTCTCGCTCACACTTCCCTGCTGTGACGTCTCTATCTGCCATCACTCCGCCCGGCTATACAGCGGGAACATGCTTTTTCCAGACTAAGTGGAATTCTGCAATTCAGTCATCGGTCGATATTTAGCGGCATCCTGGCTAATTTTCAATCCAATCCCATTTCATTTGTGTTGCCCAACATGACAAATTTGCCTCACAGTCTGTACAACTAACATCCTCCTCTGTCCTTGGACCCTCGCATCGGATTTGGAAAAACTCACCAGATGAACCCTTTGACGGGAAAAAACATGTAAGGCACCTCAGGGTGAGCAACTGAGGAGGGATCCCTCTTTCAGGATGGGCAGACTTGGGAGAAAACTTCCTCCACCAGTACATCCATAGACATAGAGGCATAAATAAACAAATGCTTCGGCAACAGACTCTCTCGCACTGTCAGTACTGAGGTAACTCTGCAAAAACTCTGGCTTGCAGAAACACTTTCCCCATATCCTCACATCTGGAAATCAGTGCAACATATAAGGCTCTGTATTTCTCTCTATAAATGTGTGTGTGTGTTTGTCAGTGACGGATTTTGTGTCTGGAGAAAATGTCAGATAGTTCCATATATAGGCTACACTATCCACCGTAGCCAGGAATAGAATAAAGGATGACGGTAAACAGTGTCTGTTATTTCTGTGTCTCGTAATAAAAGAAGGTAGGCTTATTCTAGGAGAGCAAACTTTGCTTGTAAAACTTTGGCTGTTTTCCTTTTGTCTCCTTTTCATTGCAGGCAAGAAGAACTCAATCCTGACGCACAAGGTTCAGCATGATCTGAACTCGGGGGTTTTCAACAACCACGAGAACGAGATGATCCGGGAGATCGTCAAATACGACCGGGAGATGGTTCAGCAGGTCGATGTGCCGCGACCGCGCGCCATGTCCATGACGCCTCCTCTCGGGGGGATCTTTCATTCTCCAGCCTCCTCCGCCCATCCCCAGAATTCGGCAATTGGCACTCTGCAGCAGGCCGTAGCCATGAACTTTTGTACCCCCTTGCAAGGGAACTCGATGGTGGCGGGGAACCTGCAGTCCCCCAGGATGGTGAGGAGGTTCCAGGTGTTGGAGAGTGTGACCGGCAGCCCCGTCTCAGCCTCTCCGCTGCAGTCTCAGCTCCTTGCATCTGGTGCCTTCGCTCCCGTCTTTTCCAGCCCTCCTTTCCAGAGTCCGCTGGCACTCGGAGGACGGTCATTCCAGTACGGATCCGGTGCCCTGGCTGGTTTCACCTCAGGCTCCCAGCTTTCTCTCGGCCAGCAGCACATGGCCAGCCCCGCACACTGGCCCAGCGCACATAAGAGTACTCACTCCTTGCAAATGGGCAGTTTAAACCAAGACGCCCGGGCACTGTCAGCCTCTCAGCCCTCACTGCCTCACGAAGGGGCGCAACCAGGCGCCCCTAGTCCCCCCCAGTCTACACGAGTCTCCTCCTCTTCCATTGGACCCCCTCAGACCCCATCAGTTCACACAGGCTCCCGGAGCGCTTTACCCCATAGGGTGGTACTGCCCCATCAGATGTCTGTGGGGGCCTTCCCTGCTGCGGCCCCGCCTGGTTCTGTGCAGGGTTTTGGGGCTGGTGCAGGGCTGGCAGTAGGGGGTGCAGGAACAGGTCTGGGGGACTCGGGACTACCCAAGAAAGACTCTATCGTGAGCCTACCTGACACAGACCACATTAAAATCAGATCCAGGCTATCCTCAAACTTGTGATCTTAATTAAACTCTTGTGGGGGAGTGACTCAATGAGGGGCTCGACTGCAGGGACACGGGGGAGGGGATCGGTTATTTCTCCTCCAGCTCCTCTCCTCTCCGGTTTGACTATCCGAATGTATGAACGTTGAGTGAGCGACTGCAGGGAGAAACTGTTCCAACACAACGGCTGTGTGGTGACTTTTGAAACTGCAGCATTGCGATGTTTCTACTCACAGAAATAGTAGTTGCACAGTAGTGGTAAAGTAGCATCCTCTCATCTCCCACTCCTTTATTTACTGTATTTTAGGCATCAACATATGGGCATTTCTGCTTCACTCTCCTCTCATTCACCACATGATGCAAACTTGGGGTCAGACTGGACTGAAAGAAAATCAGGGATATCAGCGGCTGGCCCTTTAATTGGGTTTAACGACGATATCGAGGCTGGCAGCAAAAGAAGATCTTCTCACAAAAGCATCATTATTGTAGTTTTCGGAAAAAGATATAAGATGATGTAATTCTTGTGTGTCTGGAGAATTCCTATTGACCAAATTTGTAAGCACAAAATTGTATAATTTTGTATTATCTTGATATTTTAAGGTAGTTGCTTGCAGAGATGAACCCACTGAGAATGATCCCTCAGCTCTTATGGAGCTTTTACGCTTTTCTTTTTTTTTTAGCTCAATGTTTTTGAAGCCCACACATTCTCTGTACAGTTCGGACCTATGACTCATCAAACCGGTTTCCAGGAGCAAAAAGGCGGGAAAAGCCCCGTTCAACCCCATGATGTGTGACCTGTACATTGAGCACGCTAAACAGACTGATCTTCCTTCTCAGGAGTTGGTGGAGACTAAACCAGATCTAAATGACGAGTAAATAGAAGTCGGTGGCCAGAGAGGCGACTCCAGTTGGATCGTCGAGTTGCTTGTGTTTTTTTTTTTTTGGTAACATGTCTGCCATAACAATTTAAAGTAATTATATTTCAGGGCTGTCAGCTTGTGTTTTGTTCATGTTCCCCCAAGTGGCCAAAAACTGATTAACGCAGCTTCAAAATTCACGAGTTAACACGATCCAATAAAAGTAAAAAGACACGTCTACGCAACAGCAGCTTTGGCGTCTGAGTCACAGGGTTTATGGGCTGTCGTCATGCGAGTAGTGACATCCCACACTTTGTGAAAAGTATTCTATTGTATCTTAGAAATTATAATTCACTGCCAGGTAATTACAAAGACTTTTTGTATGACTCAAAAATGTAAATCCATCCAAACTCACGTAATCAAAACCACTTATAAAATGCATTCTTTTCTAACCTTGAATCTCATATTTCTTGCTGTAGCAGTTTTTGGGGGGCAATGTGTCAGGATGCCAAAGTCATGCAGATAATGAAACTCAACCTTTACTGTAAAGCGACAGTTTTGATCAGCACCAAGGGCGGTGCAGCGGCTCTGCAGGATGTATGTTGCCATGCGCCTCTGTCAGTAAGAATCCATCCCATACCGCTGATTTGTGTCCAAAAGCATTATGAACCAAGGGAACCTTTCCTCCTGGACGTGTCACTCCATTCACCTCGTCTCATTAATGCCTGGACCGTTACTGGGTAATGAGAGTGAGAATTGGAATCCCTCGGGCCTGTTCGGGGACTATTAATATTCTCCTTCGATTGGGTTTCATCATTCATTGCCAGCGATGAGTTCCTCCTCTGTGAGACCGTTTTGCATTTTCATTTTTGTTTCACTTGCAGTTCCTCGCGTTGGTTTCCACCTTGAGAGTTCTGCATGGGACACAGTTGAAGGTTTGTAAGTATTTTTTTTTCATACAGTGTTTTTTTGATTCATGCCCAAATTATGCCCCCGTGGAACCTATTTGGATGCTCGGAAATAATGAATACAGAGGCTTGTCATGAGAATAGTGTTTTACTGAACGACAGTATGAGGACTAAATAAGTTAATGGACTTTTTTGTTTTACTTCCTTAGAAGGCCCAGGGGAGAGAAATGATGAAATGCGGCAGTCACTAAACCTAAATCATAAGCAGGTATTAATAACTGAAGTGCAATGATCTTTAACAACCACACAATTTCAATAAAAGCTGAAGAATGAACGGAGTGAAACCAAAGTTAAAAATGTTTTGTATGCAAGTGTTTCAAGATGTAAAGATATGAATGACTCATCGCTCACTCAACAATCAGAGAATGGTGAACATATTCAGTCATTTCTCCGGCGATAGGGGTTTGAAAAAGAGTGACATAAGGTCCTGTCGAATCCTCGAGGTGTTGATGCAATATTTCACCTGTGGATTCATTTTGTCTGTTAGTTTTAAGTCTGTTTTTGGAGGAACTTAAAACGGATATTAAATTGATGTCTTCGCTTTTTGCTGACGATAACTTGATTGACATGGTTGTTATTTCTGTGTGTAAACGTCATGTAAACCAGACTATTTATTCATTTATTTAGCCTAGTTTACTGTAACTGTAGACATACTGAAAAAGAAAATGTTTGAAAAATGGAATATCTTTTTAATCTTTGACAAAAAAAAAATGCATATTATCATCTGGTATGAAGATATTACTTGAACATAATTAAAGCAGAACAAAAAGCAGTTTGCGTTCGACGAGATGTGTCACTTCTTCTTCTACAGTCGCTCACAGAAAACCACCCACAGTTTGTATAATCCTGTGCCAGCTGCTGTGAGGTCTGCATGGTTTCTTCCATTGTGTATTATTTATTTATTTATTAATCTCCATTTGCAAGTCCTTTCCCTTCTATGCCGTCACAGTACCTCTGACATCTAAAAGAGCATGTCGCCCAGAACTCTGGAAATGCACTTTTTTCTCTTTGTGCGTCTTAACAAACATATATATATATATATATATATATATATATATATATATATATATATATATATATATATATATATATATATATATATATATATTATCCAATGTAAATGTTACAACAGCAACAACGTCCACTAAGCATGCGTGTTGGCCAAGTTGTGAGCTTTCACATTTTTTTTCCCCAGAGAGATCCTAATTTTTCTAGTTGTCAATGCCACAGCTTCTCCAGGGTTGAAACCATATTCCATTCCAGTGCGTCTTTGGGTTCATCCGTGACGGTGAAGAGTGGAGATTCAGAGTGTTTTAAACATGTTTAACATGTAGGGGTTTTTCACTTGGATTGAGCCAACGATGCGATTTTTTTTTGGTCTCTATCTTTGTCACAGGAGTACATTCATACTCAGAGGAAGTCTCTCTTAATGACAAATAACGACTTTAATACTATTTCTGTATTTAACAGGATACAGTACATTATCGTTTACTATCAAACAGCGATCAATCAGACTTAGTTTATTTCTTTACTTCCCTCCTTTTTTATTTATTTGTTTATTTTGCAGGGACATTGCACACCAATCAACAGTAAAACTGTAAATGAGCCAGAGAGGCTAATTTTCATCTGCTGTCCCTGGCCAGATGTTTTGATGGCGGTCTAAAATTACAAACTTTCCAATAACATAATGCAACTAACACTTTTTGTTGTTGCTGCTGAACTCTTTCTTGCTTCCTTCATCCGACCCCAGACCTGCAAGTGACGCTCAATAATCCAGTGACCGAGTACAAAGCCAGATCCTACCCGAGCACTGCAGGCGTGATGACGTCCACTGAGGTCTTTAACAGTCATCACGGCTCCCCTTCAATCAAACCAATAGTGCAATCAGACACTCTCCCGTCGTCCCGTCCATCACATGTACGGTGCATAACTAGTGCCGAGCGTATACTGCAGTCTCCACATACACGTGCAATATTCTTTCTGCGTGGCTGTAAAAAAAAGAAATGCAAGATCCTCACAACACAAACAACTGGAATACACGTGATAGGGAAATGATTTGCATATTCTTGATAGAAGTGAAACCTCTTCATACAATAAAGGAAAGTGATGGTGAATGTCTCTGCTTTCTGTTGGTCATGAAATGATGTGTCAAAGTTACAATGGCCTCTGCATCTTTGGTATTGATCGTTTACATTTAATATCATCTGCCTGATTATTAATATAAAGAATACCCTTCAAACTCAGCAAAAGATTGCAATATTACTTGTGTGGTATAGTGGATTCATATGTTGTGTTTAAATGCTTTCATTATGAAATGTGACATTTCTCAAAGCCTTTGTATGGGTAGTTGTCAATATTTTAGAATGCAACTGGTTATCTCTTAATAATAAAAGCCATTAAAAATGTCTTAATGTTATTGTATTGTATGGCATAAAAATGTCAAAGAAACTCCAGAATATAGTAACGAGTTGAAATATAGTATGCCATATAATGGAATAAAAAATGGATATGGTAGAAAATGTATGGTGTTGTTTGTCTTAAAGTCATAGAATAGTCATATACCATTAGTCACTAAAAAGTAATAGAAGTGTAGTAAAGCATGAAAGTTAGAAATAGTTATAGTATGCTTTAAAAAGTCAATCTGTCTAATTTTTTTTTAAAAAGTCACATTATATTATGTCAGAAAAAAAATCCTGTAGTGTCCCACAATTACTTTTTTAAATAAGTAATTGTGTAATATATATATAAATTAATATATATATATATATAAATATATATATATATATATATAAATATATATATATAGTATGGCATAAAGAGTTACAAAAAATGTATTTTATAGTATGCCACATTTATTTGATAAAAAAGTTAATTATTATAAACAATAAATAACAAAAGAAAAAAAGGCACTTTGACACCTCTCTCCTAATCAGGTCCGGTTCACTGAAGCGCCGCTGCATCAGGCACCAGATGTGTGTGCACTGTGTGTGTTTGATGCTTGTTAATCAACCCATCACTACCCGTCAGTCAGAATAAAGGTCAGACAAAAGCACACCCACACATACACACACACACACACCTGGCAACACAGCACCACCTGTCTCTCTCCCTGTCTCGCTCGCTCCCACACACCTCCCGCTCCCCGCGGTGCTCCCTCTCCCCTCCTGCTGACAGGGCGCTCTGGCCCCACTTGCTCCCTCCAGGCCCGTCTGCCCACTCCGCTCCCCTCGCTCGGGCCGCTGAGTGCCGGCCACTCGAGACGCCGCGGGGCAGCAGATAGGCCGGGAGAACCCGGGACCCTGGCAGGGAAATCAAAGCGCTCTCGGTGGGAGTGAGTGGTCGAGCTATCGAAGAGTGGCTTCCAGCTCCGGCACGGCCGCTGCCAGATAACGGCCGACACCTCCAGGGTGACCCGGTGTTCCTGTGGCTGGAAGGGAAGAGGTGTGCTGTCATCCAGAGACGTGCGGTACAGTCACATGGCATCAGATCAGCTAACATTTGATGTGTAAAACAGGCCATATTCCACATATTATGTCAAGCAAACAATAATCTGTACTTTGTATGCATTAGGCGAGACCTGGACCAAGAACATGATGATGGACACTGGCTGCTGTCACCCACCAAGCTCCTATACTCTCAAGGCAAAAAAACTAAATTATAATTTACAATTCAAATCAAAGACATTCTTGAAAAGCAACAGAAATCCTACCAAAGATATTAAACTGTAAACCAGACCAAGTGACTTCTTTTATTAGCCTTGAGCACCAACATGTCACATGTTTACTGAAGCCCAGCGATATGAAGGGGCAGTGATTTTTATCAGCCGCGACAGCGTGTTGCTGGTATTGTTTTCACCGTGTGAGTGTGTGAGAGTGTGTGAGAGTGTGTGTGTGTGTGTGTGTCCTACTGTATCAGGAACGACCCCAGAAGTGGTTTTCAGTACTTCTCCAGGTGTTTATTTGTGTTTGTGAACCGATTTTCATCAAGACGATAAGTGTCACAACCATGTAGGAGGCAGTTAAAACACTTCACAGGTGCGAGGCGGTGAGATCAAAACAGAGTTTAAAGGTCTTTGGGGTTCGAGCACCAGTGCCGGATGAAGCGGGGTCTGGAGGTAGGGAAGGGGCAGATTTGGCGGCTGGTGAAATCTAATTGCGTGAGAGTCTCTGGGTTCAAAATAGGGTTGAAAAATCTGAGCTTGAAGCTTCTTGACTTGAAATAACAGCTTGTTCGACTCTCAACTCAAGTTCCACTTACTTTTTATGAAAGATTAAGGCCATCAGTCCTGGCTTTTTGTGTGTGTAATAAACAAAACTGTACTTTTATCGTAGCATTACATTTAACAAACTTGGAGGTAAAGACAGTAAATAACTCAAACATCCCGTCTGCTGTAAATCTGGTTTAAACATTACGAGACTGGATTTATATTGGATGCACGTCAAGAGATGTTTAACTGCACTTTTTAGGATTTAAAGCCTCAATCAGTCAATAAGCACCTTCATGGTGGCGGGCATCTCGTAGATGTTCACTCGAAAATTAATGTAAAACAAAAAAGGACAAGACAAATCAGAGGCCGATCTCAGTGGGCTCCAAGAGAAATAGAAGTCAATAATTGCATTTTCTGGCATCACCTTTGCACTATAGATTTCCACCGACCCAAATACAGAATCCTCATCAAAACACGGCGTTAATGTCTGGAGAGGACCCGTAATGGAAATCACCTGACTATTTCCTGCAACGAGCGGCGCTCCATTACCGCAGCCCTCCGATCCGACGGCAGACATCCTTGGAATCACCCCAGAGAAACCGAGACGGCCCCAGCAAGCCGCCGCTGTAAGGACATCTTCAATATCCTGTTTACTCCTCGGCACAAAGTCAAAGCTAGTGTACGCCCCCAAAAAACACACACGTCATCCCAACATCCTCTGCTCTAACACTGCTACATGTTCTGCCATTTTATACGATGTACCGCCGGTATTTTAAAGCTAATTCAGAGATGCTCCACAGCCACGGAGTCACAGCTATTGATTGAGACACTTAAACCCTCCGCACCCATGCTAGCTCCTTAGTGCGGGGCTCAGGTCATGTAGTGCAGCACTTGTCACTGTTAAAGTTGTGAAATGTTAGAGGCCCATGTGTTAAGTATGTGAGAGCACTTTGCAGGTGAGAGCTCTGTCCTTGACAACAGGCCTCAAAGAGACGAGACACGCCTGCTGGAGGAGGAAGACCTCGGCATGGAGACGGTAGCAGCTTCGGCGTAAACTTTACAAAAAGTCAAAAAGACCCGAGGCAAGTTTCCAGCTGAGGTGAGAAAAGGGAGGTGAAGTAAAACATGGAAACTAAGGCTGCTTTTAAGGGTGGTGTTTTACATGTTTTTAGCTTTCTCCCGAGAAGATCGGTAAGTAAATGTGACGCTAGCTTTGTTAGCTTAGCTTCAAAGGCCAGCACACACTCGGATTTAAAACGGTAACATTTAGCGGATGAATAGCCACGATTAAAAGACCTGGAGGCAAAAATAATGAGCTTGAATTATCCTCTTTAAGTTCAACATTGGTGAACTAACAATAATTTGAGGGGAAAGAGATAAGTGAGTAGCTAAAATGGTGGTAAGAATGAGATAAATACAATTGTTATAGTAGGTTAAATATGGAGGATGATGATGATGTATGATGATTTATATCCGTGTCTGATTGTTTGTATAGCTAGTTGTTATGCTGTTATGCATATTTTTTTTAATTTGATGTATTTATTGTTGTTTTTTGTTGTCTAGTAATGTGTAACTTGTAAAAACTTAAAGATACAATGATTGAAAGAAAGAAGTGTGTAGCTGTTTGCAGACAGTTACATAAGAATTAATGGTATAAAAATGTTGAATCTTTTAAATAATCTGTGAATTTCATTCCCCTGCTTTCATTTGAAATGCCTGTAAACAGGAAAGGAAATCAGGTCATACTATCAATTTTAATCATGTGAGAAACCGTTCATTTTCAAACTTTTAATGTACATAATGTATGTGAAGCCATATGCATTTCTGCTCCACATGAAAAATCAGTTCAAATAGGAGCTCACTGTAAAATCAGTCATCTTACTTTTCTTTCTTTACCAAAACAATAACACGACTGCTCAAAGTTGCAAGTCATGCCTCGTAGCCGTCATACAATATGAGGCGCTTCTCCATGAGCACCAAGTCCTCACGCACGTCACCTGAACACCTGCAGTCCAATCGGCACACGGGAGACGTGTTTCCATCCCGCCGCCACTCAGCCGGCTTTGTTTGTCTCAGTCGACATCTGCCTTTGAACATCAACGGCACCTTTGGTCTGAAACTTGCTGTAACGTTTCCAGCAATGATCAGATAGCACTTTTTTTGCTATTTTTACTTCTAGTTGCGGCACCGGCCCAGGAGAAGAAAAAAAAAAATAAGATCCGAGTTGATTAGTGAAGCCCGCAAACCCTTTGTGGCGGATCTAAAAAGGACACCTTCATCTCACGGTGCACAATAGAGCTGAAATATGCAGCTATAACTGAATAATAGGCTCTCATTCATCCTTTTCCAGCACGCCAAGAATACCAGCTATTTCTTTGAACCACTGAATGAGTAAGGAGACATTTTAAGACACTTTTATTTTAGGACACCCGTCTGGTGCTGAGTCACTCTGAGAAGGTGAGAATCAAGAGTGCGGGACACGATGCTCACCCTTTCACACTCCTCTGAGAGTCCTGTACCTCCCGATGTCAGTGAGCGTCTCTCGTCTCTTCTTCAGACAATGTTGAAATATCGTGTCAGAGAGCATCCTGTCATCCGGTAGGTGATGGGATCGATGGTTCGGGTGGGATAGGCACAGAGGCAAGTCAGCGCTCTGTGGAGGGTCTTCACAGTGTGAGAACACACACACTCTCACACACACACCACCAATCACTAGCAATTACAGCTTGTAGGTGAAAAGGTTATTGAGCAGCAGAAGTGCTGAGTGATGATGTCTGTAAGGCTCATACACACACACACGTATATACACAGACACACGTACACACACACACCTGAATATGGTCTAAGCGCCCATTATAAGAGGTGCTTTTCACTGATTGAAGTCTTAACATTCCCATCCGGTGCTGATTCCCTCATCATTTCGCCTGGATGAGTATCCCGTCCTCCCTTCCATCAGCCCCACTACTCAGTTAATCAGGCGGGTTCACTGTGCGTTAACGCCTCCAGCAGCTCCCGTCAGCCCGCGGACCAGGAGGCAGGCGGGGCGCGGCTGGATCAATGTCCTGACGTCTGAGGGGAGACAAAGCCGGCCGAGACCCGGGGGCCTGCAGCATCCCTCCCCGCTGCACTCTGTCAATTCCACTCATCTCCCTCCGCTGGCTCGGACCCGGTGAGTCTCTCAGCTGAAGAAGTAAGTGGACTCTTTCACCCGCCGGAGATCAAAATCACCTGCAGAGGCAAAGAGGCGAGGTGTCAGAGCGGAGTTTAAGTCACACACACACACACACACACCAGTAATTACAAGCGTTACTGTTCAAAATTGGTCGATTGTGAATAAATCATGCGAGCAGCTCTGTATGGTGCTTTATGCTAAATGCTAACGGATGTTTAGCAGGTTTAATGTTTACCACGCTCACCGCGCGTTTGCCTGTTTACAGCTGAGGCCGATGGGAAGCTCATTAGTTTTGCAGATATCTGCAGATAACCAAAAAGAGTGAACACATACAAATTTGACCGGGTTACAATCTTCATGAGACGGAGAAGAGGAGAGGTTAATTTTGAAGTGGGTCAAACTCAGGAACCATCATTTTTAAAAATCAGGTCACGTTTTTGTTTTACTGGGCACCAGCTGTAACATTTCCATGAACTTTAATGCAACACTTGAATATTAATTTTGTCCCTGGGATGAGGTCCCCGTCCTCTTTGCCTCTCTCACAGCAGCAGAAGCCTGAATTATTGAGGAAAGGCCATGAAAACTTTAAGAACGCCAAAACTTACAGGAGATAGAAAATGAGGTTGATGTGAAAGCTTAAAGTAATATTATTAATTCCAAACTTTAATCTACTCCATACAGCACTAGGTTGTACTTTCTATCTTGTATGTTTATGAAGTTACTGTGTTTAGAGTAAGAATATTATGTAAGCATGGTACCACACATACACACTGGCACCAGGAGTGTTGTCTGGATGGGTTTTTGGTTGAGTTTCCCCACTGGGGATTAATAAAACTGTCTAATCTAATATAATCTGATTACATAACGTCCTGCATTGTGTGATAAAGAGACGTTTTTCTGACCTTACCTTCTTGCTTTATTGATATAAAACTATACCAAAGTAAAAACAATGTCTGTGTTTAAGAGAGAAAAGACTGAAAGCATCAACTATTCCAACGAAGAACTACCGAATCGCCAAGAAAGTCAGACGTTGAAACACGGTAATGGCTTTTAAGTTATTCAGTGTGCTCTCCAGACTTTATTTCTCTCCCCCTTCTGCGGTCATAAAAGCGTCCGATTCATCTGAACTCCAGCTGAACTAAAAACACAGAGAAACCCTGATTCACTTTACGACAAAGTTCAGGATCCTTCATAGTGACGATTATAGTGGATTTTAGTCTCTGGAGTCTCACACTGAACAGTGAGCACCGGGAAACACACGGGCAGCCCCCACAGGAGCACACCTGACTGGTCTCAGCTGCATAAGCTGATTATACAGAGGAGGGACACAATTAACAGTAATCAATTTATACAACCCAGCTGTCGGTGCCAAGCCGACAGTAAGTGTGCAGATGGAGATTGAACGAGGGGGTTTACGTAACGGCAAAGCCTCCCTCCACCTGACTGGCGGAGGGAAACGCTGCCTCTCCATCTCCACTCTGGACAACAATAGACCGACACACACTGTGGAGTCGACGGAGGCAAATCTGCATCTGCTAGTGCTAGCTGGCATACGTGAATTCATATCTCACGACAGAAGTATTTCGTGTTTAATTGAGCAAGCCGGATACTCTGTGTGGGCAACGCAGACAGCGAGACAACCAACTACAGACAATGGGATAACTATACAAACAATATGCAACAACAAGTCGCAATTATAAACCAGGATGGCACATACAAGGATTGTGCAAGAACCCAATTTAACAACATTTCTGTCGTTTCTTGCAAATCTCACACAGAGCTGCAGGATATACAAGTTCACTTCAATCCAATCAGGGGAAAATGCTGCATGTTGGCCCTTTCAAACAATACCCAGCCTTGGAGGGGCCAGCTGTTTGGGAGCCAGACAGCTGCATACAAAAACTGACCTGTCTGGGGCACTTTGGCCAGCAGCAGCATCAGCCTCCTGTACTCCTGGTACTTCTTGTTATTGGCCTCAGTCCTGCCACAAACAAAAGAAGAGAAAAGTTGAAAAGAGGAGCATGTGTGTGTGTGTGTGTGTGTGTGTGTGTGTGCCTAGAAGTGCTGAGTCAAAGGCAACGGGCACTTTCCGAGTTACGGCCCTCGTTCACGTGGCTTCATCTGCTGACTTATTTACGCGTTTAAACCTCTGCGGGATGTTCACACTTGGATGTCACATTTGAGCTGTCGAGGGCACACACACACACACACACACACACACACACACACACACACACACACACACACACACACACACACACGGAGGTGCAGCGAGTCACTGGATTGGAATTAGCACATAATTAGTACGCTTAATGTGACGTGCTAGAGGCAGCGCAACACACCTGTCAATGTGCGAGATGTGACTGGTACACTCCAAAAATAGCCAATTTCATGTTTTAGCACCCAGCGTTGTGCCGGCATGAAGATATGTTGAACTTTATGCAGACTGCTGGTTCCTTAAAAAGTTCAAAACGCTCACACTGACGATGCAAACTTGCCGTTTTGTGTTTCGCCGACGTTTGCCGCGGTCACCGCCTTGTATCGGGCGCGCTAACGTTTGCTAATCAGCGATAAGCACAAAGTACGGCTATATTAGTTGTGCAGGTATTTGATCATGAACATACCCAAAAGTATTGGCTAAATTAAAAATGTTGGCCTGATGAGGGCGCTAGATGTAACGTTAAAAGTTGACAGTTTTACAATTCATCCTCAGAACGTTTGAGGTAGGTAGCACGAGAGAAAAGGTCAGGGGTCACCAAAGTCAGAGAGATTCCTCCTGTGGGGACCAGGAATCTCTCAACTAAATTGAATGGCAATACATCCGATAATTTAGATATTACAAGTGGTGGACCGACTGTCTATCTAAGGAAGGGGATACATTCTAATCATATTCAACAATAATATCTTCTTGCATAAACTGTAAGGACGGCTAAAAATATATATTCAGTTGCTCATTGCGACAAGTGAAGGAATCCAAAAAGTCTTTAGATTCCCGCGAGTCTTTCTCTCTGAGGCGCCGACAAGGATGAATAATGTGCTTGCGAGGCTTCGGGGAACAGTATTGTGTCTGTGAGCGAGAGGAGGCAGAAAGACGAAGGGGGCCGAGGGCCGCTGTGGAGTAAAGGCTGGAGAGAAGGTGTCCAATTATCCCAAAGAGAGAAAAACACAGTTGGATGATGAGCGTAACCCAGCCTGAGGCCAGCACTGACAGAGAGAGAGAGAGAGAGAGAGAGAGAGAGAGTAAGAGAGAGAAAGGGGAAATCATCTTGTATCGAATGTTTCAGATAAGCGAAGGGAAAACTCTGGTGCGCCCATCTAACTTTTACAATCTCATAACGTCTAATGTGTGTGCACCTTCTGTTTGGACAGTTTCATAATAGTATGTACATGTTGGAGTTGCATGATCAGTGGACAGTGGCTTCAGTCTATACCATAAAAGTCCATAAAGACCCTATACGGCGCTGCTTAAACAGACCCATGGCTGTTTTGTGAGAACAATTCAAACACGCACAGATTGCAGATGGCGGTAACTAAGGGTGAAAGTATGACCATATAACGATCACATAATATTTAGCTAAAGACACAAATCATTATTTGTACCCGAATAGGAAATGCTATAAAAAACAGCCGTTTTTTTATCATCATAAACCCGATAACTGACCACCGTGTTGCTCCTGAGACGTCATGTATGAACACGTATGTGAGAGCAGGTGTGTGTGTGTGTGTGTGTGTGTAGACTCACGGGAGGCCGCCGCAGTATTTCTGCAGCAGGAAGTTGGACAGCTCCTGAAGGATCGGTTGGCTGTGCAGGGCCACAAACTGCTCCCGACAGACCTGACGGGAGGAGGAAGCGTACTTGGAGTTACTCAAAGCTTTGACCGACAACATTAAACATCTCTGCCTTGGCTGCATGAGAGATCTATGTGTAGAACAAGGAGGGTATAGCGTGGATTTGATTTACGGTGCTGCACAAAACCTTGAAAAAGCCATTCATTTTACTGCAGGTTATACGTAATCATAGAGAAGAGGCTTAAGGCCACGTGAAAAAAGTCAGAGTTCTGAGATCAAACTTCCAGGTTTCCCCATGGAAAGAGACTTCGTTGAGCATAAGCGGTTTCTTCACACAGACTCCAGATGCGGTTAATAAACTAAAAATACATACACCGTGGGATATTTCTGTGATCTAAACAGCCGTCTATGCAGATTACACTTTGCTAAATGTGTCAAAAACAGACTTGAATGCTGAGTGGTTCACGCGAGACGCAGTGTGAACTGACACATCTAATAAAAGAATTTGAGTGACAGGCGTCAAAATATATGGATTGGCCGTCTCAGAAGTCAAAGCTATTGTTCACACTTGGCTCTCATCCATAATCTAGTCAGATTTATGTCAAATTTGAAGAAATGTATACAAGACACTAAATATATTCAAGATCTCTCATCGCATGAGAGCAAAACCTCACGCTGCGTGTACAAGCTCAACTCAATGGAGATTATTTTTTTCATCAAAATGTATTGCAAGTTTGTTGTGTTGTGTGTATTGACAAGAGGTGGCAAAAAAAAACTTTTATTTTCCTAAGGGCTCCTTTTTATTTGATCTCAAAAGCATGAATGTTTTTTTTCTATAGAACATTTTGAACATTGTGTTCTTTTTAATGCGTAAATTGAAAATGTGCATACAAATAGATAGATGGATTTGTACTTTTATGTCAACAAAGGATTTAATAAACATTGTGAGAGCTACACCCAGTAGCAGTGCGAGTCATCTTATCCGACACATAACATGCTTCTTCCTCACCGGTCTCTCTGCAAAACCATCCGCCGCTTACTAGAAATCCACTAGAGCTAGAATTGTTGGACATTTTCCATGCATTGGTTTTGTGGTTTGTGCAGTTTAAACAACAGACACAATCCCCATGTTTATCTTCTCATAAGCTCTCAGTGGTTCTGGTTTGTTTTCTACCCCCCACCCAACTGTGCATGCATCTCACAGTGACATCACCCAGAAACCCGTCTGCACTGGCAGCAGTGGGGGGGGGGATGAAGGATGAAGGACGGATCCGTCCCCACTTAAATAAGGACCTTCTTGACGTGCTTAAGTGTTGACTAAGATATCGAATACCCCTCCTCTGCCGCCCTGCTCAATTACCTGTGTAATGAGGAAAGCGTCCGCGCACATCAAGAGAATATAGAGAATATGAGAGAGAATAAATGTACTGGGAGGGAACTGCTTCATTGGTTGTAACTCCTCTGAGATTGGATGAAGACATAAAACTGTGACTGTGTTCTGAAGCTTACATCTACAGAGAACTGGGTCTTTATGGTAATTTGATCCATTTTATGCTAAGCTGCGTCTCAGTCTGGGCCCGTAGACAAGCTAGTTTCAGCATGCAGGGACAGCTATTCACCCAGGCTCTCTCTGATGGCGCTACCTGCAGCCAGCAGACACTGGGAAGAATATTCAGTTTGGCTTCACAGAACGGATGCTTCTACTTTAGCACAAGCACAAGGGATGTTAACTTTCAATTAATCAGCAAAAGAAAAAGGTGAATTCTAAACCCTGATGGTAGGAAAACAGGATGAAACAGCTCTGACAGGAGGATGATGAATGAGTATAAAAGAGTAAAGGATGCGCTGTGATGCGATACCTTGTTCATGGTGTCCACAGTGAGGGCGTGGGTCCAAAAGCAGTCGTGAACTGAGACGAATGTCAGACCGGCACTGAGACCAGAGAGGGGCGAAGAACGAGCAGGGGGTGAAAATCAGAGAAAGAGCACCGAAGACAGAGGAGACATTAAAAATAAAGTAGACTTTGAAAGAAAAGGTGCATTACACGACGATAATTGCTGAAGCCCTGGCGGACGCTCATTCAAATCATGTGTGAGTTATCGCACCTGTCAAGGGGCCCATTCTGTGAGTTGAGCTAATATTACAAGGCATATCATACAGCGCTCACCGTGTCGGAGGCGATAATTGCATTCAAGCCGACAGGGTACAATGGAGAAAAAAAAGCTATTTGAGGTCATGCATACATGGAGAGACAATGTCAGAAGCATATTACAGACTGCCATTATAAGATGAACGACTCCAAGAGAAGCCAAAAAAGAAAAGAGGCGTTCCAGATTTCCTCGCTGTGAGTGCAGGATGTTGCAGGATACCTGTAGCAGTGGAGGGCGGTCAGCATCATGTGTGTGGAGTCCAGAGAGTGGATGAAGTTTGGCGGGAAGGCGTTCTTCTGTTTAACTGTGTCCGGCCTCCTGGGAACAGACAGAAAGCCAAACACAGACATATACAAATTAATAATAATAATAATAATCAGAACTTTGCTGCTTTCTAAAACCAAAATGGGACGTTTCAGCTAACTTTTTCCACTCGACTGAAGTGGCCTCGCTATAAACTTCTCTGTTAATTCCCTGGAGACAGTAAACAATCCTATATTTTGATTCCCTTTTTTAAGTGTATGCACGACTCGGGAGACGTGCATGTTCATAGGAATTGCATTAACACTCAATTCTTCTTTTGAGGATGTTTTTAAGTCAGATGTTACAGTGGATTTGCTGGTCGTGGCTCAGCGAGTGCAGAGCCGGAGCTGGAGAGGACTGCTAGACTCCTCCCTCACACACACACACACACACTGTTAGAGCCAAACACACATTGTATATCTATTGTACATCGCTTTGCCAGCTCCTGTGGCCTATAATCTAAAAGAGCTGTTTTATATGATGGGCCTGGTTATCTAGTCAATATGAGAGCACACAAATATAGAAGTGACATGAAAAGAAACAGGACGAGGTAATATGAATGCAGCACTGCTGCTACTGATGATGGAACTGGCAGCAAGACAAATACAAATAAAAAAAACAGCATCCAGCCAATCTGTATCGCATGTTCCCATTACCCTGAGCCTGTGCCATTCAAATCCTCTGGGCTGCCGCAGACCAGAGCGCTCTTCTAATGGGAATGGAGACAGAGCGGAGAGAGCTCGGGCCAAACCCAAAGCTAACACACACACACACACACACACACACACACACAGACACACACACACACACACACACACACACACACACACACACACACACACACACACACACACACACACACAGCCTGTCTGTCAGTCTTGTTTACCTTCTGTCCGCTTTATTTTTGGCTGTGAAATGTTAGACTTTTATCAGAGCGCCTTTAGTTCTGCTGTGTTGGGCTTGAGCTGAACAAAAACAAGATTCCTAGAGATTTATTTGCAAGCTCACTCAGCCGTCTACACTCAGGACGAGACTGTCTTTCTTTTCTTTTTTTTCCCCTCCTTTGTCTCACACCTACATGTACACACACAAAACAAACACGTCACCTGTATCTCCCGTAGGCCCGGCAGATTGGAAAGCTGCAAAGTCAGTACTCTAAGGGTTCGCTCTCTACAGTGAAACTGTTCTCCCCGTAGAGCTGATGGTTCACTTGGGTTCACGAGAGATGACGGACGCTGGCACTGCAGTTTAGAGGCCTGGATAATCAGTCCCCTAAAGACGAGAGGGACGGAGGGACAAGCAATGGGAGGCGAGGGCTTTGCAGGCTGTCACACGACTCCGTCTGCGACTCTGTTTATATATTTAGACGCTTTTTTTAGGGTCCTTAATTACAGCGGGTACAGGCAAAAACCGAGGACCACGGCGATTGTGTCCGGTTTGCCTCAGAATGTCAGCCTCTGAAACACGGATGCGTTTGTTTTTTTAAGAATTCACGCTGATGTCACGTTGCGGACGGCGGTCAGTCTTTTGTCATATCTGTCTTCAGTGCTCCCGTCTTCTCACCGATCAGTAGGGGTTGGGGGAAAAAAACGATACAGCATAGTATAGCGATATTTTGCGTGGCGATATTGTATCGATACACGGAAGACAAGTATCGATCTTTTATTTAATCAATTCTAAACTTTATGGTCCTAGAATAATATTTGCTGCAATAAAAATGATTGAAGTGAGCTGAACAGACTGAAAACGTACTAGATCAAATATGCTGACAAAGTTTTCCTTTGGGGACAATTTGCGGGTTAAAAAAAAAAGGTAATATATCGCAATACTCAATGTATTGCAGTATCGTGATAATATCGCATCGGGACTTAAGTAGCATGATAATATTGCAGTATCGTGATAATATCGCAGTGGGTTCTTAAGTATCGTGATAATATCGCAGTGGGACTTAAGTATCGTGATTATATTGCACCGGGAATTAAGTATCGTGATAATATCGCAATATCGTGATAACATTGTATCGGGACTTAAGTATCGTGATAATATCGCAGTATCGTGATAATATCGTATTGGGACTTAAGTATCGTGATAATATCGCAGTATTGCGATAATATCGAAGTGGGACTTAAGTATCGTGATAATATCACAGTATCGTGATTATATCGTATTGGGACTTAAGTATCGTGATAATAGCGCATCGGGACGTTAGTATCGTGATAATATTGCAGTATCATGATAATATCGCAGTGGGACTTAAGTAGCGTGATAATATTGCAGTATCGTGATAACATCGCAGTGGACTTAAGTATCGTGATAATATCGCAGTATCGTGATAATATCGTATCAGGACTTAAGTATCGTGATAATATCGCATCGGGACGTTAGTATCGTGATAATATCGCAATATCGTGATAATATTGCATCGGGACGTAAGTATTGTGATAATATCGGGTTGGGACTTAAGTATCGTGATAATATCGCAGTATTGTGATAATATCGAAGTGGGACTTAAGTATCGTGATAATATCGCATCGGGACGTTAGTATCGTGATAATATCGCAGTATCGTGATAATATTGTATCGGGACTTAAGTATCGTGATAATATCGCAGTATTGTGATAATATCGAAGTGGGACTTAAGTATCGTAATAATATCGCATCGGGACGTTAGTATCGTGATAATATCGCAGTATCGTGATAATATTGTATCGGGACGTAAGTATCGTGATAATATTGTATCGGGACTTAAGTATCGTGATAATATCGTATCGTGGGACCTCTGGAGATTGATGCGTACTTTTGCATAAACCCCCTTTTTTCTTGTTAAGGAGTGTGTACTATTTTAGCAGTCATTTGATTTTGCAGTATATTGTGTTGTACATCCATAAATGAAGCTTCTGGTCTTTTTTTAAACTCATTTCTGCTTTCATTTGGACTTCTTCCATTTTAAATTGGAAGTGTTAAACTATGCTTTTAAACATTTTCCCAAACACCTCTGATGCCATTTCCTTTTGACAAAAGCAAAGTTACATCCGAGGTTTGAGGAGGCAATTAGTGGAAATAGTGAGTGGAGAAAGAGCTTTTGTGCAGCTGAACCTTTTTTTCTTGTAAAATGTAAGCTAATTGCCTCCAGAGAGCTTCACTTTCTACTTCCATTCACCTCTAAAAGCTGCAAAGAGAGTTGTCAGGCGGTCAGCAGCTACTCTTTAGAAACATGTGACTGCAAACTCACGAAAGACAAAACCAAAACCAAGACAGAACGCTGCTGTAAACAGAGTTTCTCTCATCAGCTATCTGGTGTCTTTGTTCCGGATTACAAATATGACACGTCGGCACAAAAATGTCAATGAGTTCCATGAGAGAATAAAGATGTATTTCATCTGCTGTGGGTCACTTTCAGTGTGAGAACAGAGAACAGATGTTAGCTGCAGGACGACTTACTCTTTGGAGTCGTGGCTGATCTGGAGGTTGATGTGTTGCATGGTGCTCTTCAGCTGGAGGGCAAAACAAAGACAAAGAAATGAGCGAGGTGATCATCTAAAGTCCAACCGGCCGATAACGTTTGGAAGTTAAAGTCTAATTATGAACAAGATGTCTGGTCCCAAGTTTTTATTGTTTTACTGCATGAGCATTAGACAGCTTAACTTCAGTCTTGAAACAAGGAAATACAAAATTTTAGGACAACAATTTTTTTTTCATTAATGTTCTTAAAGTAGAGAAAACTAGAAGAAAATATACATCAAAAGTCAAATAAAAAATATATAAAATAAAAATAAAATAGGTCTTTAAATGGCAAAATATTCAGGTTACCGTGATAGACGGCAAAGAAAAGCAGTAAATCACATTGAAGAAGCTGGAAGCGACAAATTACCACATACAATTATTTATCGATTATGAAAATAGTAGCAGATTAATTTTCAGTTGATAAACAAATGTATTGATTGACTAATTGTTTCAGCTCTACATAAATGTAGTCATATTGTCATACTGGATACTTATTTTACCTTTGAGGCAAACATTAGATATCAAGAGCTGAAGTTAAAAAAAAAGAAAGTTGGGAGGATGAAAACCAGAAAGCATGACAAGAAAATCTAATATACATTTAGAGTTTTAAATTGGACACTTTAAGCTGCGTGTATGGTATTTTACGACGATCTTGCAAAAACTGAATGACGAAAAACAGAAATTAAAAATAGTAACACAATTTGCACTTTAATAAATGAAATGCCCGGTTTATTACTTGAAAAGGCCCAGAACATTTTGCAGAGCACAAAAGCAACACAACAAACCCACAGCTGACATGAAGACTGCGATTGTGGTTCAAAGGTTTGACTCTGCTTTACTGATCAACAATTGCTGTGGTCGTCTTTGTACTGGCAGGTCTATCTATTTCTAAATGAGTATTACATGTTATTCTATTAAAAGTCATAAAACTATTTTGAGAAAAGTCTATTTTCTTTCTGCTGTGCCGAGTTATTTTACATCATCCTTTTTTCTTTGAAGATATCCCACCCCTGCTTTTAAAATAATCCCTCACCCCGGCATCTCGTTTCAAGAGGAATTACGTTGCATTAAGGAAGTAAAGTGCCATCTAGAGTCTCACCTGTTCTCAGACAAAAGGCAAATACAAGAATCGACAAAGGGCAAATACACACATCTGCATCCACACACAAACAGGGCAGGAGATGAGTTAGTTCATGGAGGCGAACAATCATCACATACAGGAAATAGATGGAAGAGAGAGACAGAGAAAGGAAATGAACAACAGG
Source organism: Taurulus bubalis (assembly GCF_910589615.1). Taxonomy (NCBI): domain Eukaryota; kingdom Metazoa; phylum Chordata; class Actinopteri; order Perciformes; family Cottidae; genus Taurulus; species Taurulus bubalis. Next base: position 23,807,942 of record NC_136595.1, on the reverse strand, counting down.
ATGGCATCCCCATTACTGAAGTAGCGCATGCTACTCCTCAGTTAAAGTAGGTGGTAATCAAAGTATAGTACTACTACTTTACTATAGTATACAAGTATAGGAATGTTATCAAAACAACCCTCAGTGGAAAAGGCCGGATATATCAAGCACAGCACTGTATTTGCAGGTCTACACACACACACACACACACACACACACACACACTCAGAGGACATCAGGCAAATACTCTGCTGTATTTTTTTTTTAATCATAATTTTTTTTTTACACGCTCCACGACCAACAGCAAAGCCTTTAGTTCCTAGTGGGGGGAAGACTTAGCGCTCTAATCTCTGAAGCCTTGAGGGTCCGTCCAGTTCGCTGTGCCAAGGCATCTGTGGCAGGGCCGTCTTTCCCCGGCACCTTGGAGCCGAGCCCGGCTGCAAACGACGGGCGACTATCAGGAGCGAGATACGACCGGCGACAGGAAGCCGACGGCGGCTCGTCAATGTGAGCATTGGTGCGTTCACCTTTTCATTGAGCCTAAACTTATGCATCGGAGTGTCTCTTGTCTGTCGCTCTGTATGAACACAGTTTATTTTTTTCAACCGAGGCGAAAACGTTTTGCCGTATCAATTCAATGCTTTTATTGTGAAAAGTCATCAGACATTTGTGTCGTTAGTTACTACGAAAATGTACCCACAAGAATATAAATGAATAGATTATTTAAAGGCTCACACGAGAAAGACAATGCTTTCATTTCCTTGATTTAAGGTCCAATCAAATTAAAATGAATTTAAAAAAAAACAGGCAAAATAAAGAATCTTTTCCTTTTGGGCAGTATGGTGAATTAGTTGTTAGAGCAGAGCCCTTCAGAGTGATGCTTACATGTCCTGGCTGAGTCTAAAATGACCTCCTGGAAACCAGACATTTCATGTTTGATGCTCTCCCTAATGCTGTTAAGGTTTTAGGAGGGCATTACCTAATGGGCAGGTCTTTTCACACCTTTAAAACGGGGGAAAATGCATCCTAGAGCAGACGTACACAGTGCTACTTCAATGATTCAGCTCATTGATTTTACTCAGCATCGACGAAAACGACGAGCTGGAAATTGGGACATCAAGACTGCCATTTATGATGAAATCAGGTGACACTTTTTGAAATTGGTCCACTGAGATTATTGAGTCATATTGAAAAGTCAGGGGATCATCAAAGTGAGTAGGGTTTATCCTCTGGGGACCAGCGATATCTGCACCAAATGTCATAGCAATCTATCTAACAGTTGTTATTGATATTTCCCATTACAACCGAAACTGCCAACCTCACGATGGTGCAAGAGGAGTAATTTGTTCTGTGCGGTTCATCCTCTGGGGACCATGAAAAAAAAGGATAAAAGTGTCATAAAAGTGTCAATTGTAAAATGTAATAGTTGTCAAGATGTTTCAGTCTGAACTAAAGTGGTGGAACAACCAACCGATCCATTGAGCCACGCCGCTAGCTGTATGACAATAGTATTATTATAAAAATGACTCAAGTGCATCAAGATATTGATAGAGATTACACTTTTGTTATATTTGATCTCTACATCATCTACTGTACTTCTCAGAGTAGAAAACGATGGAGGAGGTGCTTTGATGGTAATACGACTGCCACACTGTATACATACTTTTCTGTAAATTATATTTCCATGACAGCCTTGTTGTAAAACATCTAACATTGTAAATATTACAAATATTAAAGTGACAGGTGTTCGTTGAAAGCACATCAAAGCTATCTTAAAGGAGCCTGCGAGCTACTCGGTTCGGACGCCCCAGTCGAATACTTGAAGGTCGCCGTGTGATGAATGACAGAATCATACAATTATCAAGAAATGGTTTTTAAAAGAAGCATAGTGTGGTAAAAACCCCATTAGTTCCTGCCATGGCTGCTATCTCATCCATCACGGCTCTAGGAGGACTTGTGTGGCTAATCTGTCCATCATCTGCCTCTTTGTGTGCTAACGGATAGATCAGAAAGAGAGCAACCCAAAAAAGTGTGCGGGTGAAAGAGATGGAGGTTACGTTTGGTGTGAGCAATGGACTGCCACGCTGTAAATGAGGTCACTATCCTACACTAAAACCCCTGTTCATTATAATGCATACGTGCATGATTTGTGTCCAAGACCTGACTCAAACCCAGAGGCTGTGATGAACGAGACCTTGGCTGACGCTGCTGTGTGTCTGTGGGAAATAGGCTCCTGTAGCCTAAATCACACGAGAGTGGCAGCACAGATGGTCACGGATACAACCGCCATCACGAACCGCGTATAAGCCGTGCTGCCAAAAAGGGGGAATCCCTATTTATCACACACGTCTCATCCATTGAAGTGGATGCAGCTTCCTTTTCTCTGCGGTTCCGGGTCACCTGGTTCTCCACCTCGCCTTCTCTTGCAGACAGCTGCAGACTCTTTGACACCGACACACACAGAGCCCTGAATCTCGCCACACTTCCGCTGACCTTTTCCCAACCTTCTTGCTATCAAACTGTCTTTTTTCTTCCTCTCTGGGATGCCCTTGAAACGCGAACCGCATGCATTATTTCATCCCAAAATGCCAAAAGATTCTGCAAGAGCACCCGAAACTCCGTGCCACCCCTGGGAACGGCTCGCTTCTGTTCCAAGGAAAAAGGAGGCATGGAGGGCATGGCGCCGACATTTAGAGATACCAAGTTCCCCAGAATTAGAAAAGACGACATTGTACAGGGCCCGAGAATGTTTCCAATTCTATACAAAGGAAAAGTAGACCAGACAGAGGTGCATCCTCTTTTTAGCCAAGGTAAATGCCAACAAAGAGGTAGAAATTGACCACAAAGATGTACAAAGAAACCACAACGAGACTCAAAATGGACCACAAATGACCCTGAATTGCTGCAAAACAACCACAAGGAGACATAAGGCAACATCAAACAGTCGCAAAACCACCAAAATAACTAAAATCAACCACATAGCAACCAAAAATAGGCACAGAATGACCACAAAGAAATACAAAGTGCCCACAAACTGTTTCTCTCTCAGTGGGTAGGTTCCTGTTTTGTGTGTCCGTCCCCACGGGAACTCATTGTCTCATAATCCCTATAAAAAAAAAAAGGTATTAACTCTTACTGCTCAGACCACATCATACTAAACTATCTATCAATGTTGACAGTGGACCATATTGCTACTTGTACTGTACGGAAAAAAATAGCAAAGCCTAACTGTCCACTAATGATGCTCAAAAAACCCAAACCTGACTGCATCTTTCCACATAGAGGACATTAGATCACTCAGCTTTTAGTCACGCTATGAGCTCACAAATCCAGTCAAATCCAGCCAATCCAGCTGACGACTCCCTAGTGTCACCATTCCCTGAGAGTGAGATTTCACTGTAACCTTGCCCGGGAGGGGAGAGTGAGAAATAAACAAGGAATATGAGCCATGAGTGACCTCTGATCCGATTAGTATCTCCCAATCCTGTTTAGCAGCCTCCCTGATGTATGTTCAAGCTCCATTCAGCTACTCCATCCTACTTTAATTTCCTCAACGCCGATCAGCCATGGAAAATACTCGACTACACTGGCCGGCATTCGTACTCCTCTCTGTACGCACACTGAAAAGAACAAAAACAGAAATGCTCAAAGATAGAGAAACATGCATGATGGTGCTCGTGTCGCTCCCTTCTCTCCCCTTATTGGTTTTCTTTCTGTGCATCACACTTCATCTTCCTGTTCTATCCAGAGTCTAATTACTAATGACCCCCAGAAACACGGTGGCCTTGGATTTAAGAGGCAGAGAGGAGACTGGGAGATTGAATTTAATCCAGCCACGCAGGGAAAAGGTGACCTTTCTGCAAAGTTGCATTGTTGCATTGTTGTTGCCCAATGATGCAACTGGATTAGAGAATTATTGACGGGGATGAAAAAAAAAAAAAGTTATCTGTGAAATGTGAGCATAAAAAAAAAAAAACTCATTCATCCATGAAGTCATAATCTCATTCATCATCATTAGGCCTTGAAAATACACATGCTAATCAGCTTCCTTGTCCATGCTTGGACATTAAAAAAGGAGCAGATCAAATCAAAGGAAATTGGCCTAATTCATTGACAGAGAAAGAGAGAGAGAGAGAGAGAGAGAGAGAGAGAGAGAGAGAGATGCACCCTCAGGAGACCCCGCCATCTGTCACCCTCGCTCTCTTGCACCTTCTTATGAGGTGTCACTCCCTCTCTAAGCAAACCTTCTGCTTGATGTCATCATAAAGAGCAGGCGGCATGCTGGGCCAGCCCATCAGCTATCTGACTGCATGTGCTTGGCATACGCTGTATGTCCGTCTCTCCTTTCACTTAGTTAATGACCTTAAGGATGTAGAGGTCAAAATGGATTATATATAAATCACACACACATACACACAGACGTGCTACTGTCAGGATCTCCACAGTGACGGACAGCTCTAGTGATGTTGTTGGGCTCCATTACAGTAGAGGCACTCACAGCAATCACACGACACCATCAGTGATGCACTCCTGCACCCAAACCATCGTGCATTCCACCTTGCAAAGCATCCAGTACTCATGCCTTCATGAGTCACTGGGTGTCCTGCATGCAAGAAGACTGAAACAATCATTGTTTTAGGTCGTTGGAGAAGAGAAAGAAAGAAGAATTAAAAGAGCAAACACAAAAAAAAAAGTGAATTATTTAGGGTTTTTACCTAAAAATAGAGGTCAACCCGAAGGGATGAGTAGTGGACACGCCAAACTCAAAGCCAGGCAACAGTACAGCTCACACGCTCACTTTGTGCTTTGAGACATTAGTCTGTGAAATAAGTCCAGATAGAAAACCTGGACAGCCCAGTGAGTGTCGAGTGCATCCAGTCAAGTTCCCATTTGTGCAGATAAGAGCAGTTGTCTATCTGTTGAAAACCGGCTGATCCAAATGCATGCAAAGTAGTTTGGGCCTATGCTCGTGGAGCCTTGCCAAACCACAATGACTTAAGCAAAAGTCTGTGGGCATGCTGCATGAGGACGGCAGCTCGCTCCCAGTGGCTCAAAACACTGAATTTGAACAAGATTTATAGCTCGTTATGAGCCGACAGCTATTAGGCATGCCGCTGTTCTTAGTGATGTTATATTTGTCTGTAAACACTCACATGACTGATGTGTGTGTGAGCCGACCATACGCCTCTGACTCACCGTTAACTGGCCCCCATGATTTATTACCAGCTTCATCAGAAATTCCATCAAAGTCCAATGAAATATAACGAGTGGAAATTGCAATGTGAAATTATGATTATAGTCAAAGTGATCATCCAAAGCGTCTCAATACCTCATGGAAATATTAGAACAAAAAGACAATGAGGGGTCAAGTCTGAAACACATTACATTGCACCAGCACTAAGCTGGTTCACACAGGGGTTTATAGTATCAGTCTGGATGTAAACAGGATGGTAAATGTCTCCCGAGTCAATAAAGGTGTGTACAATGTGTGCTTGTTGGTCTTTAAAAAACAAACCTTTGAAAAAAAAATTGATACTCGAGTACTTCCTTGTTTTATGAACGAGGCGGGACACGAGTTCAAGGGCGGCATCTCTGCAAACCCCCGCCCCGAAAGTTCCTGTTCTTATAGAACGTACGTTTGCTTGTGTTTGTGTTTGTGTGTGTGTGTGTGTGTGTGTGTGCGCATTGCTTTGCTTTGCTCCTGTCTGTTGTGGCGCTGACCTCCATCTACCGTGGGTAATACACAGACTGGATAAGTGCCTCCTTCAACCACCACCTTCATCCCTGTAGTTTAGACCCCGGTTCCCCTCCAACAGTCGAAACACAATGAGCTCCTCAGAAGGTTACTAGTTCCTGCAGTCGGAAAAAACTCACCACTTGGTTGCGTGTGCGGTGGTAAGGCTGGATGATGGGTAAACCCAGGGGCGTCACCCACTCCACAGTGTGGCCGGACTTGGAGATGAGCCTGGCGCTCTCCGTCAGCCAATCCTGCAACACATGATGGACGCCAGCAAAGTTAAAGTGAGGGCATACTAGGAAAATATTAAAAGCCCCATTCACCAATCAAGAGTGTGAGTCTGCCTATTTGTTATGTTTGTAACTGTGTGTCTGTGTGTGTGTGGAGAACGGAGCAATCAAGCTCAAATCAGAGCTTTTGGAGAGCTGAGTGGCAGATTTAATAAAATCAGGCTTCACATATAAAAAAAAGGACACGACGGTGCACTTGGAACAACAAACAGAAAACAGGAACTTTCTCTCCACAGCGTCGACAGATGATCCCTGCATTTCAACCTCAAGTTATTTATTATTAAATGCACAGCAATTGCAGAAGCAGTTGTCAATGGAGATCTCGGTTCTCAAGCCCCGACAGTCTGCTGTTCTACTTCTTGCCGTAAAAAATGGTTGCAAACTTGCTGAGGAACATGTGAATTGTTGTTGTTGCTCGAAAGAAAATGAAGCCGTGTCTGGCACAGTCTACCTCCAAGAATAGAGCCCCTCTATTACTGCCCCACAAGTGGCTCCTCACACATGCAGGCACACAGAGAGCTGTTGGGAAGATATATTGGTCCTAACAAGTTGAGGTAGCCGTCTGGCCCCAAAGCCGCTGCATTCATCACCACCTCCCCCTCCTTATAGTCCCAGGTACAATGACATGGAGATAGCACAGCCAAGAAACGGGAGATTAGCGGATGGGGAAGCTGGAGAGATTACCCGATCAATCAATAGATTGATAAGAGGCAGAGGGAGACCGAGGGGCAGACGGAGAGAAGGACCACCGTCTGAGGAGAATGAGTCGTTGATAAATGGGAAACATACAGAGAGGTCAGGGATGACAGCAATGGGAATATTCTCTCGCCCTCCGCTGGGAAACACATGAGGATGTGACCTATTTAGAAGCAGCAGGTGTGCTCTCTCACACACACACACACACACACACACATACACACACACGGGTGGCAGCAAGGTATGATGGGTAAGGGGATTTTTCCTCTCAGACTGGGCCATGCCGACACATTCCCCAGAGGACACACAGCGGCGGTTCTATTTGCTGCCAGACTCCTCTCTGCCTGTGGAGGTAATACACACACACACACACACACACACACACACACACACACACCCCCGACCAGGTGCACGTCCCAAAAATATAAATGGACTCTATGTGATGAATGGGTGTCGTTGCCACGGTAATACTGAAGTAAACTAAGCCATCAATAAAAATTAAATATCATCCAATGTGGAGTAGTAGGTCAGTAGTTAGAAACTGGAGTAACCTGTTACTTTATAGCTCTTTAATAATAAGTTTCCTAGGGGTAAATTAGGGATTATGTTGTGTTATCTCATTAAGAGTAAGTGAGGTATGTTGGGTTTATACATAGTGGTTGATTTCAAAACAAATTTATTTGAAAAAAAAAAAAAAAAAAAAAAAGAGAAAACTGTTTAATGCAAACCCAATTTAACATTAATCCATTATTGGAAACTTTAATCGTCATATATGTTGAACTGTGTGTTTGTTTGTAGACTTTTTTTTATTTATTTTTATTTTGCATGTTTAGCTCTTTAGGTTACACTCATAATTAAAGGGATACTTCATCCACAAAATTACCAACCCTGAAATCTTTCATTCTTTTTCTTCGCAAACTTCCTCGAGAATCCGAAAACGGACTAAAAAAATGAATAATTCCTTAATGAATAGAAGTAAATGGAGGCCGGGCTTTTTTATTAACAGCAAATTAACGTTCACACAACTCCTTTAGTAAAATCCAGCTCTCTAATGTCCACTGTTGTGCTCACTACTTGCCATCCATACGAGTTTTCACCCAAATTGTATTATTTAAAACACTTTGGACCCGTCTGGACTTGCAGCACAAGCATGAGACGGCTGTAGCAGAAGTTATTTTATTAAATAATGAGATTTTAGCAAAAACGCACGTGTTTGGGTCTACCACTGAATAAACTGGACTTGGATTATTAGGCTGAGCGAGTCGTGTGGGAATTTGAAAACGGTTGTTTTTATATAGTTTTGCTGTTGTTAATTAAACTCGACCTTCATTTACTTCAATTAAAGAATTTAAGGTAACGTGCTGTGAGTAATTGATACACAAGTATACATTTTAAAGGGTGAAGTAATCCTTCAAGCGTAAGTGTGTCAGTTGACCTTTGTGTTAAAAGTTTAAAACTTTTATCAGGAAATTACAGAGACCCCATGAAAAGTTACCAAAATGGATGTTACTCTAAACCAGGGGTTATGATTTACTGCATGCGTGAATGAATGTGGATACTGCATGTGATATTTGTGGTGATTTGTTAGATGAGAAAATGTATTTGACTTGATGTCGGTGCAATGAACCCACCTGGATCTCTCTGGTCCCCGTAAACATCTCCTTTAGGCCACTGAACACCAGTCGCACCAGGTAGTGAGATGCATCCCACACATGATCCTGGAAATACATGAATTAGTCTCGAGTATTTATTTTCACACACAAACAATACCTTTGTGCTCCGCTGCATTTCTCATTAAAACAAACTATATATTGTGTGTCATTTCCCCCACTTGGTTAGAATTAGGGCTTACATGTAAAACGCTAATACTAAGCGATGAAAGTTGCAGCGCCGAATGAGCGTGGTATATTTCTCATATCATTACAGCGATATGATCGCCTCCTCTGTGGGAGCTGCCTCATCCGCCCCCCTGTAATCACTCACAATTACACTTCCCCCCTAATTCCCTGTTTAAACAATTAGGGACATTATGCAGAAGTCATTTAGCACAATCCTCCGGCTGCGAGCTGGTAGATACACTGACGGCAGGATCATGGCGATCCCATCTATACGGACAATGAGATTAACTCCAACTATTGTAAGGACGCATATAGCTATTTGACAGATAATAAGCTATAAGAAGATTAAACGCCTCCATCCCCCTGCCATGGTGTCATTTGACAGAATGGGCGGATCCGTTTCCCTGCAACTAAAATCGGTTCCGAACTAAAAATAGATTCATAATGACTGTGCACAGGATATCAAATATATCTGTTGTTGCATTACACTCCTGGCCGCCCTGACAGGACCGTGCAATATCGTATTTCACTGCAATAAGATGATACATAAATTAGCTTGGCTAACAGAAACTTTAAAAGCTTCGTGCAGCTCCCTAAGAGACAGCGTGGTGCGATTCTTACTGTCAAGGTCAAAGCTACTAGAATCCTTTTATGGTGGACGAATTATACGCAGTCGCTGCCAATTTTGTGATAAACGTCTTTGTGCACATGCAGGAGACAATGGAGCAATAATTTCCGGGGATGATTGACTTCCTTGTACATCACTCCGAGTCGGTGTGGGCTCAGTGTGTGTGTGTGTGTGTGTGTGAGAATGTAAAGCCAAAGAGGAAGACGTAAGGAGAGACTCAGAGGAGCTCCTGTGCTAAAAGGCCACTCTAACATACCACGCTGATACAACCCTAAAAATAAAACAGTATGCGGTGCGAGGGAAGCCCCCGATCCGGCAGCACTAACGTACCTTTGGGAACTCATCAATCTCCTTCAGTCGCTTCTCTATCTGGAGGCGTCCCCCGTAGCGCGTGACCCCGTACACGACCGTCATCACGGTCTGCTTCACCACCTTCCTGCTGATGAAGCCCTCCAGGACCTGGGCGATCTTTAAACCGCTCCGTGCATCCCGCACTCGGAACTCCTCCACCTATGTCGTACGTACAGATGTGCACATTTACATGGGCGCTAAGGACAAAACAGGCTCTGTTCAAAACGTGTCTTTTGGAGGAGGTTTTTATTCATACAATCGGGGAAGAAGTGCCGAAAAAAAGGATCATCACGGACCGATTAATCGGTTGCCTGATCAATCGAGCCAAGTGAGTCCATTTTGTTCCACTAACACCAGGGAAGGTCACTAAACCTCTGTTTTTCATTCAAAAGTTAGTTTTTGGATTAACTGTAGGAATGAATTAATTAAATGAATTGAAGGTCACTCTGGAGAGAGTTATGATCTACTTATGTGGATCAAGGTTGATAAATAGCACTACAGGTGTATTTCACATTTTGGTGTTCAGCAATTTTGCTAAATTTACTAAATTGCTGTACTTTATCGGACCCTAAACAAAAGAAAAACATACACCAACCACTACATCACAGTTTCATGAAACCCAAGGTGAAGCCATGTTTGTGGGTCCGACATCAGGAGAAGAGAAGCAGTAAATATTCTCAGAGTTTAGAAGTTTGAATCAGAACATTTTCCCACAGTTGTTGATTCCATTTCTAAGGGAGTAAACAACTGATCGTTTCAGCTCTACTAGGTTTAATATCGTCAACATGACTGTTGCCGCTGTTACTTATTGTACCGCTTATCTTTACAAGTCAACAAGGTTTATTTATCCAGCTTTAATCAATACGGGAATTAGTTTTACAATGACTGTGAAACGTGAGCAAACTAATTCCTCCTGGACTGAAATGCCTTTGCATATGCAAGTGTACTCGAAGAAACTGAGCACAAATTCAGGACCTGCCATAAGAAACTGGGGACATTGTGAGTCATCTGAATATTACCAGCTGAGCAACTGCCATGTGCCTTGCAAAACCTCCCAAAAACAACCCTGCTGTTTGGCTATGTTGTGCGACTCTGAGGCCATGTAGGGAGCAAAAACACTGCGAACCAAAAAAAAATGAAAGAATGAAAGAGCCCACTGGCGCTGACCTGCTGTGCTACTCCGCTGTACACATCCTGGGGCACGTCACAGGGCATGAGGTTGACTGATGTGGCACCAATAACATCTCTGCCGAGAGCGGCGTAGTGCTGGAGACCATTACAGGAGCCGTCCTGGGAGGAGAGGTGGCGGGAAGGAGAGGAGAGATTAAAGTGGGGATGTGGAGGAGAGAAGAGAATTGCAGGGATCGACATCAAATGGGAGAGGGCAGTGCGAGGGAGGCGGGAGGTTACAGGTGAACAAAACAAAGAACCGATGATTTAAAGAATGTGGAGGTGAAAATACAACAAAGAAACGAGGAAGATGACAGAAAAGGGAGAGAAGAGAGTAAGAGCAGTAAGAAAGCACATGAGCGAGATCCCCTTAAGCCGAATAAAGAGGGAAAAGATTTGTTTGAGGCCGTTAGTTCACACAATTTATATATGCCCCACAGCAGGAAAGTCACAAAGTGAATTTTGCATTTAATGCTCGACTATGAACATCTTTAACCAAGTCGTTCAGCTGGAACAGGCATCCGACAGAGGGAAGTCACAAGGGGAGTTCATAATTAATTGATGAGCAATAGGTCATTTTCTTTGTATTTTATTTAACCGTGTTAAAAATACATCTAAAAATGAACTGCTTTCAGCTGTCCACCAGACTGAGTCCTTTTGAATGAGATTAGCTGGATCTGGGAACCGGCATCGTCCTCGTGTTCAGCTCACGAGGCAAAATGAAAAAAGCCGAATATAAATATTGCAGTGAAGATGATGGCCACGTTCCTGCCAGCTGTAGAATTTGTCTTTTTTCATTTAATTTCCATGAAAATGTGGCCTCTGCCCCGAGTGTCTCTGTGCTCTTCTCTCACTTTGCCTCCATGACCCTCGAGCTCTGGCTGAAAGCGGCGGCATCTGTGCCGTGTGGAGGAGCAGCGGGCCGCCCGTGTGCTCGATGCTGTTCAATTAAAAAAAGTCAAGCTTCTCCCTTTTGCTATTTAATGTATTCATTAGTTCAGTGCAAATTAATTAACTGCCATAAATTTGATGATATTGTGACTGAGTTTGCTAAAAGGCAAATTATCATCTCCAATCCTTGAGCAGGTTGAAGGCCTTGGAGCTACTGTCCTTTCAAAAACAGCTGCATGGAGGAGGTGCTAAACACGATCCCCCGGCATGAGCTCACCTTACCCTGCCACCAGTGTATAAATGGGAGTGAAAGGGTGAATAACATTACAAATCGTTATGCAACTCTGTTGATAGATAAATAATTGTGTCGTTTTTTAAAATGCTACCTGGTGAACGGGAAAATGGGAGATGAACCGCGTTGGATCGGGAGATCTCACAGCGTTGGCGATCTCCATGCAGCAGGCCAGAGCCTGCCAAGGCTCATCTGCATCCATCCACCACTTCTTACCCTGAAGGAAGGCAAACACAAGCACATGGGACATTAATACTGCGAACATAAAACATAAACACTCCCGGAAAAAGCTCACTATTTAGACTCACCGTCCCTGCAGTCAGAGAGAAAAGGATAAATGCTACAATCTGCATGTTTCAGAAACTTTTAATAGCAGCCGTTTCTGTATTTCTGGTGTAAACCTCAAAATGCTATGTGGAACTATGAATATACGGCTGGACGAAGCCATCAATGAACAGGGAAGAGCAATAAAGACAAACTGACATTGAGCGGGTTGTCTGCCGAGTCCAAGACGTCCTCCATGATCGAGTTAGCGTACTCCAGCCGTCCGTCTAGTGAGCTCCTCTTCTTCAGCCCCGTCAGATTGACTAAGTGGATCTTCAGCCAGTCCATCCCCTTCGGCCCAAGCGGCTTCCCCTCTGCAAACACGAGGACCGCCCGCGTGACGTCGCTTCCCAGGTGGTTAAAGTACGGAGGACAGGGGTAGGTTCGTCCCCGGAAGTCCATGTTGTGAGGGAACCAGAAGATCTCGTCCCGCATGTGGTTGGCGATGGAGAGTTTATACAGAGCGTCCATGCGAAGGCTGTGCATCTCACTGCATTTCTTTTTGGCGATAATCACCTCCCTCTTCATGTGGGCTTTCTCAGAGGCGGTGTAAGCGGGGTCGTGGGCGATGAAGTGGGGTACTTTGGGGGCCTCCGACAGAGGAGGAGGGATGTCCAGCTTATCACTGCCCCGATCATTGAAGATGGAGATGATAATGTCCAACAAGGGTTTGTTGATACACCAGGCACAGTTGCCAAGCTGGTTGAGAGAGTCCAGGACTGGAAGGAGGTTCTGGCATTTCTCCAACAACGCCTCGTGTTGAGTGGCCCCTTCCACCGTGCGCATCAGCTTGGTAGGAGTCAGCAGGTAGGCTCCGAACTTGACAGACGTCCAGGGCACAGGAGGGCACAGCATCGGCATCACGTAGGAGTCAAAGGTCAACTTGGTCTCCATGGCGTCCTGCTGCATCTGAGTCAGGATGGGGTGGGGTTTGATGAAGCCGACCTGGAGGGTGAAACATCAAAGGAAATCCGATTAGAAGTCAAAATGGCAAAAAATCATATTCGAGCATCTGATTCATAGAAGTTTAAGATTCAAGATGTTTTTTATGCACAGATAACAGAGTTATTCTATACAATGAAATGCTTATTTGGCTGGGTCCTCCTAACACACAGAATTAGAATAAACTTAAGGTAAAAAATAAATAAAAATAAGGCACAAAATATAAAAGATATAACAGTATTGCACACAAAAAATAATAATATAATAAATAATTATTTCAAATAATTTTAATTATTATTTCAAATTATTTAAATTAGTTAAATCATAACTGACAAGAACAACCTCTGCCCCAAGTAAGTAAGTAAAGTTTATTTATATTGCACTTATCCAAGGCAGAGGTCACAAAGTGCTGTACAGGAGTTGATTTTTTTTAAATAAATTAAACCAAATCCACCATAACAGGCAAAGCATTACAACAGTTAAGAAAACATAATAAAATACACATTAAAACACGATGCAGTAAAATACATAATAAATAAATAAAAACAGAAAAAAGCAGGCCATAGAGCATGTATTTAACCAAACGCCAGTGTAAACAGGTAAGTCTTTAGTTGGTTTTTAAATGACATCACAGAAACAGAAAATAGCTTTGGTGCTACTGCCTCAAAAGCTCAGTCACCGCGGGTCTTAAGGCGAGCGTGGGAGTGGGACGGACAGAAGATTTAACTGGTTGGACCTGAGGTTGGTAGTAGTTCAGCCGCATATGCAGGAGTCTGGCCGTGCGGTGGACAGGCCCAAACAACCAGCATAAACATAAGTTAACAAAGATATCATTCATCAGTCATACAGCTAGTCACCAGCTAATGTCAGATAGCCGACAGCCACAAAGGACTGTGATAACTGTAGCTCCAGAAATAGAGATGCACCAATCAAACTTCTTCAGTCCCGATACCGATACCTGGGCTTTGGGTTTCGGCCCAGTACCGATCCGAAACCAGTGTTTAATTAATGAGCTGCATGCCTCACTGTGTGGAAGTGACTGGGTTCATTCTTTGATGTAGCAACATCAGGCTGGACTTCAAAAATCGCTTTGAAAAAACTAAAATCTAACAGATAAATACATCAATATTCTTTTACGGAATTGCTTTTTTTTTAAATAAAAAATTAACGCAGCGACAAATTGGGCCAAACTTAAACCGTTTAAAAAGTATATTGTATGTAAACATAGATGTTACTTGAATAGATCAACCACATTTTCAAATACCAGATCAAACAATTTGAGTCAGTATCTGCACGATAAACCTCACAGCTAAACCGAACTGTCCCATTTTCATTTTATTAAAAGTGATCACTAAAACGTGGCTTACATACTTGAGCTTCCACATTGCAGATGATCTCAAGGAACTTCTCTCTTTGTCTTTATTTCATTTAAAAACCAGGGTGGCAGGCCGGAGGAGAAATACTGTGTGGTAGTTCTAACTCGTACATCGGACTGGACAGAAAGACCATCGTAAGAATAAATACAGTAACCCGACAGAAAAAATAAAACACCTCAGCATTTCTTGCATGAGTCAGACTGTCGTGCTGTGCTGTAAAATCATTAGGATGCTCCCCTGATGGGCTAACCTCCAAAGAGAGAGCGAAAGGGGAGGGGGAGAACTACGAGAAAAATAACTAAATTCTGCAACAGTGTCAAAGTGCATCAAGTCCAAAGAGTCCATCATTCTCTCTGTGTCTCTCTGCCTCTCCCATGCCACGGTCGGCTCACCCTCCTGCAGGGTCCCGTGGCAGTAAATCAGCGAGCCAATTAAGGGGACACTAAAAAAGGGATTAACCCAGAACCCGTTCATCTTGCTCGACTGTTCCCTCTGCCAATTCACACAAGGGGGGGGGATGGTTTTAGGATTCACGTTCTTTGGAGCGTCACAGGTGGATAGGCGGGTGCACAGGTGGGTTCTTCCCATATCAATGAGAACGTTAACTTCTGTGCAACAACTGTGAACCTAAATTGGACTAATTGAGTGTAATTTCCAAAAAGGTCATAATGAATATAATAGTTGGATTTAACTGAACAGTTGTTTTTTTTTTTACCCTTTCGAATATTTTTCCCAGGATTCCGGCAATCCCTTTAAATATAATCCATTTTTGACCATTGACCATTTTTCCACATAAATCTCAGCTGAAAGGACCTTTTTTTTGGTGCTCTGCTTTAATGCTCAGTAATCCTGTTACCAGGTTATCAAAGCCCCGTTTATTTCCAACTCCTTTGAGCACTCGGAGAGACTCGCACAGCCACCGTACCTGTCGTGTGCTGCGGAAGGTGTACATGTGGTACAGGATGGGGATGAGCTTCCTCTCGAAAGCAGAGTTCAGGATGTCGCTGTTGATTTTGAGGTTCTTGACCATCATATCCACCATGAAGGTGCCCAGCTCCAGGGATACGATGTACGGCCAGTGGGTCTCTCCTCCCTGCAGCGAGGGTCCTGAGCTGTGGTCCGTCTCCAGCTTGCACCACTGCTCGCTGGGCAGGACGTTGTACTCCTAGAGGGAGAAGAATGGGAGCGGGTTGATTTGCATCGACTCCTCAGTGAGCTACAGAGTCTGGACGGCGCGTCGACATGCGTGAGAAGACCCAAGATCTCTTTTTTTTTTTATATTCAGACCTAATATGATTTGTCAAACAGGCACTGTTTTTGTGATCTAATCAAAAGATAAGCTTTCATGTTTCGAGAAATATGATGAATGCTGTAAAAGCCTTGATGTATAAATATTTCAGCCAAGAGGATAAAAAGCATTATTTGGTCCTCAGACAAGTAAGTAAAACGTTGATTGTTTGGAGTCATAACAACAACAAAAACACAATAATAGGCATCATTTTGACTACAAAGGCTGCATGCAAACAAACCTTAACTAACTTCTGGTATAACTCGCGACTGCAGTGTAATGAGCTGTTGCTCATTACAATCTTGATGACATTAGCATTTTTCCCCACAGTGTACCACAGCTATCAAAGCACTGGTGGAGCAGAATAGAGAGCCACGGATTGTGTTTTATGTAACTAGAGCTGAAAACCACATACACATTATTTGATTATATGCCTTGTAAATATTGAGGTCATAATTATTCATGGCTCAAGTGAGAAGTAGGGTCATTTTCTCAGACTTTTATACAACCAGTCTTCTTTTTGCAACCTGAGTCGGCCCCTGATGGACATTAGAGAGAATGCAAGTTTAAGACTCTTCCGCATTGGATTCATTCAGAACCTGACTGGCCCTTATCCACAGTGCATATCCTAGAAGCAAAACATAAATAACATTGTAGCAAAACATTTTACCCAAAATAGTCTTCTTCTGCTCCAGACCGCAGGTGCAACATTTAGGAAAGTTTTTGAAAGGCTGCCACTGTAACAACTAGATTGCCCCCTGGTGGCTGGCTTGGGAAGCGCAACATTTAATATGCATTTGAAATATCATACGCATTATAAATGTGAATTTCACAGTAAATCTTGTTCATTTATACGTAGGAAGCCGGAATCGGATTTGATTGTTGTACAGCCCAAAAAAAAAAAAAAAAAAAAGGTTTGCCTCTACTGTAAGTACTGTGATGCAAAACTATTTATTTTGCACAGCAAATAAATATTGCTCAGATAAACTAGCAGGAGACACACTCTGCTTTGCTAAACTAATACACATAAGAAGTACATACACAAGAAGGATTACTTTACCTTTGTGTTTTTGGCCAGCAGGTCTGTGTAATCGTTGTAAATGTTGTGCAACTTGTCCACCATCTGGTTTTGGTGCTTCTGCCGCACAGAGTACTTGGTGTAGACCCGGTTGCCCAGCTCTCGGGCTAAAATCTTCAGTGACTCTCCGCTGGGAGGCAGGTTGGCAACGCTCTGAGGAGTAAGACACAGTTCAAAGCGCCAAACAGAAGACAACATTTCGGAAAATACTGTCACAAAAAGCAGATCTGATTCAGTTTTAATGAAAAAAGCAATCCCTCAGTCAGGGGGGAAATCAAAGTGTAAATGGTCTTTTCAGAATTAAAAAAAACACATGCTGTGCATTTGTCAATGTTGGAAGCAAAAGGTATCTGATCAAAGCGCAACATCCTTTGCTGCCAAAGATGAAGCCTGATGCTTTTGCAGCTGTTGTCACTGTCAGACACTTGATTTGTGCTTTGTGGTTTACAAGTCTTTCTTAAGGCCAAGACTTCTGGCTTTGCATTGAGTGGAAGGCTGGGTGAGGTGGTTTGTATTACCTGTATCATGATGTCAACATACTCTTTATCCTCCAGCACACAGAGGTAGGGATAAAGGTTAAGCCGGTAGTCCTTGGTGTTGGTGTTAGCCAGGATCATCTTACTCTCCCTCAGGGCCTGGAGGAGGATCTTCTGCCACTGTGCCCGCTGATCCGCCAGCAGCTCCCTCTGGAAGGACAACACAACTGATCTCATGACAGTGACTGCCAGCGGGAAACACTCAAAAGACGTGTCAAACGAAATGAACAATCCTGCACCGATGCTTGTTTATCACACGCGGCATGAACCGAAGGGAACGTCATTTTTAAGCGCGAGGCGGTAGATGGGGGCCACCTCTCACTGGACACAAGCTACTGGGAAGCATGAGCGTGCAATACATTTGATGGTTAGGCTTGATTGGCGAAGAAACCTCCAGGTGACGGGGAGAAAACAAGAATATCCTAGAAACACTAACTAGAGAAACACTACCGGGACACCGGCGGATTCATCCAAGACTAGAACTGAAAGGGAAAACTGCATTGGCTCTTTAGAGTGGCTTGCAGCGATGTAATCGATTCATCAATGATAGCATACATTGTCGCTTCCTTGAGAAGATCGATGCTACTAGCATGAAGTGAGAGCCAGTTAGTTTCGCACAAAAAACAGTAAATAGCGTGCCCGGTTTGTCACCAAGTAAAAAAATAAAATAAAAAAACATTTGTTTAACCAGAACAACAAATTAAATGTAATCGCCTTCCGTCTATAGCTTCATTTTTAAACACAAACAATGGTGGTATTGATATTCTGGGTTTTTCCAGCAAATTTCAACATCTCTTGTTTTTTCATCTTGAAAGGCCTAAATATTATTTCAATTAATCTTACCAAGTGAATTGTCCCATCAAATGTATTTTTGTACTTTTTACAAGCAAAAAAATCTTGTGTTCATTGTTTATTATTCTTTAAGTGGCCTTTTTTTTCCAGTAAAACATACTGTACTGTAATACTGTGTCTTTAAGTTTAGTGTTGATTATTTTCCACTTTAATTTTAAATTAGACAGCCATCTAGACGCACATTGTTCTGTGCTCTCACATTGTGTTACATATTTTGATCTGATGTGATTTAAAAGTGGGAGAAGCCAGAATAAGCACTTGCCTCAGCATTATTATTTTTGGTGCACTTTAATCACATTTTAAGCTATGCTTCTTGATTTTCATGATTGACATGAAACAATTGGATGAATAATGCAAAATGAGATTATGTAGATGGAAAGCAGTCTTTTTGCTCATGTGTGCATACCATATTGTGGCTATACGCATGTTCTGTGTGTGTGTGTGTGTGTGTGTGTACTCTTCAGTCAGACTGGATTGTGGATGGAGAGGTGACCCGGCGTTCTCTCCAGAGGTTTCCATTACAATACATTATTATTCTGCCCTGCCTGTCTGCAAATGCTTCCTGACCACCAGGGACTCTCAGCCTGCTCGCTTCCCACGTAGCCCATCTGCAGAGGCACACGATACGGCCTGGACTGTAAATGCCAGAGCCACAAAAACGGCACACCACAGGAATATATGTTTCTTACTCTCCCACGCCACCGCCTAAATGAATATCATTTAAAAGTTGATATCAGAAACTCATAGGAAACAATAGGGGTCCTTAGAATAAATAAATAAATGGCAATACATCATCAGTACGTAGACGGTGTTATATTAGTATGATCTTTTCAAACAGACAAGACCACTGCCAAGATAAACACACCCTCGATGTTTGTATTGAGAGCCAGAATGTTGGATTATGCAGGATTGTTTGCAGATTAAAAGAGACAAAATTGCAGCACAAATGGAGCAACAAGGTTTATGGTAAATGTTGTCGTCTATGTTTTTGTAATATTTCATAAGCAACAACATTCTTGTAGATATAGGGTACCAATTAATTCAACAAGTCTGGCAATAATTAATTGAAATACCAAAATGTTGTACATATAGTATATTTCAGTTTTTTTAAGACCTACCCACCCATTATTAAAATCTTCATTCTCAGAATCACAGCACTATAAATCCATATTTCTAAGAATGAAGTGTACCGAGAGTGTGGTGAAGATGAGGAGAGGCAACAGGTGGGTTTGTTTACCATCCTCGCCATGTGCTCAGTCACGGGCTTGGCAGCCTCCACG
The DNA here is from genome assembly GCF_910589615.1 of Taurulus bubalis. NCBI lineage: Eukaryota > Metazoa > Chordata > Actinopteri > Perciformes > Cottidae > Taurulus > Taurulus bubalis. Next base: position 23,788,394 of record NC_136595.1, on the reverse strand, counting down.
GAGTCGATGGTGGCAGTGCAGGCCTGTTCCATGCCGAGCTGAAGTTTGAAACGCTCCTGAAGCTCCTCCTGAGTGAAGTCCAGTTTGGGGTACTGGTGGTCTGCCCTCTAAAAATAAACACAGACAAACGCAACAGTGAGCAAGATAGACGGAACCTGAGAAATTATGATTGCTTCACCTGTATGACATTAAAAGGTCAAGTGTTTAGGATTCAGTGGCATCCAGCGTTGAGGTTTGCGAATGCTACCAACTGAACACCCCTCTGCTCACTCCTGAGTAGTCAAGTTTCTGGCGATTTTACAACAATGAAATACATATTATATTCCATTTCTGTCAATAGTTCCCTCCTAAATCATGCACCCTGGACCTTTAAGGGACTTTCTTGTCTTGTGCTTAACCTCTCAAGACTGACAGAAGCACTGATCTTACTTTTAAAAAACACCCACCAATCACTTAATGGCTGGAAGTTGCTTGGAACACGACCCGGGGATAAGCTTTGCCTGAGAGGATCAATTCAGGGCAAGAAGTAAAAAAAAAAAAAGAGTCTTTTCCGGTCAGCGAGCAAAGGCCAAGTCATAAAACCATCTCAGTCTGCCGCCAAGAGAGCGTTAAACCCGGCTTCAATCTCACAAGCTCTGGCTCAGTATCGCTCGAGAGCAAACAAAGAGTTCATTGTTCCGAGTTTATTATTTCCAAGATTCGGAAGGCGATTTTTGGAGTCACTGAAATTACTCCAGCAAACAGAGTTCTACACAAGCCAAATCGATCAGGAATAGAGCTGCAACAGTACCACGGTTTACGGTGGTATTGTAATTGCCGATTATCCTAGCATCTCCATTTGCTTGCTACAATATTGGAAAAAAAAGTGAGGTCCAGACAAGAGCAGTCCAACTGCACTTTCTTGCAACTACAGTACATGTTAATAACCAAAAGACAATATTTTAAAAGCTTAGGAGGGATTTTTCATTTCGGTAATTTAACATGCTTTAGTGCTGCTAACATCTAGACTAGCTTGCCTTAGTTATATATGATGCTATTAATGTCATATATTTTTGTTATTAGGTTTACAATTTGGTTTATTATAACAATTCAGTTCTAAATCCTTTAAGGTTTTAGTTGTTGTTGTTTATATTTTCTCACTATAATAAGAGACATTGTAACTAATATTAATAATTAAAAAAAGAACAACAAGTACAAATACAAGAACAACAAAAACAGTGGTACTTACATCCCACCAGATCAAAGCGGTTTGACCAACTGCTTCCTTTAAGGAACATTGTATTCCTCGCTAAAAGAAGTAAAATGTGCTTTAGTTGTTTACAGCGGCAGTAAGACCATTATCTGTACACATCGAGGAAAGGCTGTGGGCATGAGAGTGGATCGAGTTCATAACGGCGGTAAGAACGACATCAGACAGTAAAGCAGGCCTCAGAGAGACGGAGCATGGCCAGCAGCCCGAGCAATGATGACACTAGAGCAATAAGTTAGTGAAGAAGCGAAGAAGCTAAGAAGCTAACACCACATGATCTGTACACCAGGAGAAAAGGTGCTGGCGCCATGGAAAAGCGGAAAAGCTCGACAGACCGGGCTGGAATGTTGTTGAAGGAAAGCTGTGCGATTCTATTAATCTACAATAATAATATTAATACTTTGTAAAAACGGAACGAACTCAAAGCTCAAACCCTATAATGGTTTTCCTCGTCCCTACGGTGTGCAGCCCACTATGCATTCACAATGCATATAGGCCAGTTTCCATATGAACAGGATGATCAAATGACGGAATGCCAAACAATATCGGATGACAGGTTGAAACTAGATCAAACTGCATTTTGTACGAGCATCAGCTTAATCAAAATTCCATCTCACAACAACAAACACTGTTCTAATTAGATTGTGTGCGCGCGTCTGCTGCTAACGCCGATTCAAAAATCCTCCGGAGACCATGCAGTCTGCTCCTCCGTTATCTCGTGGACCAGTTATTTGGACAGCCTTTCAGTCATTAAAAATCAACCTGCCAGAAAGCCACAGTCGCAGTCAGATAACCAGCCTCACGAATGCAATCGGAGGCCACCGTAATGGAGCAGTCACATTTGACCTGTTTCACATTTCACCATGTGGCGTAGTTTCACATGAGACAGAAATACATGACCTGCTGCTGACTGTTGCCTTCACACACACACACACACACGCAGGTCAGTAATAAGATAAAAGGAGACCAAAAATATGTCGCTCAGTCGACGACGATGAAAAGTGAACGTGGCGCGAGGCTAAAAATACCGCGATTGAACAAAAAAAGCTTTTAATGAATCATGTGAGAATCATCAGTGGAAGGGAGGTGGGGAAGGAGAAAAAAAAAAGGAGGAATAATAAAGGAGGAGGAGCAGAAGTGAAAGGAGGAGAGGCAAGGAAATGGAGGGGCCCATTAGAAAGCAGAGTCACTATTAATAGGACTGAGCTGTCTGGCTGTGAAGGGGTGACAATCAAATGGTTCGTAGTTACGCTGGAGCCTTGACAGCTTTCCCGGCTCTCCGGGGCTTCGACACTCAAAACATACACAAGACTCAGCCTTGAAGAAATAACTTGATGTGTATTAATAGTCGTACATTAACATTAACATAACCACCCCCATGCAGTTCCTAAATACATTTAAGTAATGGCTATAATGCTGAATGTCCATTTCATATGAAATATACATGTCAGGCATATATACGTCAAGTCTTTTTAAACACAAACTGGGGTTTAAAATTGCCGATTACAACGAACATCTGCCGTCCAAAGATTAGCATGAAGCGGTCACTGTGACATCCACTGGATTTACTGTCGGATTGAAGCACGAGGAGCAGCTCGACGACTTCGATGTGCACGACACTGGTTATGATGACTGAAGAGATTCAATCTTTTCAGTGCTTATTTTTTAAATAATGACGGATGCTATACCTCTTGAATCTCTGAATGCTCTACTTTAAGTTAACTTTGGCGAACCACAAGGATTACTGCCAGGCCCATGGACATTTCTCTGCTATTTATTCATCGCACATGTTTCATTCCAATTATTTATTTATAAATATATATATTTTAGAGATTCACACACCAATTATATATATATATATGTATATATATATATATATATATATATATATATATATACACATATATGAATGTGTGAATCTCTGAAATATATATATTTATAAATAAATAATTGGAATGAGCATATCTATCTATCTATCTATCTATCTATACACACACACACACACATATATATATATATATATATATATATATATATATATATATATATATATATATATATATATATATATATATATATATATATATACACACACACCAATTAAGACCCCTAAAAAAATTCAACAACATTCAATATTAATCATTTATGAATAAATGAGCAAAAACAAACATTTTATTTTGAGGGAAAAATATTTTTAAGTTATAATTAATTAAGTAATTAGTTAATTTTCTGCCTCATACGGAGTGTGTGTGTGTGTGTGTGTGTGTGTGTGTGTGTGTGTGTGTGTGTGTGTGTGTGTGTGGCAGATTTGATTGACAGTTTCTGGGGCAACCAAACCACAGACAGATTCTGATTTAAAAAAAATATATTGCTAAACTCAATTTTTTTTTAATCTAATCAATCTTTATTCATCCAAGATAATCCCATTGCGATTTTAAAATTGCTTTTATTTATTATTATTTTATTTTAAATTGCGTGCCTCACAGAGACCCCTGCCCACAAAAAAAAAGTTCATATTTAAAATAACTTTAACTGCTCAAACTTTGGGAGAAACTAATGCGTTCACATGGAGTTCATCACTCAAAGTCAAAAGTCATAATTGAGGAAATAGGCTGTCATTGCCTTTAAGTCCGCTAATAATCCAGCAGTGTACTCGTGTGATACCTGTGTGTAGAAGTCGTGGACCAGCGATGAGGCGCACGGCGCTGGGCTCGCGTTGAGGCCGGGCCGGTAGTCGGGCCGGACCACCTGCACGGCCTTCAGCACCATGTCCCGCTCGTCCTGCCGGAACACACAGCGGCTGAAGAGGTAGTCCACAGACAGGCCATCCTCCTCCATCTGGCTCAGGCACCTGGACACACAGGCACACACAGTTGCTGCACCAGCTTTTTGTTTGGCCCTTGAGCAGATTGTATCCATGTTACATCTGTGGGAACTGGCTGCATCATTAGTTTTGCCAGGTTCTGAGATATCTGGCTTTTAAATCTCCCATATATGGAGTTTTTTTTTTTTAGATTGAAAACATGCTGTCGAGTTATTCTCCAAAGACAAAACAATATCGTGTAAAAGATAGACCATAATAAAGACACATTTTTCCAGAGTCTTTAGTTATTGGACCTGAGATTAGGGCGTCCCCCTCTTCGTTGACTAAATCCCAAAAGACGGATTAGTAGTGTTGTTTTTCATGCTTATTTCTTTGAAAATTGAAAACACACCTCTCGTAAACACAAGATTCAAAGTGGAGATTTTGAGTGATTCTTCGCGAGAGAAACTCTGTTTTACAGACAACACCAGTTTGTTTGTCGACACAAAAGCAGCGTTAGTCGTCTCAGAAAGTCTTTGGTCAAGGCAACAGGTGTTTTGTACCAGAGTTTAATACATTATTGCGACATTTGTGTACTGTGTCTTAACCCGTGGGCCCTTATTGTGCAATATGATACCGGCAAAGGATAAAACAAAGCAGAAATAGAAAATACTTTGAGATTAATTCCTGACGGCCACAAAACAGAACAAAGAGGTGCACCACAGTATAGCTGCAGGATTTGTCGACTTCATCCCCCATTCCAACTACAGTAGATGAAGATACACTATATAACATACAATGCCAGAAAGAATATACAGACAAAATTACATGAATATACTGTCAAAATATAACGTCATACTCCAAACAACAAACATGTATATCTTGCTTTGTGATTGAAGTCAAAATGACTTAATGTAAAAATAGCATTGCTTGTTTTGTAAAAGCTGCCTGCGTTTTCCATAAAATATGCATAAAACCTCTGTTGCAGAAAGTCATTTCCATACTTTCCATCAGTGTTGATTCAGATGCAGCGTTCAGAAAGTTGGCCAGAGAAGCAGCCCATCCGATGACTGAGTAGATGTTCATTTACGTGGGAGATTACGGTTGTTATGATGGAACAGACTTTAGAGTCTGATCGCAAGTTCAGAGCTCACGACCTTCTGACCTTGCCTGCCGCTGTGGGAATTGGAGTAAGATCATCATAGAACTTGCTGGGCTAATGATTAATTCAGCTTTTTTTTTTTTTTTTTAAACTCCCCTGTCTGTTGGGTCATTGTATATGTGTCTCGCCTTCCCCAATCAACAGATGCAGAATATCAATTGAAATATTTTGGGAGGGGGTGGGGCAGATGGGCAATGACGACGTCAGTGAAATGTATATTTAAATATCCAGAGAGCGCTCAGTCTCCATGACTGGACTGCAGGATAAAGATAATGCAAACGTGCAACCGGTCCCTGGAATTCAAATGAGAGGTGCAATAACACCATTATATTTTAACTCAATTGGATACGTTACCTCAGAAGGCCTGCGAATAAATATGTTCAGCCTGGTTGCATCTTTATCCTTCTGTCATTAGTGAGATTAGGGGATAAATATTTTTGCTTGATTGATGATTCATGAATTTGTGTTATTAATATCATTAAACTGTACATTGATGTATTCCTCTGGTCTGTAAATTGAGCCGTTTATTACTACAGTGACTAAATGTCATCCAGGAACTGAATTATATATTTGTATGACCTACAGAGAGCACGTCTTCTTATACGTGTAATTACAGTTGGCTTATGTTTACAGAACCTTGTTATTGTCGTGCACACTTTAGGTATAAAGCCCAACCACGAGCCTGAAGATCATGTTTGGTTGCACTGCTCCCCTGAGGTTAACGACGCAACTACATGACTAAGCCGAGAGACAGAAACGAGGAAACCCCATTTGTCATCGACCACGGAGGATGAGAGCTCTGCTTCACACTGCACTCCTTTACCTAAACGACAAATATAAATAACAGAGCGCTAAATACCATCTGGTGGAAACCTTAGCTCAGCAACTTCCACCGACTTAATATAACCACAAGTGAGCAGGGTTCTGCACATTTCATTCATAAATAAATACAATTGAGAGAGACTTGTATTGCAATATTCTGGCGGGCGTCTGGTGTTTGAAGTTATGAAGTGTATGTTATATTTCTGAGGTAAGCCAAAGAGGTCAAATTCCTTTAGTATTTGCACTCGTGCCTCGGATTCTCGGGTGATGCAATGTGCAATTTTGGTCAGAGTAAATGAGAGAGCCTCCGACAAAGAGGGGATTAGTCTGGGTGCCGGCACTGTGGTCCAGAGGAACAAAGACAGCAGAGCGGTTGGAAGATAGGGGGGGCATAATCAGCCTGGTGACTGCTCTGCTGCACCCTCCGGAGCAAGGCGCTCTGGAGGACACAGCACTTACAAAAGGGGAAAACTTAGAGGGGGGGGGGGAAGGGTAAGAGAGACAGAGAGAGAGACAGAGAGAGAGAGACAGAGAGGCAGACATAGAGGGCAAAGATGCTGCCGGAGAGACTTTGGAGGAGAGAGTGATATCAGGAGAGCACAGCAGTCCGGCCGTAATAAAATGGGGAGAAAACACAGTGAAGAAAAGAACAGGCAGACTACAAACACATTGAGAGAGAGAGAGAGAGAGAGAGAGAGAGAGAGAGAGAGAAATGATGATGGTGAGGATTGTTGGAGAGACTGAGCAGGAGGCGCACCGCTGCAGAACAACGATGTCATACAAGCATCGGCTTACAGTGATCGATGGACCAACCAGATACCTACTGCCCCGCCACCTGTCCCGCTATTGGACCACGCTGCATAGGGTGATGTCTCCCGAGTCCATAATTGTTGGCACCACTGGAAAACTGTTTGATGAGCAGCCATTGAAATTAAATACATGGATGTCGGCCTCAAAACGCAACAGCACCGCTGTGTGGCGTAAAATGAATAGCAATAGAGCAATAGATCATTCAGCAATTAATCGGCAACTAAAAAAAAAGGGTGAGGGTGTGACAGCCCGACGAAGAGTGATAACATTTCAGAATTTCCCTGCAAAATTAATGATGCAAAATTCCTGACCTTAACGTTTCCAGATAGTTAACGGATATGTACAGACCCTTTGCAACTCTTGGCTGAACCTCTTTGAATGAAGGGGTCTTACATCAAAAACACCAAAACATATAGTGCATTCAGGCTGGACTTATAAACTCAAAAGACACCAACAATGTGGTAACTAACCGTAGAACACAGTCAAGTTCACAATAAAAGCCCTGATATTTCTCAAAACTTGCAAACAATGTCCAAAGATAATAATAATAAATATCAGGACCAAACCAATAAAGGATTTTTTGATGCAGAAATCGATATGTGAAGAGTTAAAAGCTTTTGGAGGAAGAAAGCCCTGTCCACATATAGTGATGTTCTCTGGAAACGAGAGCATGACAGTGCATTGTTCAACACGTACAGTATTTAAAAATGCATTAGGGAAAATGAAACAAATACCGTTTGTGCCCTGTAGTTTTTCCTGCTATAATAAATTCAGGTTAGCCCCGCCCCCCCATGGACAGCAGGCCATCTGATTGAATTGGCTGCCATCAAACAGGCGCACACACTGTGACACGTGTAGTGTTCTGCTGAAGCTGTGCCCAGTCGGTGTATACCGTATGTGCTAAATGTCACGCAATTAATCTGGGTGTGGGTCTGACACACAGTCGGTGACATCAAAACTTGATTAATAATACTAAGCGTTGATTTGTCAGGATGACCTAGTTACCGCTGAGACACAACTGGGCTACTGGCTGTCCTCGATAATAAAAAAAAATTGCAAAAAATTGCAAAGGTTGTCCGAGCAAAAATACCTTATTAACTTCACCTGCATGACGGCAGAGTGCTGCTGTCTTGTAACTTGTTTAATTAGCTTAAGCCAACCTCATTAACACCGTGTGTCCAGGTGGTCTTGGGAAAAGCTTCAATAATTGTTACAGAAACCGACCAAAAATAAAAGTCGACAAAAGAATTTAAGAATAAAACCCTGTGATGCTGCGTTGCCATGGAAACAATAAGGAAAGGAACAGCAAATGAGGTTCAGAGTGTTACGAACACTTGATCCTGTCAGCTCAACACAGAAGAGACACTGAAGACAGATAAAGTATGTCTTCATTTAAAATTGATGAACACAACAACTTGTATTTCTTACAACTGGACCAGAGTGACAAAGGGAAGCTTTGACTATCCCAGTTGAGATTATTCATATCAGCAACAAAAGTATTGAAAACCAGACCTTCAGCAAGAAAAAAAAAAAACAACTACAAAAACCTAAAATAAAAAGACAAACCACCAAAAAAGGAACATCCTAATAAACGTAATTGATTTTAGTCTAAAAAGCCCAACTAGTCTCTTGAAGTTATGCTGCTATTTAATCTCCAATATGAGCAAAGTTGTAAAACCTTACGACCAACACTGCTATCCTGCAGCCCTCCGCTAAAATCAATCAAAACCCAACAAAGAAACCAATAAGACAAAAAGAAAAATGATAAGCAACTGTTTGGTTATTTGCTCCACATTGCTTCTTCTCTGATGCCATTATTCTTAGTTTAAAATCAAGGCTTCAATCATTAATAGATAGTATTATGCAAGAAAGGATGTGTAAAGGGACTAACCATGAGCACAGCATGACCCCTGCTGGTGAGTCTCTGAATTACACTCCTTTTAAAACTCTAAAACTCTGTCCTGTGGTTTACAGCAATACTCCTCTTACAAATCACACATTATACAGAAAAAAAATGTAAATGCTTGAAATTACAAACACAGCTTATCATGAGTCTTGTTCATGGGTTTTGTCTGTGTATGTGTGTGTGTGTGTGTGTGTGTGTGTGTGTGTGTGTGTGTTTACATACCTTGTGATGACCTTTGGGGAGCATTTGGGATTGCGGCCCATACACTCCAGGGCAGTACAGTAGGATCCCAGATTTGGCTTCAGGCTCGCCTCTTCTAACAGAATAAATATGCGGCCGATCTGATTTAACGTGCCCTACAAACAGAGAGAGAGTGTTGCATGGGAGGACCATTCATCTTGGCTGTTACCGACCAAAGATGAGACTTCATAGTGTTGTTAACTTATAAAATACAACAGAAAGAATGACGACTACAAGAGAACCTGAGACTGTGCAAGTACTTAAAGTACTAACACTCACACATTACCTCATCCACAAGTAAGTACCATCCTGAGGAAATTCGGCATGAGTTATAAACCGTGACAATGCAATATTTACTATGTTGTTAAACCATTCAGCTTCATAAATCCTAGTGTTCTTAATGGCTAAAATACCACAGCATTTTATTATTATTTTTAAATCCAGCAGAAAAGTTTTAATGTAGATTAAAACATAGTGTTGTACATGGTTCATAGACATTCTGACCATGACTTGTCCATGACTTTAAACCACATTTCCATGACCAAACATTTTGTGAAATCTCGGTGTAAACATGAAAAAGAGAGAAAATGTAGTATTTAAACTAACAATGAGAATTCCAAAGCATACAGTATACCTTTGATTAAAAGAATAAACATTTATATAGATACCTGTATGTATGCCTGCTTATATTTTGAGCATCTTTCTTTTAAAAGCATATCAATTATTTCAAACTCTGCGTAAATGAACAGATGAATATAACACATTTACATAACTTTTCCAAAACTTTGGGGATTTTATTTTTTTCAAAGACTTTTCCAGGCCTGGAAATAACCATTTTAAAAATCCACGACTTTTCCAGGTTTTCCATGAGCGTCAGAACCCTGATCCTGGTTGTTGAACTCACCTTCTTGGCCCACACCCTCATCATGATGTTGTAGACGTCCGTGCTCAGGTGTTTCCGTCGACTCATGACTCTGTGCTGGCTGAGCAGGAAGCGGTGCGCCCTCTCGACGTCCCCGGAAAACACGCACGCCTCCAGGTAAGAGCGGATGCTCAGCTGGATGTCCCCGCACGCATTTGCCTCCGGGTCCTCCTGCAGGCGCAGCGGGTTACTCGACGACGTCCACTGGCTCACCTGTTGACTGAGCCTCCGCTCCAGCTCCTCCACCTGGGCCAGCTCTTCGGCCCTGGCCTGGGCATCCTCCTCCTGGCCCTTTTTACTGGCCACTGGCTTTTTAGTGCCCTTCTGTTTCCCTTTAGATTCTTTACGTGCCGCGGCGGTCGTCGTCCCCGCTGCAGCCGCTGTCTCTGTCGGAGTAACTGCAGCCTGAATCTCATCAGACAGCTTCACGCTACCCCTCTTCTTAATCAAGGGTGTACTCGCGGTGTTGGATATAGTTTTGTGTGAAGTACCCGGGAGCGCCGAGATGCTTTTGCTCCCTTTAGGTTTGGTGGTAGGTTTCTCCTTGACATTCTTCTGTATTTTCTGCTGGAGGTGCTGCTGTTTTGTGAGTTTGTTATTTTTCTCCTGAGTTAGTTTTTCCATCCAGCGGCTGGGCTGAGATTTAGCTTTAAGAGTCTTTCCGGATTTAGGAGTGTCAGTTTTCTCCTTAGGGGCGCCTTTCGGCCCATGACCAGATAAAACTCCTCCTCCCAAAGAGGGTTTTTTGAGAAATTGCAGCTTTGCGTGACGGACATCTAAAACAATGTCATATTGGAGTTGCTGGATCCTGGCCTCGAGCACTGAGGGAAAATTGATTAAAAGACAAATCTCATGTGAGCAAACTAAATTACTGACTCGTCTGTTTAGTGATAGACAGAAAGAACTAGCAAGAACTCTGGCCTTTCACAGACGGGAGTCCTGGACTACACAGTAAACACGCTGGCAGCATTCAGATAGGAGATATACAAGTATTCAGTATGAAATTACAATCATTAATAACATATAAGTTACTATCGACGCGTCAGCATGACGACCTGCAGTCTATAATAACATACCGTCTAACAAGTGAGACTGCTCCAGACCACGTTTCTTAGCGTCGTCTCTCTTTGGGATCACAAATGAAACATTTCTTCTTTGAAGCTGTGAGGGTGTCTCTGGAAAAAAGAAGAAAATAAAACACACACCATTTAGAGATAATAATAAATACATGTGCCTCTACTTTCTAAACAATAAGACTAACGCTAAATATAATAATAATAGTGATCGGAATGACTTCCAAGATCATTTTGAAGACATTATCCCTCCACACATGATGAGCAGTTGAGGGGCCTCAGGGGGGGTCTGGGTATCGAACCATGAACCTTTGTTCTCTGACCCGCTCCTCCACATGACCTACAGCCACCAGTCAGTCCAAGGTGTAGTTTTAGTGAACCCGGCTTCTTAATGAATGGAGGTTTTTACCCAGAGTTCATAGCAATATATGGGACATTTATAATATTTGCAGGTACTTCAATGACCGAATACAAAGACGAAACCGTTAACTGTCACGAGCATCATCAGGCTGGACTCGAACCGGTGACTGTCATGTTCACGCGCGTTTCAACATTACAAGAAGTATTCGGTAAAACCCCGAATGAGCTTCCAAGTACATTAATGTCCAACACAAGAGTCCTCGGACCACCGGGGGCAAACTTGTCCCTCACAGTGTCACCTGCACACAGGAGACTCCTGCGGCTCACCTGATATTCGTCTCACCGCGCCGTCTCTCGTCGGCACGCGCAGCTGACAGTGGTGCACCAGAGGCGCGCGCACGGCCCACTTTTCAAATAAACTGTGACGACTCAGACGTTTTGCAAAGGCACATACTCTGAGAAGTGACATGTCGACATGTAATAACCGCGTTACTTCTGAGCTCTAGGCCGCCATCTTGAACGAGACCGAGCTAGTCGCGAGGAGCGGTCATCGTGGGCGCAGGCATGACGAGGAGATCGCAGATAAATCGAGCAGAGGTTACGTTTTGGAATTGTTTCAGTATCTTGACATTTTGATGTGACGATAACTAGTCATTTATGTGACTGCTTATTGAGGTATAATGTCATCGGGTCAGCTGGTCTGAACTCAATGTTACACATTAATATATTAAAAATGCCTGTTAAGAAATAAGGCTCAGGTTAAACAAACTTCCAAACTGTTTCACACAAAAAAATAAATAAAAAAATTACACAAAATCAAGAGTCACATTTTCTCAAAAAAACTTTGATTGTTTCAAATAGATGTAAAATAAAAAAAGATATGATTTGAATTATGCTATTGGACTTTTTATTATAAGCAAGAAATGTTTGTGTGAAAACCAGCATCTTGTTTGCAGCCATGTTCTTTTGGCACTTTTTTTGTCTCTTATTGATTGAGGACATATGAGACATATATGTAGATGTATGGTATATCTAAATATATAGTAACGTTATTACACGTTAACAGTGATTAGAAAACAAGTTCTAATTATCATCCACGTTATGTTAAATTTACTTCATGTATTTTCTCTTTCTCCATATTTAAAGACAGAACTGCACTTATTTGTTGCTGTGTATTTATTTAAAACTTTCTTTCTTTTCTGTGACAAAAATGAACTATTATACATCAGAGTAGTTTGCAATGGACAGTGAACTATGTTTGGCCTACAGGTGGCAGTCTCATCCAAGTCAATCACAGTAGGACTAGAGGTCAAACAGGAGACCAAGGTGAAAACAAGTGTCCTGCAATGATACAAGCAACATGGTTTGTATTATAATTTGACGTTTGTATTTACATGTGTTCTTTTACACCTCCATTTAAATATAGTATTCTCTGAGATGTTTTGGTAGTGCAACTTTACCATCATCGGTACAATTTATAGTTTAGTCTAGAACAGAAAAGTTATGACCATGCTCATGTGTACTGGTCAGTCATACAAGAAAAAAAGCCCAGCCCATAAAATTGACTCACATAACTATTTAATATGCAGCAGGCAAAATTGTGTATTTTATTTGTATTTATCTACTTACTTTCCAGGGACGGAGCACAGTAATGAATACCTCAGCTTCTACCTGACTGTAAATGTGCGAGTCTTAGCTAGAGCGCTGCTTTATCTATAAACCCATGGCAGGTTATTACAAATCAGTAGCCTGATGTTATTAATATAACACAATACACAATAACCATGCAATATAATCCAATAAAATACATAAATGTTTTACAGAAGTAGCAGATAGGTAAAAGCAATTATGCAATGACCAGCGCCAGAGGTGATGTAGTGAGATTAGTCGTGTTTGCAGGTTTTAGTTTGTGTGAAGCCATCTAAGTTTATGTTTAAAGCTTTGGTTGTTTGTGCTCACTTAATTTAATAGTTCCAGTTGTTTCAGGACCGTTTACCCAAAATTGGTCTGTCTATATTGTACAACACGGTAACCTTCAACATGAATAATAAAGTGATAATAATGTGAAATCCACAATGTTTCTTTGTAAGCACAGAAACTGCCACTAAAGCACGGCAAATATAGGTAAGAGAGGTGTGTGTGTGTGTGTGTGTGTGTGTGTGTGTGTGTGTGTGTGTGTGTGTGTGTGTGTGTGTGTGTGTGTGTGTGTGTGTGTGTGTGAGTTGTCTCAGGACAATAAAAAACAAACTTCACAATTGAGGAAAAATACTGCGTATGAGGTTCCATTTAGAATATAATCTGAAGCTGTTCATACACACATGCAACATGCACGCACGCTGACTTCACCAAAGTACTTATTAAAGCCAATCTCAAATGACTGTCTTCTTCTTCTTTTGGACGTTTGAAGTTCAAATGTCACAGAGTATAAATCAAGCGTGACTCAGCTTCCAAATTGAAAGTAAAACTGAATGTATCTCATTCACATCCTGTACACTTTCTGACCCCCAGCAGTGTCAGCCTCCCCCTGCCATGCATCCATAAAGCATTCTTAAACACTTTAGCGGCCCTTTGTGTCTCGGCAGGCTGGAGGTTAACACAAGCACTACTTGACAGTGAGAGAGAGGAGTGGGGGGGGGAGAAGTGGGGAGGAGGGGGGGTCCAGGCAGTACATCTTTTCTCAGTGGAGGCAGTGGCTGAGAGCACAGCGGTGGGTGTCTGCTGCCGAGCTGTAGGTGAGGATCAGGAGGTGTTTGTTGCCACGGTTCACGAGCAGGGCCCCTTGACAGCCTCGTTTGATGTGGTTGGCCCCTGTCGGCGGCTGGCTCTTTGCGCTGGTGTGACAGTCATTGCCGGGTGAGTGACTGTCAATGCCTCGGCCGACAAAAGAGGAGAAGACAGGCATTCATGGGGCCTGATAATGGCCAGGCCAGGACAAGGCTGCCATTCTCACACACTTTGATCATGTGGATTCTTTTGCACACCTTTGTAGGGGCTCCCTATTTGTTTAACAGATGGAGGGCTGTTTTTTGATGGAGATACTTCTCTGTGAGATGCTTGTGTTGGTAAAAGCCTTTGGCATGTGTTTGTGTGTGTGCGTGTGAGTGTGTGTGTGAGTGTGTGTGTGTGTGTGCGCGCACCACTTACATGGAATTAGTGACCTGTGGAAAAAGCTGCTTCTCAAGGAACTCCCCACGTGAGACTCCACATGTGTGACATCTGAGAGGTCATATTCAGAGCTGAATTTGAAAACTTTATTAAACTTTTCTTTTTTCTTCTTCTTTCCTTTTATTAATCGCACTTTTGGGATCAATCTGACACTTGCAGCACATTAGCACTTCGTTTTTTTTATTACAGCCTACTGTAAACTTCCAGAGCACTGACTCTGAGCACATTAAATATGAAATATTACTCATCACTTTATGTCCATTACTGTCCATTACAGGGAGACAGACATCAGAATGATCCTTCAGGCTTCTGCAACGGGCCTTTACCGGACCGCTGTGACTCACACAGCTCTCATTGCATTTGAAGATGGATTCAATTAGAGAGTCAGTTAAAATGTCTTCAGATGTGTCATGCTGCTACTTACAAGTGCACGTTAATAGAATAATTTGAAAGAATTATGTCGGCCTGTACTTCAAACTTCGATGACGCTATGTCGACCTCAACGTTTCAGACGAAGCTGGCATTAGGGGGGAGTGAAGAAATGCTGAGTCAGCAACGATTTTCAAAGTGCTTTTTCTCCGTCCTCACCGCCGCCGTCCTGTTCCCGTCCGCGTGGCCTCTGTTATTTTCTTCCGACACACCAGATTAGCAATGCGCGGATGCTAAATCACCACTGAAGAGTCTTTTTCCTTTTTTTCTTTTTCTTTCTTTCTCATCAAACACTATCAGACAGTCGGATCTCTGCTTGCTGGAAGAACTGGGAGGCTGGATCTCTCAGAACTCTTTCACAGCATCAGATAGACGACCCACTTATCATAATGCCCCTGACAATAGACAATGGTCACAGAGGAGGATATGCAAAGGGCCGCGTCCTAAACGGGGCAGAGTTGAGGGTGGTCTGGTCAGTTCATTTAACCACGTCCGGATGTTTGTCAGCCAACCACCTCAACGATACCAGGCACACCTGTGTGTCGGCTCTGACGCAACAACAAGCGCTGAAAAGAGGAATTGCATAATAGCTGAAATTATGAGGATTTACTGCCAGCAAAATAATTTCCCGAGCGAGATAATTTCCTTGTGCGAGCGCAGCAACTCCTTCCAGCTTACTATCTACAATGAGGAGAAAGTAGATTGTTGTCTGGAAACAGTTTCCTTTGAAAAAACAAACACCTCCCGACCAGCGAGTTACAAACTGGCAGAGTGTCAGCGCTCTTAAAAGCACGAGGTCACGGGTGAGCTAAAACACAACGGCAAGAGCAAGAGGGAGAGGAAGAGAGACAAAGACTTTGCAGGCAGGCAAAACAATTAATAATAGGGAGCTATTACTGAGGGATTGTCAGCGCGAGGAGGGAGGTCGGGTTTCAGACCCTTTTGAAGACTTTGATGGTACAAAACAGGCCTCATTATAGAGATATTATCTCTATTCATACACTTACAGAGCCGCTTGGATTCCTGCTGGGAAAGATTAGGTTCCTCCACTTGAGAACATCCTCCTTGGGTTCCTGGCTCACAGAGTGGTGTTCTCAGCTCAGGGCACACCCACACAAGTCCAGACCGAAATATCTCTTCAACTATATGATGGATTGAGCTGAAACTTCATGGTCCTCAGAGGATGAGTCCTAATGGCTTTGCTGATCGGCTGACTGCACCTCTAGGATCACACTCTGGCACCATCATTATGTCAAATTTGTCCCAAACTTTGGTTTTAGGGCCAAAACCCTGCAAAACTAATGAGGATCCCATCAGCCACAGCTGTAGTTTGTGTCAAGTGATAATTAGCAAACGTTAGCATGTTAACAGGCTAAATACTTAGCTGTGTCATGGTGTGTTTGTTTTACCCGCCTGTCCACCCAAATGTCCTCTCTGCGCAGAGAATAATTAGAAATGTATTTACAACAAAAAGAAACTGAATCCAGGAGAAAATACTTTCCCTTGAAACGTAATTGTTGTTTCATTGTATGGGAATGTCATTTTTGGGAGGCATTCGTCTCTTTCCTTGGACCCGTTTCTGATCTATGTAAATAGAAGTTACGCAGTGACTTGATTATGAATTGTAAACTGGGCATGAATCCAATCCTCATCACACGTTACAAAGTGGAAATCGTCAACATCAAAGATGCACACCGGACAGCAGTGAGCGGTTGCGCGTCATGGCGTCGGACAAAGAAACACATGACGCTTGTGTCTGATCCGGCTCTGAGCTCAGAGCCCAAACATTTGCTTCCAAGACACCACGAAGCAATCTGCTGCCACATCTGCCACTCGCATGAGGCCCGAGCTTTCGTGTTGACCTCAGGGGGCACTCCGATCTTTGAGATGTTACATTGAATGATTGTATGATTCTAATTACGGGGACTTCGGCAAAGAAAGGCCAACCGGAACTTCCTGGGGCTTCCTCTACTCTTCGTTTGCTTGCGTGAGACACCACTCCAACAGAAATAGTAATAATAACCTAGTCTAAAATGAAATAAGAGTGATCCATTTATTTTCTTAATTGAACCACATACTGTACAGCAGTCATTTTAATGTATGCTATTGTAACACAAAGCAAGGCTCTGTATTGTGCACCATGACCTCACTGGTTTCCAAAGTAGTTTGAATACTTTTAACTTCAGCCAAGATAAAATTATAAAATGTTTCTGATATGCATAGATGTATTGCAACATTTGAATAATAGTGTGCACAAATATAAGTGTTCAAAGTAATTCTTCTTTGCTTTCAAGTTTTTTGAATTTACACATTTTCAAAATCTTGTCAGTCAACTGCTGCCTATTGACAAGAAATAGTATGAAATACTAAACTCTAATAAAGTAAAGGTAGCATTTATCTGTCTCACTATCTGACTATAAGGTGATCAGACAACATAGCATGAATTATAGTTTAACTTCTATGACCTGAAGGAAAAAAAGTTGGAAACTCTGCTCCGAACATTATCAATATCATACTGGAAGAAATAAGTGGTTCGGGCTGTTGGGAAGTTTATAATTGACATATGGAGTCTGTTGGGACTATTAGCTGGAAGCATCATTTGCCTTGCAAGCATGTGCAACGAAACAATCTGCCTCGATCAACAAGGGAAGAGAAGGGAGCGGCACCTTGAGATGCAGCAGGTAGATTTGTTTTACAATTAACTTGAATTGTATCACGTCTTCAGTACAAAAATCATGTCTCAGTTTCTAACTGATTCGCTGACCAAGAGTTCCAAAGTGGGCCGAGATGACGCGGCTCCCTCCCTGTTTGAAACTTTTGTCAATCGTGAAGGAAAAGCAACTGCTACCCAAATGCCTTACATAAATCTGTTAACAAATATTATTACAGCGCCGAAAGAGAGAGAACAACCAATGAAATGCTGAGCCAAACCTGCAAACACTCAGATGTCCTGCAAACTATATCCATGTTTTTGTACTTGTTGAAGATGGGGAAAAAAGTTCATACATCACTTAACAAAGAACACGTTCACAATAATCTCTTCCGCCAAAGATGTCCTATGCAGAACAGACGTCCAATGACACGAGACAGGAGGAAAAAAAAAAAAAAAAAAAAGACGAGAAAGGAGGAAGTTAACAGACACGGCAGCGTGGTTTAATTGAGGGTGAGAGACTGTGACTTTTACGAAGGGCCCACATAGATCTGTGCTGAAAGTAGCTTTGATGAGGAGCCCGGCGGCCACCGAAAAGCCAGAACATACTGGCAGGTAGACAGGAATGGCTCGGGGGGGGTTGGAGCTGGGAGTTTGGAGAAAGAGGTGACTGGTCTCGTTCCCATGAGTGTTTCTTTTATGATAGGGAGGTTTAAAAAGGGGCAAGCGGGACAGCAAGTCTCTGGGAGGCAGTTAACAAGCTAAAGAGTGCGAAGCGACTGTCACCCTCTCTGAGTACACACTCCTCAAACACACCTCCGGCGCCGGACAAGCGTGGCCTCAGGGTGCTTGCTCGTAATTGAAACAGGGATTTTCTTTTCTTTTTTTTAAGGAGGGAATTACCACCGGACAGCCCCACTTGAAAGCTACTGCATCTCCTCTCTCCGTTTCGCTCACTTTGAAAGTGTAAAAACTTAAAAGGGATAGTTTGTACATTTTGGGAAATGCATTAATTTAAATTCATGTTTGTTGGATATCCGCCACGCCCGTGTAGATCCTCTCACGATTGTGTGTACTTCAAGCCAGGTGAACGCTTGTATCGTGCATGTGTTTACGTACTGTGTGCCCCATCCTCGCTCTACCTCTTCAAGCAGTCGCATTTTTGATTTATTTTTGCTCAGTTCAATGAAACAAACAAACAAACAAACTCTTCCTCTTGCTGTTTTGGAGTCTCCATCTTGTTTTCTGCAGCCAGCAGGCAGTTAGCTTAGCTTAGCTTAGCAAAACAGCTAGCTTGGCTCCATCCAAATGAAACAAAATCCACCCACCAGCACTTCTAAAGCACCCTTACTTTAAATATATCGTGTTTAATTCATATGTACACAAAATAGATTCTATATTGTTGTTTTTTTGTTTATTCTTTCTACAGTGGATTATATGCAGAGTATTTCTTTGACAGGACGGTTTCTGGAGTCCACTGGCTGCCTGGTTAGAAATAACCGGGCTCTCAGTGCATTTCACAACTTTTATGACCTGACAATTTAAATAAGTGTTCGTACTGGGTGTTGATTTACTGGGGGGAAATCTCATTCCTATGGGAAAAGGTCTAGCATCATGTGACGGACACTGAAGTTGTAATTCCACCGTTTGTCCACTATGTGACATTTGCTTAGCGCTCTTGGGACTTGAGCCAGACGAGCTGTTTCAAGTCTCTATACTAAGCTGGGCTAACTGGCTAATGGCTGTTTCTTATATTTATTGCATAGTGATATTGATCTTCTCCTTTAACACACTGAATGTAAAAATCCTGTAAAGATTTTTGTTTTGGTCTTCCTCTTTTTCACATATTAATAATGCACAATGCTCGAATGCTCAACATACAGATTCATCACAGTCAACCCGACTAGGCTTTTTTTTGTTGTTGCCCTAATTAGGTTCATTACACGGCTTGTAAAAAAACAGACAAGAGTGTGGGAAGTCACAAAAAAAGGTGTTCTTCATTTCCGTCCTGTTCCCCCAAAATGAAATGGCAAAGATCAGAGAAGGTGTTCCATTGAAATATTAACACAGGTGATCAGAAAGTCTCTCAGGCCTTCATCTGGACTAACTCTGCCGACACTCCTGCAACCTGCTCTGTGTTTCCGTCTGCTTGATGATTTAAACCAGCAGCAAAAAAAAAGGCTCCCTTAATTTGCCACATGTGGCCAAGAAAGAAGAAAAGAGAGTAAAGGTGTCAAAAAAAAAGGTTCTCCGACCTGGTTCACTGGACAGTAATGGAGCTGATTTGACCGTGTTGCAAAATGCTTCACTGTTCACATCAAGGGGAGACAGCAGAGGTTCAGGGATAGGAAAGCGGATGTAAGTCTTTCCAGGTGTCCGTGACGAAGAAGAAGAAGAAGAAGAAGAAGAAGAAGAAGAAGAAGAAGAAAAAAGAAGAAGGCAGAAAAAGAAAAAGAGGATCATAAAATCCTCAGGTGAAAAGCAAATGACTTGTTTCTCACAGAATAAACTTCTCGCGGAGAGAGAGGGAGAGAATAGAGAAAGGGGACGGTGCTCGACGCGAGGGCTTTCTCGTTTGTTTGAAATGGTTATGAATGAGTGCGGTGGCTCCACCCCACCCCCACCCCACCCCACCCCCACCCCACCCCCACCCCCACCCCCACCCCTCTCTCTTTCAACCCCCTAGATGCTGGCCCTGCCCAGGATAAAATGCAGGACGACTCAGCCGGTGCCTCCACAGAAGAGAGGACTGACTGACTGACTGCACACAGCAGAGCGTGAGGCCGTTCACTTACTGCTTCACTGCCCAGTGCTACAGCTGACACACACTCGCCGACTGCCGCTCACTCACTGACACACACACACACACACACACACAGACACAGACACACTCTCACTGCCGATCTCTCTCTCTCACTCTCTCTCTCCTGTCGCAAACACCGGCTCTCTCCCTCCCATACTCGCTCACTCCCTCTCTTTCTCTCTCCCTTTCTCTCAGTATCACACACTCACACTCTCTCACACACACACACACACTCTCTCACACACACACACACGCACTCAGTCAGTCACCAACCCTCCTCATTCAACTCCCTCTCAGCCACGGGTCAGCAGCTCAGACAGGCACCTTGTTCCTATTCAGCTGGAAAGAGTAGAGCATCGCAAGGTGCACACACACACACACACACACACACACACACACACACACACACACACACACATGATCACACAAAAATACACACACAGACAAGCACACACATGCGCATCTTCAAACAGCTCAGGACTTTATCTGTGGTACGGGAACGGAGACCTCAGTCCACGGAGGAGAACAACCGGAGAAACAAGGAGCGACACTAAAGAGGAACTTTTCAAGGTGGATTCACAAAACACTTCATGAGGGGATCGGACAAATAGAATCGAAAGCAAGACCGATGATGACAACTGGAGAGCGCGTGTTGCTGTAGGAAGGCCTGCTGTCAGCCCGAGGTGGGGATTGGTCATCTGTGACATCCAGAGAGGCATTTCCCTCCCTTCTCTCTTCAGGACTCCCACCCTCTTGTCATCCCTCCGCCGGGACTTCTCCCCCGTCATCAGCATGCCTACAGCTTGCACATGGTGCACCTTGGGAGTCTGACCCACCATGTGCAGATGGACGCCGTCCGTAGCTCACCTCTGTCCTGAACCTGCCCTCGGCACCACCACCACCAGAACCACCACCACCGCCACCGCAGCCTCCGCCGGGCGACCTCTCCCCTTACCCAGCGCAGCCTCCCTTTGCCTGGCATGCTTCACCTTGCTGCTGGTCACCGCCGGCACCGCCACAGGGGCCTGTCCTCCTGGGGTTGGACATGAGCCCCTTCAGGTGCTGGCGAGTGGCATCAACTGCTCGTGGACGTTGGAGAGGCACACTCGCAGTTACAATCACCTGGAGGGCGACGTCCGACTACGGCGGCTTTACTCTGCCAACAAGTTCTTCCTCTGTATTGACAAAACAGGCAAGGTGGACGGCACTCGGCGGAAAAACTACGCAGACAGTAAGTGCATCTAAGTTCAGTGTATCAGATGTGTGTTGAGTGTCACCGAGAGGACAGGATGCCCTGTGACGTCCTTACTTTTATTTTTTTATGACTTTCTTATCTGTTTAGCTTTTATAGCAGTTCATAGGGATATCCTGTGCTTCCATCGCCGCTGAGCTATTTGTGTTGTGTTTAGAGCACGAGAGGCGCGTTGCTAGGTAAGAAGGGAATACCCTTGTGTGGATTTAGACTCCTCCTGGGACAGCCGGCACAAGAAAGCTGACTTGAGGAGAGACATTGAGCATCAGTTGGCGATGCAAAAAAAGAAAAGAAAAAAGAAAGCTTCAGTTTCACTGGGGATTAACTTGTCAAAACTGTGACGAAAGTGCATCAATTGTAAGTAGCAGGTGGAAACGGAAGCACATTCCTCCACGAATGCACACACTGTTTTACATTTATCGTTCATAGTTTGAATTTGTCATCAATAATGAGACTTAAAAAGTGCTGAGAAAAACAAAGTTGCATTTTAAGGCCTCATGCAAGCTGCTATTTGCTTTGCGCTTTCTTTACTGAGCAATGTTCTGTTCGCCGTCACATTGTTCTGACATTCGTGCACACGGATGTACATATAGAGGCTGTGGCTCTTCCTCGCACCCCACAATCATGCCTCTGAGCACCTTATACCGAACGTGAAGTATTCAGCATGCGACAATGCACAGACCCGCATAGGTTATTCTGTAGCCTGTGCCCAACATGTGCTTCAGGGACACCTGAGAAGAGGCTGCTCACACAGCGGCCGAGCCTCTTCGGCGCGTCCATCAATGGGCGTCTTTCAGATGCTTGACCAGGTCAGATGAGCCGACTCTGGTCACGATCTGACCTCCCTCTCCATTAGTCACCCGGCTGACTGGTAGCCCTGAGAGACGTTTAAGCCTTTGACTGTAATATTTATGTATTTTTCTCGTTAATGCCTTTTTACACAAGTGGGTGAGTCAGAGTTTTTCCATACGGCTACCGGGGGCTGGAGCAGCTGCTGCGTCCAGCTAACAGGCCAGCCAGTCTGCTGCCACTGTTTCAATAAGCTCCAAGCTGCAGACGGGATGACATTTGTTACCTGTCGGGATAAGTCACCTGGCAGAATCTTTTAAAAGCCACACACACTGGTAGAAATTCAAGTTGAGATGAATTACTACTGTGTTGAAGTTGGGCCTGTGGGCTTCTCCAAGTCGGGACATTATTCTCTCATGGTAGTGGTAGTTGTCAGCTACCATAATAAAATATCACTCCCAAACGTTGCATGAATTTGACACCTCCGAGGTCATGCTGGAAGAGTGGTAGCAATACCAGTTTGGCAACACAAGGTGAATTTGAACCAATGTTCAAAGTCTTTGGAAAGTAGCGAAAGTTACGGCTGAGGATTGTGACGTTCATTACTTTTCTTGCCACACTCATGTCATTATTAATGCTACGGTGGTTGCAGTAGCTCTCTGTGAAAAAAGTGCAGTCCCTTCAAATATAATGTCCTCATACATTTTAGCCATCACCCGCTCATTTCCTTTGGTGGAAAGAACGATTCCTGCTCGCTCACACACAGCGAAGGGTGTGTGTGTGTGTGTGTGTGTGTGTGTGTGTGTGTGTGAGCCCAGCGCCAAACAAGCGGTCATGTAGACCTTGTGGTCGGTCTGTGGTTGCGCCTCACAATGGGGGCAGATCTGGTTTAAGGCCGTTTTGAGGTCTCACTCTGTTTCTGTGTGAGGCTACCGTTACTGCCATCACGTGAGGAGGCTTTCAATCAGACTTAGAGCCTTCTGACCCAGACGAGTTCTTGATACTGATACGGTGGGCATGCTGTAGATGAGAGTGGCAGGTCAAGCAGGAAGTTGTGCATATTTAATGAGAGGAGAGGTGACGCAACATCGGCTTGAGTCTCACACGGGAAAACAGGAGCCATTTCTTGTGTCGGATTTGATCGATACTGCTGAAATATTTGGTTCTGTCTCAGATATTCGCAACCACAGGGCAGGGGAACATCAGAGCGCCATCTAGAGAGCCGCGGAGGTACTGCCAAATGGTTAAATGACATTGCATTTTTAGTTCATTTATAAAGCTAGTTATTTGGATATACATGTGCACAATAATCCACATTCAAAAAAACAGTACAATTTCAATGGCCAGTTGGGTTTGAATATCACGACACATGACCAACGTGTTTCGTTAGCTCGCTAACGTTCCTTAATGCGAAACAAAAGAGTTATGTGGGAGACAAGGCTTGAGGAAATATGGCCCTGAATATATTACATTTTGATTCATAATGGCAGGCAGTGATAATACCTATTTAGGTAAATACAGCTGACAGTGAAATAACACATATTTACAGCCTATTATGTCTGCTTCTCATTTATTTGGGATGGTCATCCACGAAATGGTCTTGACCTGGACCTTGGCCCTGAATTACCAAAGGTTCAAATCTGATGCAAACCCTAAAAAAAAAAAGTGCTTGCAAAAAAACCCCATATAAACTCACCCAGACAAAAACAGACAATGTTGGAGACACAGTAATGTGTTGGCCTGTATATAATTTCCACATTCTTCCATTGTTTTGTGCAAGAATAACCTGAGCTCAGGACAGCCCTGAGTCTGTCTGGCCGGGCCCTCCTCTGTCCGCTGTGTGGCCCTTACACTCTTGTCGACACAGCCATAACACCCCGACAGCTCTGCCTGCTACACCCCTCACCTCCACCCCACTCAGTTTTTCCAGCCCCAACTCCCAGCTCCCTCTCAGGTGCAAAAACAGTTGGAATTAGTCAACAGGCTCTCTTCCTAATTGAGGTCGGAAAATATTGTATCAATCCCAGCGGGGCAGGGGCATGGAACAGCTGAGGGAAGAGGCGAGAGGGAGGAAGACGTGGAGAGAGGAGAGAGCTGGACAGGGTTGACGGGAGATTGAGGCAAATGCAAAACACAAATGGTAAATAAATGCATTTCTGTATATTGGTTTAGTGTGACATGCAAAAATGATGTGCGGCCGTCAATAAAATGCCCGATCGGATGTCACTAAAGGACAGATTAGAGATTAAATACCCATAGAGTGATGAAATTCAAAACTTTCATCCGCATCAGACAGGACAGGCTGAGCGTGTATCAATTCCATCTCCAAAGTACTGCTTTGTGAGCACACGCACGGAAACATACACAAATATGCACACATACACACGCACACAGACACACACACACACTGAAGTTACAGGTATTTTTTTTTTCAGAATCTAACAAGTTTCCCGCTTACCGGCACCGTCAACGCGCTTGTTAATCAAACCAGAGAGATGGAAATCAGACAAGATGCGTGACTCGCCTACTATCTGACTTCAGCCTTGTGAAACCACACGCTCTAAATATAGATCCACCGACAACTAACATCCACGTTTCTAAAAATAACTTGTTGAAAGATCCACAAGACGAGACAATCTACAGGGCTTTGAGGGGCCGAAAGAGGGTGGGTGCGGGGACGGAGGCCCCGACATGTTTTCCTTTTGACCTATGGCGAGGCAGAAAATGACGAGGGGAAAAACACACCCAAGTGTTTACTAAAGCTCCAGAGGCAGGTACGCATCATATCCTGTCCTGGGTCATCGGTCATTGCCTGCTAATTAGACTGTCGCGCAGCACAACAGCTGTGTGGGCACGCCCAGCAACCGCTTCATGATCAATTGCAACAGCAAATCTGAGAGCTAAGTGGAGCAGTAAGAAAAAGAGAGTCGAGGACCGCTTTATTTACAAGCTGGTTTTCTATTTTTTTCCCCCTTTTATAGGAGTTGTTTTACAATTAATATAGTTGTTGGCATGCCGCACTGCGTATATTATATTTCATTTTTTTACATCTTATTTCAAAAGGATGGACTGTTAAATGCGTGTGTGTGTGCGTGTGTGTGTGTGTGTGTGGCTGAAGGCTTCAAAGGTTTGTGCAGCCTCCAGGTAGTGACAGCCCGCTCACCCTTAGGAAATAAGGTCACCTCCCCACGCCGCTATAATCACAGAAGTCAACGCGGCCATTCGCGCTCCGCAGCCGTGCACCAGGGTGTGTTGTGTTTACCACATTTCCCTTGGTGTGCAACATCTTGCTGTTTGATGTGAGCGTTTTCCTAGTTCATGAGCGTATTTGACTTGGACGGGGCCCACGGGAAGAAAATCTTCCACCCTGCTGAAAAATGTTGTGGAAATTATTCAAACTTGTTTCAGACAGGGGAAACTGTCACTCGCCAAGGAGAGACTGACTTGAATTTGGAAATGGGAAAAGACAGGACGGGTGATGCAGACGGATGACTAAATCCACCGAAAAGGTTTGACCAGTTCGACCGCGATGAATGTTCGTCTCTGCACACACGGTAGTAAAATGAAGCTGCGACTGAGGAAGAGTTTATATGTGAAAATCTGTTTAATTTCTGAATCAAATTAACGTAAGTGTAGGAGTAAATACTAGTTTAATCATACCTCATACACAGGAAATAGTATAATTATGTATCAACTCCTATACATTAAAGTACCCTCAAGCTCTTGTTTAGTACTCACCATTGTATTTTATTAAAGCAGAAGACACTGAAAGTAAAATTAAATGAAAAATGTCTCTTCAACACTTTTTCCATACTGTGCTATCCAACAACATACGCAAAAGAAAAAAGACACACACATCGAAATTGTCGTATTTTTATATAAAAAAACAATTATCTTTTTTTTCCTGTAAAATTAAATATGACGTGTACTTTTAAGCAATTATCAACCGATTTCAACCAATAATATCGGGACATCCATCCATCGATCAACCTGCAACTTTTTAGAGGTCCAATCAAATGCGAAGGATTTGATTTAAATCCCTCTGTTAACTGTGCACTGCTTAAATATTTAGTTTTATGGGGGAATACATCACAGGACAGAAGCTTCAAGAGGCTTCAATATCGTTTTAAATCAGAGATAATCGATGCATTTTTACATGAAGTGAGACTCAAAAACACCACTATTCTCCATCTTGCGTTATCTAGGCTGCAATTTAGGGACAATGGCACACACATGCCAAAAGGGACAGACATTACAAAATGTCTGTTGCGTGCCGTGCCGTCTGCCATTTTAAAAGGTGTAAGAAGGTTTATTCTGTCCTGGGCATTCTGCATCCTTACCATGACTCACCATTAATTTTCGTAGAGCTCAGACTGGGACGTGTGACTGGATCAACAGCACCGGGGGCTGGAGGGTCTAAAGAGGGAAGCACCTGGCCGAAGGAAGCGCTTTGGTGTTTTGAATCGGGAGAATACACATGTTAATGAGGCTAGGAGAAGGGCTGGGGCGTGCTCTGCTCAGTATTGAGGTGGAAATTAAAGGCTAGAGAAGTGCTGGAGCGTTTCCCGTTGCTCATTAGGCATTATGTAAGGTTTCCTCTGGGTCGTCTCAACTGAGAGCGGGTTTCGTGGGCATTTTGGATGCCAACAGGAGGGTAAAATCCCACGAATCATGCATTTATTATCCCTTCAATAAGGACAGTGCATGGCCTCGGCATGTGGGAGACAAATGGAAATCGACCCTTTGCCAGCTGTGTCTTGTATCAAGAGGCCGAAAGCTAAATAAAACATTACTGGCACACGCATGCATGTTAAACATGCATGTCAAATCGGTCTCTCTCTCTCTCACACACACACACACACACACACACACACACACACACACACACACACACACACACACACACACACACACACACACACACACACACACAGACGATAACTGTCCTGGGAACATTGCAGGACAAGAGTGTCAGTGTCACCCTAATTAGCGGAGGATCCCTGGTTTCTGCCACCAGGGTTTGATATCATGAATGGGCTCTAGAAATGTAGCAATTAGTAGCTAACAACCTTTAGCAGTCTGGCTCTGGCTCCTTTCTGGGATTTACTGGGTTCATCAGCAGGTTTATAGAGTCTGACTTTGGCTCCGGCAGCCAATTCCTTTATAGCATCCCACAGCTCTTGACATCCTGTGGGTGTGAAGGGAACACAAAAGGGAAGACTTCACAGTGCCAGTCAGCGGCTACTTGGATCTTAAGGCCATTGATAAAAGGTGTTTGCACTGATGTTCTGAAAAGCTTCTTTAAGGCGGAGATGGACGCTGAATACAAGGTTCAAGTATATCCATTTCTAAATACTTGCAGGAGGAAATAGTGTGAACATCAGTAGATGATTTAAGAGTGTAATAGAGCAAAATTGAGGTTTGACTCTTTAAATATTCTTTGGGCCAGAAAAAATAAGCATTGTGGTCCTATTTTCCGTCTTTTTTGACGTAGAAAAACTACTCCCTCAATGATTTAGGTGCTTCATACATTATTGTAATGAGCCACAATTAATTACAGCACAGCAATACAACGTTGCACATGGTCACAGCCTGGCAGTACGTTTTTTAAAACAGGGGTAAAGAGTTTGGCCTTTTCCTCAATGAGAACACATTAGCACTGTTGTTACTGTGTGCTTTTTTTTCTTCTTCTTGTGAAAGGTGTAAAATTAGTTTTAATTAGATCAGATGGGAACAGTCGGCCAGCTAGTCTTACTCATGCAGCAACACATGTTTGAAACCTTTCGCCAAAGGAAATTCTCACCAAGGAGCAGCCGCCACTCACATCTCGGATCCTACACACACACACACAGTGACGTAATCAGCCCATTGAGTCAGGGGAGACCGGTCTTGCCTCAACCTCAGATAGACCAAGACAGATTAATGGTTTTGTTTTGACCCTCCCAATAAAGCCTCTCACCTCCCTGCTCGATCTGAACCAGACATCATGTCTTGGAAGGCGTTTAACCATTGGCCCGGGAATAAAGAAGCTGGAAGAGAACCCCTGGGGGACAGCTTGGCATCCCTAAATACATCTACGGCTGACTGGCTAAAGCTTCAAGAGTTTAAAGGTGTTTAAATTTAACCTAAAATCACAAGGAGTCCGAGACGAGGAAGCAATAATAGCTGGAATGCATTGCACCTGTTGCCCTGAAGACAGACCCTGTAGGATTTGGTCCAAATCATAAAGGAAGTAATAAGAAGCAGTAAAATCAGGCGCTTCTTTTCCCATAGGTGACATTGAGGTAAATCTGGGTATCCTCGCCCTTGTTTTCCACCCGTGAAGCTTCAAGTTAGCACATGGGAGCTCTGGGGAACGTCAATAGACTTTAATCTCAGCCACAACCAACTCACACACGCAAACAGAGCAACTACAACCTGCTTATCAATCTGTGTAGTTAAATATTGACTTGCTGTCATAAAAATCTAGTTTGCAGCTCCTAGCAATGTGTAGTAGACTGGAAATATGTTTAATCATGACACTTCTGTGGAGAAATGGAGCTGCACTGACAATCATAACTGGAAATGACACATTTACTGTATTTAACTGATCATACTGATCTGAGCAGAAAGCCAACATTTCTTATCATTCATGTATTTCTGTGCGAGTTCTGGTTATTTGAAGCAATATTAAACAAGACTAAGAGTCTACACAGCCATGCTTGCTGCTCTGCGAGGCTGTCATGCTCATTGTAAACAGGTGGTGATGTCAGGGAGTCATTAGGATGCATCCTCTGGGGAACATGAATGTCTGTACCAAAATATCTCGCCAATCCATCTGGTTGATGTTGAGATATTTCACAGAATAAGTAAACACTTTGACCGGCTGTTGGGGCCAGAAGAAAAGTCACAAAATCCCCAAATGCATTCACATTCATCCTCAGGGAACCATGAATGTCTATACAGATCGTAATGGCAATCCATCCAATAGTTGTCAGGAAGTAAAGTTTACATTTTGTCGTTAGTCCGTCAAGTTAACGTCAACTAACCAACCAAGCTGTGTTATTTGACGCATTGGTGCCACTCCAAAAAAACGAAAATGCCACGAAGAGAAAGACACAGGGATCAGTAAAGTCAGCAGGATTTATCCTTTGGGGACCATGACTATATGTAAAAACTTTAATAATAATCCATCCAATAGATTCTGAGGTTATTTAGTCGAAAAAGTTGACACCATAAATATAGAAATAGAGCTGAATATAGGGACTAAGTTCAAGGGATACAAGACTGACAGTTTTGATACACGTGAAATAATTTGCTGTTCAAATTGTTAATTATGATCATAGCATCTTTTTTATCTCAATCTCAAAGCCCCAATGTGAGATTAGAGAGCATGTTTGAAGACAATGTAGAAATGCAAACTATATGGACTGACACCTGGGTGGGAACAGGGTACACCGATCTCAAATTGGATCTCACTAAAAAGGTTTGATTTAAAAGGTTTGTCTTGAATTTCGATGTCAGTTTTATGAAAGCAAGAAATTGTGTGACTTCAAGATTGAAGCAGAGAAGTCCGTCTGTTACAGACCAAATACATTTCCTGAGAGTAGGATAATTAATGCAAATGTGGAAGGGCTAAAAACAACGACTTCGAGGCAGGTCTGCGCGGATCGACAGGTTGAGACCGTGCAGCGTCTTCTCTGCACTGCATTACCCACATCCACCCGTACCTGCTTTTTATCTCTTCGGCCGTTTGGCTAAACGAACCCGAGCAGGATGTGAGTGTCGTGTCGGGGGCTCTTTGAATGTGTGTGTACATTTTAGAAAGCATGTGCCTGTGTTTATACTTGTGCCATTGCAGGAGCATGAAGTGGACCCTAAACTGAAAAAGATGTGCGTTTCCTCTCCCTAATGGCTAATATGAACCAGACTTTACCTTGCACTCAATTCAAGATGCACACACATGTGTGTGTGTGTGTGTGTGTGTGTGTGTGTGTTTGTGCGCACGCTGACATGTGCAAGCTTTTGTGCACACGGGTGTTTTCCCGTCTGGAGCGTCCATGCTCCTCATTAGAACACAGAGGGTGGCAAGAAGCGCTGCAGTGCTATAGAGCTAACGTGGGACAGTACAGTCCTCTACATGCATCTCTGTGGACACACTGAGATCTTCGTCCTGAACGCAGCTTCCTTCTTATTCAGTTCATGTAATCTGGCTATTTAAAGACGCATTCACACATGCGCTGCAACCCTGAAATGATCCAGACGTTACCCGGAGGAACTGTGAGGCCGCAAATGCCCGAATCATTAAACGGAGATTACCGTATATTATAGTATATATTCCTATCCTACATTTGCATCAATTAAGTTACCCTCAAGAAAATGTTATATAATATGAAATTATTTTACACAATCAACTGTTGTGTGCTATATGTGTGAAAGGGAAACAGGAAACAAATAAAAGACCATAATTATAACACTGTTCTGAGTTCGTATGAGAAAACTGCTTCAGTTCTCAGAGCTAACATTCATAACATTCATCTACAACATACCTCCCATTTCATCTATTTTTCAATGATTCAGGAAGAAAAAGTCACGTTTATAATACGCTTTTCTGCTCCATAACTGAGCAGGCAGAGAAAATCTTCAAATGCATGTGAAACACCGGGTTCTCGTCCCATCTTTGGGCAGCCAGAAGCTGGTTTGATGTGAACCTCCTGCCCCTCTCTCTCTGGACCAAGTGCTTTTCATATATTTATTTCTATACACATATCTTTCACTATCATCCTTTCGATTCTTTCTTTGTATCTGTCTGCCTCTCTCCACCTATCACCATCCCTCTCTCTCTCCTGCTGTCTCCATTTCCCCGTCTCCTCCCCTGCAGTGGATAGGATTAGGGTCAGGCCCCTTTGGCCAGTGGAGCAAGTGACAGCTCTGACAGGGCCCTGATTTCACTCTTGTGCCTTCTGTCACCTCCCTGTATGCCCATCTCATTTTAATAATGTAAATATGGGGCAGGCTCAGGCCACAGAGAATATTCTGTGTCCTGGTGCTCAGTCACTGGAACCTGGCTCCACACCTGAGCACTTATACTTGGCAGTATTCTCCAAACTAACTTGAATTTGGTGGGTTTTCAGACTGATGTTGAATACAGAACTACTAGCAAAACAAAAAAAAGTATTCAGCTTGTTTAGGGGCGTCCAGGAAAGTTCTTTCAATCATCACACCTCCAATTTGTTGTACTTGAAAATAATTAAAGCCTCAACCCTCAAGGCCTAAAGCGAGATTTCACATGAGGGTCCTTTTTTCAAACTTTGTGAATCTCCCACAACAGAAGACATTAAAATAAGCTTTATGTGTACAAGTTGAGTGCCCCTTAATAAGTATTTTGTATCCAAGAAATTTGGGTTATATATCTTCAACACAATAGTTTAAAATACTTTAGGACATGTGAGGCATCTATGTTTGTTTGTTTTTCAGCCTAAAATTACAGAAAAGTTTCCCAGTTGTGATTACAACCTGGAGTTTATACGTGAGCACTATATTTACAAGTTGAGAAATCGCAATTTGCGATTAGTGTGATGTGACATGAATGCAGCACGAGCGAATATACTTTGACAAATTTAACCAGCCAGCCTGCACAATCACCTGCAGGATCTCAGTTAATTTAGCTGAAATAAGATGCTCAATCTTGTCTACAAAAACAAAAGAGTATTTACCAATGTAGGTACTTGAAACTGACTGGACGGGAATGCTGGTTTGGCTCAGATGTGAATGCTCTTAAGAACTACCATGGAAGAGGATGATAGGAAAACTGTAAACAAGGCCTTTGTTTCATCCTGATTATGTTTCCACTCAGGGTGGCTGAGTCTGGTCTGGACGGCCAACCAAACCAGCCACAGATGCCACACGCCAGCTTACTGCAATTTAGTGGCACAGGAGAATGACCTCAGCCTAATGTGGATCCCGCCATCCCAGCCGCCCCCTCCGTACCAAAGTGCAGGAAACTGCAGAAGCCGTGAGTCACGAAGCTCTCGGCGGGGCAGATCTGTTTGTAACTATCTGTGAAGCCTTTGATAGCTTTGCTGTTCGCCTGTTACGGATGTGATGCATGATTTGGAGGCACTTTGCCCTCCTTGATTAAAGAAAAGGCCTCTTGGTCGGTAGGATTGTGGCCCCTCGGTACCACACAGACACAGAGGAGTGCACCGTGGGCTTCGTTAACCTTTTTCACCTCTGCTATCCCTCAGCCTCACTTCGCCGGCGCTCCACCACTCCGCACACTCCCCCAGGTTGTCCTCTAGTGTTACCTTTTCTGCCCGGCTCTTGCCCCCACCGTGCTTGTAAATTTGGGGTTTGATCAGCGGTGGGGTCTTTTCCCGTTTGGTTTAAAGTCCTGGAGGCCCCTAATGAACTGACTGATGTTCCATTACATACAATCACAGCTTAGCATGTCCAAGGAAGTTAGTGTTCAGTGGTGTAACTACCATGGAGTGCATGCTGACAGGACATGCAGATACACTAATCACTGTTTGATGGGGACCGTGTGTGGTAGAAGAGATCCCAATGCTGCCAGAATCTTTGACCTGAGCCATGCCATTGTTTCTCATTAAACTCCTGTCTTTGTACTAATATTTAATGTCCGTTAGTATTACTTTTTTCAGTTTCACTGCCTCTATTTGCCGTGTTTTTGAACGTTAAAATTGTTCAAACACACATAGAGCTGAGGCACAGAGATATACCCAGATGTGGGAGGTTAATCTGAAGTATTGGGTCAGTCTGTCTGGGGATAAATCAGACAGACTAATCTGCCCTGTGAGGGGATGGAGGGTAATTGGTCACATTTGACCCCCGGCCTCGCGGACTGTGGGAACGTGGGCTTTATCTACCAGCGGTAATTGGCTAATGAAACACTTCCGCAACCCCTCCATTAGATTGTCATCCACCGGTTGGGATTGGGCGAGTCGTGCACGTGTGTGTGTGTGCGTTTGCGTGTGTGTGGCCGGCACAAGTTGCCAATAGGCCTGTGCGTGCAGGCGGGAGTGTGTGCGACTAGTCTAGAGAAAGGAAAATGGCAGGATGCGGAACTCCCAGTGGCCATCTCCACAACGCTATCAGAAGCATCAGCCACGCGATGCCTGCAGCGTACTGATAAATTGACGGATTAATGGTTGTGTGGTTGCAATTTCAAATTTAGGTTTGACATAGAAATGGTTAATGTAAGTCAAATGACATCTTTGGCCCAAGGCGAGGCTTTTTGTGTGGCGCACAAACAAGCCATGACTGAGTGTTTGCAGCATTTAGATCATTCTCCCAATCCCGCGGTCGATATGACACATGCCTTGTGTCGTATTTCATTGAATTTTTCTCATGTTTTATAGTCGTTTTTGTGTTATCGGTCATCTGGGCAAAGCCGTGCCCACATCAATCGAAAGACGAGAAAACCAGGGTGGGGAGAGTGAGTTGGGGGGGTTGGTAGGAGGGGTACTAAGAAAAAAAAAAGAGGCTAAAGTTACGGTGGTGAGACAATGTCTCTGAGGTCCCATCAAGTGAGCCATTCATAGATGCAGGCCTACCAGTTTGTGGAGCCAGGGAGACACTCCGATAGAGTGGGGCCCAGGGTGGCCTTGTCTTTTTGTCCCAAGCTGACCCCTGCTCTCCCGCCTGGCCTCTGCGCCCCTCACCTGGCCTGTCCCAGCGCACTGGTAACAGGATACCTGTAATTTGCTCTAATGGCCTTTGAAAGACCTGGCTGGGCTAATCCCTGGAGTACTTCTCCCAGCAGCACCGTATGAAAGGGTGGGGGTAACGGGGCCGATTGCGAGTCCTGAAAGAGGACCGGCCTCTGGATTGTGTGTGAGAGAATGTCACCCCTTGCGGCCGGGGCTGGGGCCGAGGGAGTGCGGGAGTCAGCTTTCAGCGGATCACCACCATGTGGCTTGTTCACATGGCTTTAAAAAAAAAAAAAAAAAAAAACTGGGCCCGGCTTGTAGGGGAGAAGATTGTCTCTGCTTTACACCTCCCTCAGTGGCTTCGTCTGGCAGGCACGGGGAACTGGCCGAACACCAGCCTGCAAACACACAACTCTGAGAGAAGGCACTTCAAATTGTTTCCAGATTAGCTTTTGTAATTTGTGCAAAGGGGATGACATTTGCTCACTCAATAACAGAATAGATGTATACCCCTGGTGCTCCTCGAGAGGAGCGGAAATAGAGAGGGAATGATTTGACGGGAAGTTAAAAGGGTCAAGGGGATGAGACAGTTATTCAACAATAATGATCGTGATAAAAATGAAAACCAATGCTGAACAAAACGCTATGGCCATAGACAGTGATTAAAAAGACAGGAGAAAAATAATCTTATCCGTCTCATCTTGACTCTCATCCCTCCAGAGATTTGAATGGAATGTGGGAACAGCAAGTGATATGTGGGCAGGGAAGACCAGCCCTCCGCGAGTCTTTTCTCTCCTTTCTTTCTGTCCTTTCTATCCATCGTCCTTGTTTCTTTGATGGGGCGGGCCACATGCAGGGGAAAGTATACTCACAAAAATACTCACACATGCAGACCGGTCTTTCTTCTGTCCTATACTTCCTCAAGGTATAAAAAGACATATTTAAATGGCGGCACACATGAACGCCATGTAGAGTGATTGAGAGTGACGCCGTGTTTAGACCTGTGAAAGTTCAAGTGTGCGAGAATTTTTTTTTTTTCCTGTTTCTTATTTCCTTTGCTGATACTTAAATTATGCACTTTATACATTTTTGGGTGATCAAACGTGAGTCGGTTTTGAAGGATTCCTCACTGAGCTAAATTAGGCAAGAGAAACACTGTTCAGACTCCCAGACAGTCTGAGCTCATTTGAGGAACTGAATTACTCCGCTTATTGTCTTGAATGTGCTGCTTGTTCTTATCCACTATGTGTACTTATACCGTAGAAAAATAATGCACCCTAATTCAAATATAACCCACGTAATCACGAGCCAGGACGTACGGGTCTGCCTCTCAGGTGACGTATATTAAGAGTGAAAAAGTAAGGAGGTTAAAGTGGATGACCAAAAAGTCAATGTTTACCTATTTTACCTTACTTTTGTTATGTAATTTACGTAATTTAGGCCACAATCTTACAAACCAAATAGTTTTGTTGCCTGTAAGTAATTCAAACATACTATTTTTAACCCAAAGCACAGCTGCACTCAATGCTTGTGTTGCCTTAAATGTGAGCAATAACCTTTCGTAAGATATCACATGAACGATGTATTAGGAAACGCTGGCTGCTTTGACTAACGTGGTGGATGATGAGAGTAATGGCTGCTCACTTCATTTCATTTCATCCATTTTCATTTCACTATCGGATATCGAGACAATACATTGTGATATATTTTATTATCCTCCTTGTTTTGTTGTCAGTGTGACAAAAAAACCTGAGATTTGTAACTGCAGGCGGTGTGTTTTGTGTGTTTTTTTACGTGTGTGATAATAAGTCCGGCCCAGCTCAGACATATCATAGCTGTTAAGGGATGAATAAATCATCCCAGTCCTACGAGAGTTAATAGGTGTGATGCATGTCCGCCGACCCCGCTGCAGACAGGCCGCCAGGCAGGGAGAGGAGGGCTGACCCGGGACAGAGAGACCAAAGAGGTACGACAGAGGAGAAGTGAGGGACAGACGGGCTGTGAAAGGCAAGCTGGCAGATGGGAGACAGGAGGAAGGAGAGAAAGACAGGTACAGTTTGTAGAAAGGGAGGGAGGAACTGCCGGTAGATCGGCAGCTGCTCTGCTCTGCAACACACGCGCGTGCACACACACACACACACACACACACACACACACACACACACACACACACACACCCTCTGCTGGAACAGTAGAGCTCTATGACTGGCAGTCACAACTCCTTTAAAGTGACTGTAAAATATATGTTTCTGTCCAGAACTGGTCGGTCCATTGAACCAATAAAGGTATTGCATCATATATATTTTTGAGCATAATCGTGACACTTTTTCAAACAAAAATACATTTCATAATTGAACCACTATGTGTATGACACATTATGTGACTCAGAAGGGGTGTTTTTACATTAATGAAAGAGTAAAACAAAGATAATGAAGAGTGATCTAAATCTCCGAATGAAGAGCATAACATTGCTTCTCCTAACCTTAAAATGTATGTCAAATGGACCTGAAACCTCATAAAAATATGTAAAAAATTAACTAGGGGAAAAAAAAAATCAATTGGAGAGTATACCTTCACTGCACAACTGCTTATGAATTGCACAGTAATATCCTTGGCATGCCTTCAAAAGTCTGAGCACAATTAGTAATTGAGTCAAAGATGACCTAATTTATAATGTTATTTAAGATATAGGGCAGAAAATCATTGTGGCACTCCAATCAGTAATGTCAGTGCAGGTACTTTTGCCTTTAAACACAGATGCAAAACACCTGCTCTCTCGTTGGGGCGTGGCCAAAAGTGCTCATGTTTTTGCTTGTCGAGCAGTCCAGTCTATTGTGTTGCAGTGCACACAGTTTGTGTAATACAAGCATACGTAAAAAGCAAAAAAGTTAAAGATGTCCTTTCCACTGGTGTGGCTGCAGGAGAAGAAATGCAACCTGGTGCACCCAGTCAGCCTGATCCTAAAATGACGTTGCTCTCAGATCCTGTTGGGTTTTGTGGCACAAATCAGATTTTAATCAGAGGCTGCTTCAGAGAGGACGAGTTGGATGGTCGGGTCTCACAGGTCTTTGTACCCGGAGGCTGGCGTTCGTGTCCCGCGTGGGACCAGAAGTTATACTTCTTTTTTTTTTGCTTCTCTTTTAAACTAAAACATGATCGAGGGAATTCCTCACCATCTGCTAATCAAGGGCCGTGTGGGACGGATTTGTCCCAGGGGTGAAAAGTTCGGTTGATAGAGTATACTTTACCGGGAGAGACTCTCAGTCATCCCCTGAAGTCTTGGTTCATCAGGAGGATCGTGTTTACTCTTGCCTTTGACGCAGTTCGGGTGTGTTTTGTATATGTGTTGTGATTCGACTCTATCCTCTGGTTTCAACTAATAGTCTCTGTGGGGCTGATCAGTGTTGTTCCTGTCTGTGCCTCCCTGACCTGACCTGCCTCCATTTGACATGAGAGAGGCATGCAGCTAAAGGACCATATACATGTACCCTCCAAAAACATACAAAAGGCTTTTTTCAAGTCAAATCAATAAACCTTCCTAAACACCTATAACTACAAATACTAGTATTGAACCGACGGAGTTCATCTTCACAACGAGCATACCACGGATGCTTCCAGTGATTTTATATCCTCTTTCTAAGAGCGTGGATTACACATTACTATTCAAACTATTTCAGTCCAGAACACTGTGTTTCTCGTAAATACAGTCTCTGTCACTGCGCCACTGTCATATCCTGCAATAAATTGAAGATCAGCTTTCATATCGGCCAACTCGCTGCAGTGAGATCACCACTGATCCAGTATCACGTGCCAGACAGCAGAGATATTGGATTTATTCGTTCGGTCGCAGAAGGAATTTGCCATCAGACTTAGTTTATACTTATTGGTTTAAAAAATAAATAAACAATGATATCTCTCAGACAGAGGGTTCAAATACAGTGGTGGAACTCACCAGTACTCAGGAACAAATTCAAGGAATTTTACTTGAATATTTTCAATTTATGAAGCTTTATACTGTCTACTATTTTTTTTCTCCACTACATTTGTCTGACAATTTCTTACTTTTCAGAATAGCTTCCATTCCATTCCCAGAGAGTGAAAATCATGTGTTCCTTTATGCGTTGAGAAAACTCTAAAACTTAATAAACTGTTTAAAAAGCCTCTCGGATCAGCTGTTAGATTCAACAGGGCTGTTTTTTCTCAGAACATGAAAAGTTGACTTTTTAGAGATGCATGGTTCTCACAAATAATGATTTTATAAAAGATAATGCATTGCTGTTGATTAAACAACTCTGTAAATGTGAAGTAGTTCAAATTAGAACAACCTATATGCAAATGTAACATACACATTAATGCAGCAGTATTAATCCAGAAACATCCTATATAATGGTTAAACATTGGCAGGGAACATTTTACTTCACAATAAGTACTTTTCATACTTTATGTGAGTTTTTCTGATAATACAATTCAGCATTTATACTTGTTGTGGTGTATTTTCAATGCGGTTTTCGTTCCTTTACTTCAGATGCAGGGATTCCTGTGCCGACACACTTCTAAACTTGTATTTGATCCGTCACCACATGCTAAGGGCCATAATCATTTTTATGTGGCTCAACATTTTGTTGTCAGGGAATAAACAGTGGCCTCTGCCCCAAAACCATGTCATGATTATGCTTTAAGGACTATTAAAGGAAAGGGCAGTGTGCAACCGTTGCTCGTGTTTCTCATTTCTTCATTTGTGTGTGTGTGTGCGTCTCATTTGCGTGGCGTGTCAGTCAGTAACAGATGTGACGTCGAGCACCACTTCACAGCCCACAGCAACTTTTCATGGGGATTTCCAGGTGGCGAAGAAGCTCAACGCAGCAACAATGGCTTTGCTTAGCAGCGCACAAGCTAACGAAACGCAAAAATCCCTTTTGCCTATGACGGGATTGTAACAGGCGATGACTCCGAGGGCTTAAACATAATAAAAGGCCCTTGAAAGCAATGCAAACATTATGTTGCGCTCAGAGGAAAACAGGTCGAAGACCCCTGCTGTCCACTAAGTCGTGTAATAGGTCATCCGA
Organism: Taurulus bubalis; assembly: GCF_910589615.1. NCBI lineage: Eukaryota > Metazoa > Chordata > Actinopteri > Perciformes > Cottidae > Taurulus > Taurulus bubalis. Next base: position 23,749,245 of record NC_136595.1, on the reverse strand, counting down.
ATACATCTGAAGGCAAATCTTTGTGGTTGAAGTAGAAGAGTAGAGAAACACGCTGCCATCACAGCCTTCTCCGGGCTGCATAACATCGCCTCAGAGTCTCTCTCCAGGAACTGTCTTTCGTTTGCATGTCATTGCAGCCTCAACTTAATGAATCGTGAATCGATGAATAATGCACCCTCGCAGGCAGTCATGGCATTGGCTGAAGGCCTTCTTAATTAACTCATATCTAGCTACCACATAGCAATACCACAATCCTCCCCCGGGTGGTTAATGTTATCGCTTTGCAACGACGGCACACCATGCAAGTGTTTGGAAGACTTGACTCCTCTGGAGACTTAAAAAAAAAGTTAAAGCTCAGTTTTGGGGTGAGAAAAACCTGCATTTTAGAGGGAACAACGAGCTGAATTAAAGAGAATTCCAATTTTGGAAAAGGGTTAGATTTGACATATTGTTTGTAATGGAGGTTTTTAGTGGAAGGACAGAAAAGCCTCATCGACTGCAATCTGTATTTAAAAGCAAATGACTAACAGGTGTTATGGAAATGTCCAGACTTTGTCCTTTATCACAGTGACCAAGCAGAAATGGCAAAGAAACCCTCCGTGTTACTTATTGGTAAATACATGTTATGCCTCTGCAGAGAGCAAGCCGTTAGTGCCTTCATTAAATGTTCAAGGACAGAACAAGATAAGTACCTAACCAGCGAAAAAAAAAAATGTAATACACAGCGCTGTGCCATCAGTGTCTGATTCAATATAGAATATATAAAATGCAGTTCATGAACATACACTTATATTTTATTGTGTTATATAACAATTTTTAAAGGATTTTTTAATGGATGCTAATTTTAAATGGATTTAAAAAAAATCTCACACACCTCCTGGGTTACACTTACCCACATTTGAGAACCACTGCATTAGACTGTGGCGTGAGTCCATCTGCAGATGCTGAATTGAATTTACAGTAAGACAAAACTCGACTTGATATGCCAAAGTTGCATAAATATGCTTGAACATGATTTTATTTGGGGTGGGGGTGAAAACACAAACATTGTGTATAGGTTGCACAGTTCCCTCTGGTATTAGTTAAACGAAACCAATCCTTCTCCACAATTGTAATAATTTCTTGCTATTTTACTGTACATTCAAGGGTTAATGTCCAAGTTTCCGTATCACACCACCTGTGATGGCCTCCACTAGAGCGGCCTGTTCTCATGCTAATACCTCAAGGTGTTTAAAGCAATAGTGAGTGATGCAGCCTTTGTCTGTGCTGATACACACAGGCGGCTGCTTCGCCCGGTACCAGACCCTCCGAGGGGGTCATGGCAGATCAAAGGTGCTGGTCACAGCCATTAGGCCCGGCTGCCCAGACCCGACATGAAAAGCTTGTGTTTTGAAAAGGAGGGCAGAAGGAAAAAAACAACAGGGCCCTCTTCGTTTAAAAAGCAAGCAAACTGTGAAATAATTGAAAAGGTATGTCAATCAAGGGCAGGAGCACAGCGGGAACTCCACGATTCCCAGGCTCGGCTCTGGTCGAGCACTGAGCCATGGAGGGCCGCTCAAGGGGGCAAACCCAAGAAATTAAAGACCTGAGAAAAGGAAGAAAAAGAAGACGGGAGGAAAAGGCACAGAAAAATCTCTTTTCCTCACTCTCTCTCTCTCTTTGCTCAGTCTTTCACTCTTTTCTGCTTCACATTTGTGATGAAAGGAACCATTTTGCCACACTTTGTAGGGCCCCATTCAAGACGCTTGGTCATTAATAAGATCTTGTCTAGCTCTTCACCTCTCAGGTGAGTAACAAAGACTTATTCGGGGGGGCAGCCGCCATTGGGAGCGCAGGCCCCCACCGCCGAAATCCCCCCCCCCCCCCCCCCCCCCCCCCCCGTCTTATAACAGCACCTTCACCCTGTACTCGCTCCCTCGTCCTCCTCCTCCTCCCCCATACCATGAGTCTGACAAAAGGGAACCCCGTGAGAGTGTCTCTCTCTTTCCTTTTTGCATTTTTTTTTTTTTTTTTCAAAGTCAGAAAAGGCTTGAATGATCTGACGTTGGGCTAACGTCCAAAAAAATGGGGGACGGAAAGAGAAGAAAGAGTAAAAAAAAAAAAAAAAACTGGGTAAGAGACTTTTTCTATGCTTTTAAAAACCCCATAGAGGAGAAATAAATGGCAAGTCCACAGTTGACTAGACATGTATAGTGCAGGATTTGCTTGTAATGGCAGCTTGAGCTTATTGACAGTCCCAGCCAAAACATGTCAAAGGTTAAGAGATCTTGCCAATTGCAAGTGGGAAGCCAAAAGTACCTTTTTCATGAGCTCAATAGGGCCGTCGGTTGATACTTGCTCAGCAGAACGCGGGGCAGGAGTGACCTTCAGTTTCCAATGCAACTCAGGAACAAAGAATGAATTTGTTTCCGTTGTTTCTCTCTCTTCTTTCTAATTGTGATATTGTTCAAAATATTTGAAACTGTTCTTGAATGAAAATTATTCACAGCTTATTAAAAATACTTTAATTCTCTCTAAATGGCGTCTACTATTACACGAGAAAAAAGGATAATTTTATCAGAGCGAACTATATATTCTTGTCCGTTTGTGTTGAAGGTTCTTAACAATTTACACCAAGCCACATGTTAGAAAACAGGGTTCATTAAAGAGGAGAGTTTAATGAGTTCATTAAAATAGTTCATTAAAAGAATCCCACAATGCATTTAAAATTCAGAGATGTGTCCAATTTAAATTGGTTTGCAGGAGCCTAAAATGTCACAAACGTTTTAGGATTTCTTAAGAACCACCAAGAATACAAAATAAATGATTAAATCTAATAGTTTCAGTCAAAAATAAATACTTAGAAAACTGTGTCAATAATAACCCAACTTAGCAAACAGCCTTTCCTTCCAGTCAAGTGACCTCTGGATTTCTGTTGTAGGAAAACCCTCTAATAGCTTGAAATACCTCACTCTGATTTCTCAGGCTTTCAGCACAATGGAGTGACTTTTCAAAGGGGGGGACTGTGAGTTATATGGATCTAACTGGTCTTTATGGATGTGTGGTCAAGCGTCCAGAGCCCAAGTGATTCCTGGAGACAATGGGAAATCCCCATTTCATGTCCTCAGATCTTTTGTGTCTGCTGGCTGCTACACCAGCACGTATGAATGAAATGACATGAAGGCTACCTGTGAGGCTGGAGGAGAGAAAGTATACAATGTGCTATAGAGAGTGCTTCACAAAATGATTGGTATACCATCGCGACAGATATCAGCCAGGGGACGCCTACCATTTTAAATATTTAATTTTATATCTATTTAAAACTATTTTCTAGTGCTAACCTTTTTTTTTTTCTTCGTCTAATTAATTTTTAAACTTTAACAGTTCACTAACAACTCGTTGCGATGTCTCAGATGTGACAAACATCCTTTTCCCAATACGCCCACTGTGCCTGGAACTCAAACCAGCAAATAATGGCTGGCACCACTTACAGGCACCAGCGGTTTTCATTGGCCTGGACTAATCCCCCATAAATCCTTGCAGCGCTCCAATCACCTGCCGGGCCTCGGCTAATTGCTTACGAGCCCCTTGCACGCTCCAGGTGCCACCGTAGAACCACCCGGTGTCTGTAAACACAGCTCGTAAAGAGGAAGGCTGCCATCAAAGTGTTAATGTTTCCTCGGAGGATCAGAGGCACGGCAGGAATGATGGGGGCGCAGCTGGGCCGGTACCTGGATGGACTCGACTCGAGGCATCCCCTCCTCCCCTGCAGCTGTGGCGAGCGGATAGAGGGGCTTCATTTACGCGGTCCTGTCAGAGAAGAAAGACACTCAACAAGAGTGTGTGTTTGTTTACCTTCCTCGTGGTTTCTTTCCTCCTTTTTCACTCTTTGTACTTCTTTGGGTCTGTGCCGAAAGTAGATGACGCCACTTGGTGAGCACCACTGGGGATGATCAGAGCAGAGCTATAAAGAATAAGAAGAAGAAGACAGTTGGAGAAGTTGCGTGTTTAGAATAATGGGAGCAGCAGATGTTGTTGTTTTTTTCACTTTTGAAGATTTTCAGATGTGCCCATTGAGTAAAGTCAGCGTGGACAAGTTTGCGTGTAGGAATGGTTAACCAAACGTCAGACTTTATCACGGGAGACGATGATGTTCACTTACCTCGTCTTTGCTTTTATTTTTCTCTCTAAGTATGACCACAATCGTTGCCAAACCTAGACCAAGTGTTTACTATTGAAACCAGGAAAATGAAGCTCCCACAAGCTTTGCAAAGTGGTAATTTTCGCCCCCAAACCACAATCTTTCTGAAACCCTCACCAAGTACTTCTTTTAACCCAGACCGTGATCTTCCCCTGAACTTAACACAGTCATTTTGGTACCTATGTTTACCAGAGCGTCGCCATGTCATAACACAGAAATAAGACAATTCTGGCAGACACAGATTCGTAATGGCAAAACGTAAGATCAGAAAGTGCTTTAATGTGGCGTTCTCAAGGGCATGGATACATTTTCTATTTTGATTTGTTTAATTTGAAGGACTTCACATTGTGATTTGCACAAATAAGTAGAAATAAAACAAGTTTATTACAGCGTCTTTCCAAAGCAAACAATCCCTTTTTCCCCAAATGTCCCACATGGCCTGGCCTTTGAGCAGCAACATTGCATGTTTTCTTTGCGCAGACGTGGTTTCCACGGGTGTAAAAAGAAGATGTTGTGCCCTGATCAGATAGCAGGCCACATCAGGGCGCTTTTGAAGTGGGCGAGAAAAAATATCAAAACCCGAAAGAGAGCTTCATCTCCAGCAATTAGCTGCCATTCAGAACCCTGCGGTGAGCCTCCAGGTCATCTCCGAAGCATCTCCCTGTCGTAGTCGTGACAATTGGTGTGTGCCGTTGTTCTTGCATGCGGGCAAAAAAAATCAGATCAAGAGTGAGCCACATGGGACTTGTTTGCAATCAGTGCCCAGAGGAAACAATTAGCCCACAAGCTTGCCAGCTTTTTTTGGTGGGGGTGAAGTGAGTTGGAGAGGCTGCTCAAGTGGCCAGCAGACGCGGGTTTTGTGTCCCTCAGTAAAACGAAACATCATCGGGACGGAGTGTCACATCTGGAGTCAGGAGGCTTGAATGGACGCAGGCAGCGAGGCAGGAGTGTGTGCGTGTGTGTTGCAGAAGTGTGTGTTACAAATGTGATGTATCTCAGGAAGTATTCTGAGACATCAGAACAACAAAAGGGTGTACAGTTTAGGTTATTTAATTAAGCTTTAGTAATTTCCCGCCTTTTCTGATTTGATCAAATCTCAACCTTTTGTGCGAGAAGTTCCAAACTCGACTGGTCTTCTTACAAAGGGAGCTCTTTCGAGCCATCCTGCATGTCATGTGTATCTGTGTGTTGTTTTCTCTTGCCTCCCACCCCCTCTAGAGCATATGTCTGTCTGGTATTGTAATCGCTAATGATAGAGCGTCTTTTGATGGGGAAACTCCCAAAGCTACATGTTTCTAACCCAGACTCTTGTTCCCTCTTTTATTTTCCAGGCCTGATGGAAATCCGATCTGTCAGTGTGGGAGTTGTTGCCATCAAATCTGTCAGCACCGGGCTGTACTTAGCTATGTCCAAGAAAGGCACGCTCTTTGGATCGGTGCGTATACAACCCGGCAACATTGTTTCTGCAGGTCAAGATGGGGAGGGCTGGGAAAGGGAAGGAGGGTGGTGAGGGTAGGGGAGGTATGCATGTATAGGGGTCCCAAATGAGTGCCTACCCAAGCATGCTTGATTCCGCGGCAGTAAAGGGAATCTTCCGCTGGAAAGTCCAGAGGAAGGTCAGAGTGTCGCAATCAATCATGCCTGTACACCTGGGCCACGGCTGATGATACCTGCAGCTTGAGTTGGCTTGTTCCACTGTCAAAATAAATAGCAGAGAGAAGACACCAGACCAGCAACGACTAAAAGCCAGCTGGGCTCCTTTTAAAAGTCTTCGCGTGCCATCTGCCAATTGATGCTTCACACAGCGAGCTTTCAAAAGTAATCATCTCCCCTTTGTTATAACCAGGCTCACATCAAACCTGAGGTGTGTGATGTCTAGGTCATGTATTTACATCTTTGGTAAGTAGAAGATCAGGGACAAGCAATCAGTCAGCAGCGATAAGAGAAGTGCCTTCAACAAGCGAACACAGTGAATAAGACATAAGCAGATAGGAAGACCTGAAAGCTCCCATAATAACAAAGAGGCAGGTGAATCACGCCAGGCTCATAGTATCCAGATGCTATCACAGGCAGGGCCTCATTATGGCGGCACGATTACGATCTGGAAAAGGGAATGGAGCAGAACCTCTTGTCCCTACAATATCTTTCAAGACTCAAAAGTGTCTTTTCTGGATTACCGTCACAGATTAATATACCTGAAGACAAAGCTCCTAACTTCAATAGAAAAGAGATAGCAAATTTGATAGAACTTAACATTACATTTTGAAAAAGGTATGTTTTAGTTGCAACTTTGTTCATTCTAATTATTTGTGAGTACATTACCTGTTCTGCTAACCCAAATTATTCTCAGTTTAAATGTGTGATATTTTGGAGGTTTTGAGTTTTTTTTCTCCTGCAACTGAATCCATTAAAGGCTGGCATTCAAACATAGCAACATGTCATTCCAGTAGCAATGTCCCAGTCACACCTGATACTTCACAGACCTCATCGTGATCCAGTCAGTGATCAGTTTTCAGTGATCGGTCCAGATGAAAACTGAAGTGTATGCAAGTAACCAGAACATTGTTTCTGGAAGGACATGTTGCGTTGAGGTTTAAATTCTTAAATGATTTTAGCAGCACAAACAAAATTCCACTGGCAAAAACTGTATTGAGTTGAAAATCGTGTTTTCTTTAACAATTCGGATGAACCAAGCCTTTAATTCAAGACAAAACTTCCATTGTGGCCTCAAAAAGACAAACCAGCTAAATACTTGATGCAAAAAAAAAACCACGATAATCTACAAACACCTGGGGAATCGTTTACTGCAACAACAGACATCAACCTCTGTGCTCTTCTTGGAAGCTGGCCTAATCCGGCACAGCAGGAAAAAGCCTCTTAAACCTCTCTGTCTTTGCTCCCTCTGATCACAGGTGAAGTACAACCCGAGCTGCAAGTTCAAGGAGCGCATCGAGGAGAACGGCTACAACACATACGCCTCCCTCCGCTGGAAGCACAGCGGCAGGCAGATGTTTGTTTCGCTGAACGGGCGGGGAAAGCCACGGCGGGGTCACAAGGCTCGACGGAGACACCCGTCCACTCATTTCCTGCCCATGCTTCCCTCCTAGCTGCCCAAGTCTGAACTCTGACCGGCAACCGGCGGACTGGCTCCCTCGCCTCCTCACATGTTGATCTAGCCGTGACGGCAATCTTTATTTTTATTACTCCATCCTCCTGTCACATACATGTACATTTGTTGAGGACTGTAACAATTGTAGATTTAGTATAATATGTACTTTTAAGTTATTTCCTCTAATGATGTTCAGTAATACAGTCAATATACAGTCGAGTGATACTATATCCAGGCATCTGTCTGGGTACGGTATCGGTCTGTGTGTCTGAACTGCATGTAAAGCGGTGTTGGGGTGACTTTAGGAGGCTGTGAGAGGACTGCAAAGGGACAGCAAGGCTATTCTAGATGTTCCGCTAATTTAAAAAAACGGGAGCGATTGATAGAACACAAAATACTATTAAAAACAAAAAGGGCAACTTTGAAACAGCTCCAATCAGGGCCATAGCTACCAAGTCTTTTGAAGGGTTTGAGTCACACTCCACAATTACATTTTCACAATGTATCATACCATGTTGAACACATTTCTCATCTTCATCACATGTTCACCACCATTTCACATTATGAGAAATTAAAAAATATTTGCAGGCGTCTCAAATGTGAAATCTAAAACATGATGTAAAAATAGTAAGATTTCATGTGCAACACCATTTCACAAATGATGTTGAACATTTGCATATACTGGTACAGGGTTTATTACATGTTAAACAGTATTTCACTGAACTGTCTATGGGCATAATGTGGTTTTGGGACATTTTACATATTAAATGGAATAGCAGAATGTCTTTATAAGGCTGAATCTGACTACTTTTAGGCCAACGTAAATAAATTAATAAAGAACAAAATAGGTATCTATCCCCCAGAATTTAATTTATGTGGACTAAAGTTGTGAGGATCTACATAATTATAATCTCTATACACAGATGTACGCATCCATATCCAGAAAGCATTGGCCAAAATGCAATCTCTGACGATGATCGAGCTTTTTATCGGCTCAAAATAAGCTCGCAAACGAGCTAATTGCGAAACAATCCGGTCGTACGCGACGTCTCAACTCCAGTCACACGCCTCAAGTTGCTAATCAGAGTGTTGACAAGGAACGAGAAACCAAATAATTAATGAAAAATTGGTTGGGGGGTACTTGGACTCATGCCCTCAGTATTTCTAAAATCCTGGCTACAGCCCTGCTGCAAAGCCAACGTCCTCACTGTTGCTTGGGATATACTGTACTGACACTACTGGATGAAAGACACTGATCTGCACCTGAACTGTGCAGACGAGATGAAAATCTCTGTGACTTAAACACATTGATAAATTAACTGTTCTGTCTGTTCATGTCTACGTACGACAAGAACGCTAAGCTAACTACTGGGATAACATGCTGGATTTTTCTGAGATGACCTTTGTGTGTTTGCGCATGCTTCTGTCGGACTGCTTCTCCCATTCAACAACCCACAGCTAGTAGAGTAGGAATCAGTATCAGAAAAAAAGAAGAAAAAAAAAATGCAATGGTTCATATAGTCGCTGATTCTTGGTCCTTAGTTCAGTTGTGAAATAAAACAAATATACGTTTTGAGTCATTTAATGCATTATAGCAGACGTAGGTAAAGCAGATGTCACATAGCAGCAACTTCATTAATTTTGTATACAGTAGAGAAGGGTTATTACATACTGCCTCTCTTAAGTCTCGCTAACATTTTCTCAACAAAGCTGTTGCTAATAGAACATTTAATATATTTAAAACATTTTGTACTCTAACTGTTTGACGTTGAAGTTTATTGTTGTTGTCTACTTTTTGTGTTGGATTGTAGTCATACTGTTTAAAAAAAAAGGGGAAAAAAAGTAATCAAGTCCATATTCAGCTCATTTTATATGGTATTACTACTGGATATCGGTACACATGTGATCCACTTATTAAAAAGATGTCAGCTCTAGGCCAGTCATAGTAGGTTGTATATAAGGCCAACTTCTCAGAACAAACAGTCTTTAGATTCATTTTGGCAAAGTAAAATCATTTGAGTGCCTTGGTCCATGCTATTCAATAAAAAATGTGGATAAATCACGAGTCACGGCTCACTCCCTTGCGCTACAGTAGCGAGCTGTTTGCAAATCATGTCTCCCCCCCCCCCCCCAAAAAAAACGTCATTTTAATCCCGTCTCATGCGTGACGCTGATTGTTAAGTGTTGGTAACATCTCCATCAGAGCTCTCAGACATAATCCCCCTCCTCATCATAATCATGACAAAACTCACAGCAGGAGAGGCGTTGATGTGGAGGACCTCCCCGTGTCTGATGAAAGGTCCGCGGTTATGAACTATGCACCCGAGCATCAAGGTCATTTACACACAGACGAGCCCTCCAGTGGCACAGGAGGCCACTCGGGTCTTTTCAGCCAACAGAAAGGCGAGTCGGGGATGAATAGTGGCTGTTTGGGGTGAATAAAGGCCAACCTTTCAGCTTGTCATAATGTGAGATTACTGTGACGGGGGTACATGTCTGGTCAGGATGGCGTGAAGTCACACTGTAGTTCAGCTCCAAAGGTCTGGGTGCAGCACACAGATATCAGTATGGGGGGTCTGGCGGTACTGTTGCCATGCAAATGTCTTTGTCCTCAGCTGTGCACCCTTGAGGGCTCGTTGCATGTTGAAAAGCAAAGACTCCTTGTAATTGTTCCTCCTGTTGCCGTTGCATTCTAACTGTAAAATATGTCATTTGAAAAGGAAAGGTTTGGCACGTTGGAACACGCGCTCGTTCACTTCCTTGCTCAGAGATCGATACCACTTTCATGTCTGTGCGTTTAAAAAATGGAGCTGCCACCAGCAGACGGCTAGCTTAGCTTAGCTTAGCTTAGCGTGGGGAAACGGCAAGCCAGTCTGTCCAAAGGCAACGCCCGACCGACACGCCTTCAGTTCTCTAATCAAAACACATTTAGTTTGTCTTACCTGTACAAATGCCTAAGTCTAAAAATGAAGGTCCCAGCTGAGACCTTAAATGCCAAATTTAAATGTTTACTTTTGTTTTTTTCGTGCAAGCTAGCAAGCTCACAGTACTACAAAGTTCCCAGTACTTGTGCTACAACTCGAGTGTATATGATGCATATTTCAGCTGTTTTGCTTTCTTGTTGTCAGGAAAAAAAACATACAGCTGTGCAGATTACAGCACATTTTACTTTTACAGGTCTCTCTGGACGTATGATTGTTAACCCTCAGCTGGCACATCATGCACGGCACAAAGCAATCCCCATTTTCTGCCCGTTCTCCCGATTCACCCGCCTCTTTGTCCGTTTGTCGTCCACCTTTTCTCCTCTACCTCTCTCCTTTTTTAACCATCCAAGAATCTCTCATTTCTTCTTGGCCCGAGGGTGCGCACTGGCCATTGGTGCCAGTTCCAGGGACACCGAATGGGTAATTATCATTGCTCCACCACTGTCCTGTCAGTGTGCTCGCCAGCAAAACAAGAGGGATCCTTTGGAAGTCCTGATCAAAAGCTTTGGCCTTTGATCACGAAGGCAAAAGGAAAAACCTAAACACTGTGCAAAATCAACGAGGAATGTCCCAAAGAGGGCCCGGGAGAATGGAAACGACAGCCATCCAGAAGACATCCACGGCCCCTCCTCTGCCACGATGTGTTGATGTCCAGAGCACAGGTGTTTGGGCTGTGTTTGATCTGATCGGTGTAAACAGAGGACCGGTAGAGTGAGTCACGCGATGATGATGATGATGATGATGATGATGATGTTTTTGCTAAAGCATCTGTCAGACAGCACCTGGTAGGCCGCGCAGCGCGTCATCTCTTTGTGCTTCTGCACAGGCCTCTTACGCAATATGAATTTGCTTGAAACGTCTGCCCACTTAAGACATCACAAAGCACATCGGCACATCAGCACATGCATGGAAACGGCGCCCGGCTGAAGGTGTTCCGCGCGGCCCAATAAAAAAGGTTACATTGACTGCTTCGAAATTAATTCGCAGCTGAGTGACGGAGAAAAAGTAATAATAGAAGCCCATTTTGAGGGCCTGAGCCAAAATCTACAGGGGCACAAGTCATGCTGCTTCAGCGACAACAAACCACAGCCCCTGGAACCTTTGAAACCCTGTGTGGTCATTTTCTCTCACAGTGACTGAAAAGAACTGTGGTGGGTGGGAAAGAAAAAAAAGAGCCCCTCGCCACTCATAATACCAATCTTATGTATGTAGACGAAAATGGGAGGGATGGGAGGGGCTCGGGGGTGGCAGACGGACTAAGGCACAATTTTAAAGCGCTTATTGAATTGCCATTACAGCTCCTGAGACTAATTGTGGCTGTTGTGTGTCTCTCGGTGGCCTAGGGGGCTCTGGAGTGGCCCTGTATGCTCTTACTCAGTGGGGTTTTCAGACCGAGTGGCCCTGAAAGAGAACAGGACCACCGTAGATCAATGGCAAACCTTTCACTCTTTCACAGGCCCTCGCTAATCCTTCTCATTTGTCTGCCATTTGTTGAGGCACATTCACAGCTCCCTGAATTTAGGATTAGGCCTTGTTTTGTTACAAAAACAGCCCAAGTTATAATGCTGAATAGATGGACTAAAGGGTGGACGACGGATGAGTGTGTATGTGAGTTTGTGAGCATGTGTGTGTCTGTGTGTGTCTCTGTGTGTGTGTGTGGTTATCAGATATACACTACATACATACATGTATGTTTGACCAAATTCATGAGAGAGCAGGACTCAGGATTGTGTGTTAAATCCCATTTCGTGTCATAAGTGGTGCAAAAATTACAGCTTGTATTTTTCCTATACGGAGGTTTAGTTGCAGATTTTATGTTTAGACAGTAATAAATATCTTAAAATGTGCAGAATCCCCCTCAACACTGTATACTGAGTGATGTGAAACAATATCATGTTTAACACAGTCATAGTGTGATCATTTGTGTTTATGTGGCACAAAAGGTGGCACTTTAAATTGACAACATTTTGGACACAAGTGGGTGTATTACTATATTGTGTTCAGGTCCGATTGCATGCAAGGTCAATAAAAAGCCGCGAAATTGTCTAGAAAATTATGGTTGAATAATCGTTCTTAAAAAAAACACATAGGTTTGAACTATTAGAATATTTACTTTGCATGTTTGGAGCTGAACTTTTGTCCGACGCCTTGTTACTATTTTTTTCTATCACCTGCTTTGAAAGGCCACTGTAGACGAGCTCGAGGTGTCTCTACGATAACTCCTCATTTCACTACAAAGACCATAAAGTGGCAGCTGACTCCAGATGGTCAGGAGATCGCCTGAAAGTTTCCACCTGGCTGTTGGCTTTATCACATCATTTCCAGTGTTACGACATTAAATGTATTCTCCTGTCTTTTTTTATTATTCTTCAAATACATATTTTAATTAAAAATATTCTTTGACAGTCCGAGCACAAACTGATGCGTGGTGCTTTTTTTAACGTGGTGCGCTTCGGCTCCCCTCGTGGTCTTGGCGCTTGGTCGTGCATCTCTGAATTTCTCTAACATGTTTCTTTACAGAGCTTGAGTAAAGTAGTCATAAATATGAGATATGAGTTTACAGATCATTACAATTACTTCTCAGCATTGTGGAGGTTAGTTTAAGGCTCTTTTTGCCGGTTATATCTACAGTCTCGAGAGGTCCCTAATAGGTGGGCCGCGGTCAGGTGCCCGACCCAGACACCGTTGTATCCGGCACTCGACCTACCTATAGATCATTGAGAATTATTACATTTTGACAGAGCGCTTTTATTTTAACCGGCTCACCTTTTCTAGCCTTTGAGGCACTCGTTCATCGGTCAAGGAAACACACCGAGCAGTTGCATGTGTTGTGAATCATATCGCTGATATACACACATGGGAGAGACGGGCGAGAGACCGAATGGTCGGAATAGTACGTGAGTCAGAGAAGTTATGACATGGCGTGCTCCAAAAAGAGAAAAATGGAGAGCGAGACAAGAATGGACTGACTCTTAAATGTTTATTCTTCCAATGGACAGTTCAAAACCAGCATGTCTCATATGTTCACAGACCGTGGCGATTATTTAAAGCGGCGATGTGAAGCGCCACTACGAGACAAAGCACAAATCTTTTGAGCAAACGTACCCACTCACATCCGAAGTGAAGACACAGAATATAAACAATCGAAGAGCCCAATATGATCAGAATCCTCAATGATTTAACAGAAACAGAAATATGGTTGAGTGGTTTCCACAACCACAGATATAGACCTGATATTGGGGCTTTCTTGGGTCGCTTCACACCTCAATGAACTGGATTTAAATCTGCAGGGCAAGAAAAGTAACTTAAATACATTTTGAAACAATATTAAATACTGAACAAAGTAGGGTAGGTGTAATAAGTTAAGGCTAAATCGTGTTCAGTCAGCATTAGTTTGTCACCGCTTCGAAAGCAACGACTTAACGAAACTAAACTAGCTCTGAGAACTTTCCTTTTCCAGAGAAACCAGATATGTGATGCTATAGATGAATGATGTGCATTCACTTATGCAAACTCACAAATTGATAATAACTTTGGAGCTACTTTAGAGGTAATGAACTAGTAATCAGATAGAAATAGGTAATCAGAGTGAAATAGGGTAAAGGTTTCCACTTAGCAATGCAGGTATCATTTACCGTAGCATTGCTCCGTTAAATACAGGGCTTTTAAGTGTTCCGCATGCTGTCTTTTTCATATGTCCTCAACTTCATCTGAGAGCAAAGATAGAGTTCACTGTCCCGAGTCTCTTTTCGAAAATAAATATTTCATAAGAAAGAAGGAAAGCATGAACAAATTGATTCATCACAGTCAAATACCTGCAAAGGAAATGCAATTTCATTAAAGTTGCAATGATTCCCTTTGAAGCCTGGAGTTTGTCCTCGCCGTGCTCCGTCTGAACCCGAGAGGGTGCTCGGACAGTCTTGGCAGCCTGCAGCAGAGCCATCAGACGGAGGCCTTCTCATCACTGAGTGGATTAGTGTTCATGTCTGAAGCCACTTACTGGACATCAGACAGGGCTGCTGAGTGGCACATGCGCCACATTTCCCCTAAAGCCCTGCCATGCCACGCCGCAGGTATGTGGGGCCGAACCGGCCAAACCCCATGTCGGGCATTCTCTGGATGCCTCCAGTCGTGCCAGACACCGGGGGACGAGGTGAAGAGGTGGACGGAGGGATGATTGTGTGAATCAGAATGGATGAGAGGAAAAGTAAGGAAATTAAATGATTGTTTTTCTCATATGGGCGGATAAACCGAAAAGGGTATCATATTAGCGAGACGTACAGAGGAATAAAATGAGAATTATTTGTTCGGTTGAAAGTTAGGGAGAGACAGAGTGAAGACATAGATGCAACAGTGTGTGGATGCGTGGTGACATGCGTGGTGGATGCGTGGTGGCGCAGGTGCCCGACACGCTCTCAGGCCCCAGATTATGGTCTCAAAAATGAGAATTTTAAAGAATAGAAAATAGATTTTTTTTGCTTTCCGGGCAAGAGTTTGATGAGAAGGTTACTACCTCTCTCAGGTCCGCACAGCGGCAGACAATGGTTAGCAAATGGTATGGTTAGCTTAGCATAGCATAGAGCCGGAAAACAGGGATGAACAGCTCTTCTGACTCTGTGCAACGGTTAAAAAAAAGCCACGACAAGCATCTCTAAAACTCCCTATTCAAGACATTATATAAATGAAGTTATATAGACCTAAGTGTGTAAACGGCAAGGGGTTTATGTGCTGAAACTATTTCTTGGCCTGGAGCGGTAAGTTTCACCGAGATGTTGCCAAGCAACCATTGGAGGCTCAAGACTAAACAAATGCGATATAATGTGTTAATTAGCGAGCTTTAGAGGCGCTGGTAAGCACATTTCTTTTTCAACGTTGGACAGAGGCAGGCTAGCAGTTTCCCCCTGCTTCCAGTTTGTAATGCTAACCTCAGCTAATTAGCAGCTGGCTGCAGCTTCAACGTGGTGTAAAGATATGAGAGTGGTCTCGATTTCCTCGTCTAACTCTCATCAAGAGAGAGAATATATCCTCACCCTTAAATTATGTCCCCACCAAGCTTCACATTCGCTATTGTGTGAGCAGAAAAGAAAAAGCAGGAATAACGTGCCATCAACAAATATGTTAAAGTATAGGCCAGAATGAAAATATGTCACACAATGCTACCAAGTGTTCCGCTTACCCAGGGACAAAAAATAAAAATAAATAAAAAATAAAAATAAAACATTATTTTGGGAATGTTTCGGGGACCAAAGAAAGATCTAGAGCGCACAATTATTGTCACACACACACGGACACACGCACACATAAGCCAAGAAGATAATAAGAAATAATAATAATACATAATAAATGATAACTAAATTGTTCCAGTTGTTTGAGTCTACTGCTGATTTTTCTCCGTCCACCATTGTTTCACTCTTTGGTTTTGAGAGACAGCTGTGGGCAACCACAAGCTGCATATAAATAGACCTCTTTATTTAATGTAGACTCAGCTATGATCAACTTTTTTTATACAGACGAGAGTATAAAGGTTGCAACCCACCTGGTAAATTGTCAAAATATAGGAGTGTGAGTCAAATGTATACAAGCAATCGAAATAAAATCTTTAAGAAGACTTTAAGAAGATGATCACAGAGAAGGTGGTGGCAGCCTTAAGGGCACAGACCAGCGGAAGCCGGCCAGCCACATGTTGGCCAACGTCCCAGTCAACATCATAAGGTTGTCTTTGGCTGTTGGTGACTGGAAAAGACCAAAGTCAGTGTCGCTTCATGCAAAGTTTTAGTCGTGCCAAAGCCTATCCACCCTGCCCCTCAAGCCCCGGCTGTGTGAAGTAATTCCTCATACCCGTGAAACCAGACAGACTCTGGGTTTTGTCACGGCGGTACTTTTTCAACACTGAAGTTTGTTGTTTTTTTTATTCAGAGATTAACTGGTGTGTTTTCCTCCTTAAAAGCAGAGATATTCCATGAACAATGTTAAAATCTGCTTTCCTTTTTCCTGTCAGGATATATGACGTGAAGCAGGTGAGAAGGTTTTCGTTGGATCGAGTCCTTCTGCAGTGAGTTGTATCAGACTGTTAGCATTTACTGTTTCCAGGTCTGTCAGCAAGTCGGAGGAGAAAGAACTTGACACCAGCAAGAAAAACTGGATCCACTCCCACCGTGTCTGTAAAACAATCTTCCACTCAAATCCTGGCTGAAACTAAAGCTTAAAAACAAGCTGTAGGTAAAGTGCATACTTTACCATCGCAGACAGGTTGTGGAACAGTACCTGTGACATTTTTACCAAAAGCATTTACCAAAAGCTGCGTCTAGACGAGCCGCGGGGTTCATCTGCAGGCCAAAGAGTGGAGCCTTCAGGACCAATGATAAATCTGTCCTGGCTCGACACGTTTGTACTTTATATGAAGGTTTGAAAACACATGACTTTGAAGCAGTGCCTCTAGAATCGTACTCAACGTTTCTGTGTGTACAGAGTTGGCCCCTTTTAGCTCATAACATCCCATCGTAGCCAGAAAGGAAAAAATCATGGCAGAATAAACTATGATGACGGTACAGAAAAATCAATCTCAACCCTGCTGGCATTTACAGCAATGAAATAAGACAATGTGGTAGGATTCTGTTGCTGTTTCATCAGAAATGTAATTGAATTGGTGGTTTTCCTTTTATATATCGCTGTCCCACTTCATGAACCACCTCACTGTGAGACATGTACCTCGTGTATTTGGAGCGAGATGACATGCTCACTGTGAGTGGCCTTAAAGGCAGCACAGGCAGATGCTACGAGAAGATTCATTAGACGGCTCAATTTGTGACTTTACATTGGATTTGCAGCGATGGAGAAGCGGCACCCTCTGATGGTGAAAAAGCAGAGCAATTCTAAAAGTCTTGTTGCAAACTCTGGCACTCTCTGCTGGATGTTGTGAAGAACTAACAGAGTACCTGTAACAGCTGATGTGGAGTAGATTTTAGAAAAAGGCAACATAATGTAATAAGACTGCACCCCTCTCCCCATCAAGGTTACACTCAAATTAACAATGTTTATTGTGATAGTCAGTAAGTTGTTTTTGGGTAGAGTATAAGCACATATCATGACTATGCTTCAATTTCGAAAGCTGGTGCATTAATATTCATGTGCACATTAATGTAATGTTGCTGCTGGTAAAGGAGGCTTCATGTTAACCTTCCTCTTGTGTTTTAGGTTTTTAAATGCATAAAAGAACCACACACATTTGTTCATTGCATCAAGGCTTTTGGACTTTGTCAGGAACCTCTATTTCAACAAAATAAAAACAAAAAATGTCACTAAATTAGAAAATGCTCTGGTTGAAATTATGACTTTTATGTTTTTAGGGTCGGGTTCGACCCAGTTATAAAAATAGGATTTGCTTGATTGGTTGTTGTTTGCTTGACCTTGCAAATCTATATGTTGTGTTATGACTTTTCATTTTGTGTTTGTATTAAAGTTCTATAAAGTAAATATAGAACTTTAAGTAAATATATGAGTCGAAATTGACCCGTAACACCATTGATGTTACTATAGTTAATAATATTAAAATGAAAAAATAAATAAAACAAATGTATTTAAGAGATGTGTTCTAATACCCCTCAGTAATAGTCAGGTAACACAACAACCTTTTATTTATTTATATGATTCTCTTGAGGTTCATTTGACCATTTATTTAATTGAAATCGAGGGTTATCCTGACAAAGAAAAGGCCCAGAGGCCCACACCAAAAATATTAAAACATACAACAATATTTTCATGGATAAGGAAGTCTAACAAGGTAACCAAGAGATGAGAAACACATTGGATGATACACAGCTGTTTTTTTTAGTGTATTTTATAGCTGATTTAAGACATGGGTCAAAACTGACCCGTTAACATAAGAGATGGTAACAGAAAGCTAACACAAGATGAAGGTTAATACTCACAAAACCTGAGGGTAAGTTAAAGGAGTACTACTCTCCTATTGCTTAACCTTTCTCTGCTTGAGGTGCAGAGACTCTGACCTCTGCCTGCAAATAAAAGGGCCGTACCGAATGCAACACAAATCCAACTGGTGCTTATGGTTTTCAAAAAGCCTTCAAACAATTAAACATGTATTTCATCTGCTGCTGTCTATTATGGTATGGTTTCAAAACTGCAACTGTGTGAACATCAATGCTCAGATCTTGCAGCTGAGAACGGTGGTTTCTGTAGATAAAGATTGTAGCGCAATTCAAAGAAACCTGTGGGTGGTTTCAGGTTGATCAACATTGGTGTTGCATCTCTGTTTTCCACTTCACACGTATACCACCACAGCGAAGGGTCGTTCGATGTGGCTGCAGATTAGTGTTTCCCAGAAGTAACACTAGTACAAAACCCTAACAGATGAGACACGATGGCTCAACCGCTTTCTGGCTGTCAGTCAGTTAAGACTTTACAGTCTTGCACACTTCTGACTGTGAGAATCTAGACACCCCAACCTGTGGTTTCTTTTCTGTTACTCAATTAGGTTTTGGAGCAACATCACACTGATAAAAGCCCCCAACAGCCCAAAGCTCACAGCTAAAAAGTGAAACAAATGATGTTTCACTTCGGTTTATCAAACTAAAGGTCCCCTCGGCTTAAGTGGCTTGGTGTATACAAAAAGACGAAAGTTTAAAAAGTCTCAACAATAATGAAAATACAGTAGTGACAGATGCGTGGATACATGAAGAGAACTAGTGGTTCCTTTAACCCTGCCTCCCAGCCCTCGGCCCAGCATCGTTGTGAGACTCAATCACATGAAGGGAGGAAGGGAATTAACTCTGGATTAGGCTATTATCGCAATTACCAACTTGTTGGGACCTATTGATTTAAATAGGGTCTATTAAAGTGTTCGTACCGGGAAGTTAATTAACCTTCTACAACAGACGTGTCTTTCCAAATGTAAGTCTAAGAGAAAATGTCTTTTTAGGCCCAATGGCATCACGGGACATACCTAGATGTTGTAATTCCAGGGTTTGACCACTAGGCAAAATGTGCTTCAAAGCCTGCCGCTCTTCCTGGAGGCCTCCTCCAAAAGGGAACACTGAAGACATCAAATGGAGGAGCGAAGGAATTGCTTACCGGCACAGACGTGTGTGAAAACTCATCCCACGCTGATCACATAATGCGTGTACGTGCTTCAGGCCACGGAGGCAGCCGAACCACACACTTTATATTCGCTGTAAACAATGGCAATACTGCATTTCTCTGACCACATGCACTCATCACTATAAGACAATTAAAGGTGGAACCTGACGCACAGAGGATGTGGCTGAAGGGGTGTTGTCGAAGCAGACCTTAACCGCAGGGTCCCGTACTGAGCACACTGTGGTATATAAGGATTGACACGACACATCAAAGACAACAGGTTCAGCATCACCATTATGATGCACGCTCTGCACGGGTTTCTGCTTTTGCATCTCCTGACATGTCTTGGACTTCACGGTAAGAACACAGCAACTGGTCATTAGTCTCTGATCACCTAACACTGTGTTAACTCATCCTTCTTTCTTCTCTTATCTTCTCAGCACTTGGGAGTGAGATCATAAATGGTCAAAACGTCCCGGAGAACTTGATGCTGTACATGGCCTCAGTGCAGGTCAATGGAGCTCACCAATGTGGAGGATTCCTCATCAATGAGCACTTTGTGGTCACTGCAGCGCACTGTGAGAGCTCGTGAGTTAACTTTTCTCGAATGATGTAATCTGAAATCCAAAGAACTTAATATTACATGCATTTTTTTTCTACATTGCTGACAACCTCTCAATGATCACTCACTCAGGAATCTCAGCGTCGTTCTTGGTACGCACAATCTCCAGAAAGTTGATAATAACGCAATGAGATACGATGTAAAGGCATGCAAGTTTCCATCTTATGTGAACGTCAAAAAAGGGGATGACATCATGCTCCTCAAAGTGAGTAGAGAGTTAACCAGTCTAACAGTCTCAGGTGAAGCATTTTTACAGTCAAATCTAACTTTCATGTTCTGATGGTTTCAAACGAATGCTGTAAATTGGTTATTCACTTTGTTATTCTGTGTGTGTCCAGCTGTCCAGGAAAGCTCGACTGGGCAAAAAAGTACAACCGTTTCGACTTCCAAACACTGAGATTAAGATAAAAGACAACTCAAAGTGCCGTGTAGCAGGATGGGGTTTCACGAGAACAGGTGCTAAAGCTGTTAAAGTGCTGAAAGTGGTGGACGTGCCGATCGTGAACCTGGAGGTCTGTAAGAACAAATGGAGTCATAGAATGACAAGTCTTCCTGCCAATGTTATCTGTGCAGGTGGATATGGCACCAAAAAAGGATTCTGTCAGGTATGTTTTCTGTCCAGTCATAAAACAAAACAAATTGAATGTCAATGGTTTCTAGTCTGAATGGTTTCAAATGAATCCCCCTCCTTCTCACAGGGTGATTCTGGTGGCCCTCTGGTGTGCAGCGGGAAGGCTGTTGGTGTCGTGTCTTTCAACTTGGGAGGAAACTGCGACTATCCAAATGTACCTAACGTCTATACAAATATATCCAAATACCTTCCCTGGATCAAAAAGATTCTCAAGCAAAATGATTGTTAAATGTAATGATTCAGCATTCTTTCATTGTCCTCTATTGCACTGACTCCTCATCTCTAGAACAGCTGTCCACCGCCACACATGGTCAGCTGATGTCTTTAAACTCACTTTTATAAAAATGGCCTTTCTTAAAAGCTGTCATCCTTTCTGCCTTATCATGAGATGGCTGATATGTCGTATAATAATGTTTTTTTTCTTGTGTATGCCTTGTGAATTTTCAAACTTTCAAACTTTTGCTTTTAGAGTGCTCTATAAAGAAAACATATTACTGTGAAGGTATTGCTGTATTCAAGTTTCCTTGTCACCGTTTGTTTTATATCTAAAATGAAAATAAAACATAACTTTTCAATGTCAAATGCTGTATTTTAATTACTGTATTTATAGAAAAAATATATATGTAGAGGGTTTCTTTCCAAAAGGTAGTTTGTTGTATAATATATTATTTAAAAGGCCCTGCAGACAATGAAACTCAATACTAGACTAAAAGGCAACTCTTTCCTGGTGTATTTTCTATAGCTGATGAAGAGCATTTTCAAATCAAATTTGCAAGACCTTAAAGCAAAAATTATACAAATAGGAAATACACCTTTGTTTAATCCTCAGCACAAGCCTGTTGTTTTGGTTTTAATAACCATGTTGAATTTATTACCATAGTGTTCTAGGTATATTTGTCAAAGTACAGATGGTTAAATTTGCACAAAGCCAGTATCCCCAGTCGAAAAGTATTTTGTAAGACACTTTGTAAGACGAAACAGCAAAACTGTTGCAAAGCTGTTTCATAACAGTGACTGCACTGATGCTCAGACCTGAATTTGGAAACTGTGGTTTCTGTGGTTCATAGTTTGTCACAGAGTTGAGACAAATGTGTCAGTGGGCTGTTTCAAGTTGATCCACTTAATGTTAAAGTCTTGCATTTGTATAAAACTGGAGGATGGCTTGATGTGGTGGATTAGTATCCACAGTCAGGGAGAGGAGAGGGTTCAAAAGAGTGTCAGAAACCAGAGAGACAGACAAAATTAAGCTTAAGTTCAATCAGGAAGGATAACTATAGCTTCATTCTCTGGCCCTCTCACTCTCTCAACTCAATCAGTTGAATGGGGGCGTTCACTCTTCCAGTTAAACCAATCAGATTCGGGCCACAACCTCTGTGAGCCAATCATCTCGTTGCTGTTGAGGTTTAAAAACTGTTTCTTTATATCTTTAACAATTAAAATGTGCTTATAGTTATGGATCACCAGTACAAGCACAAATAACACTGCTGGTTTGACTGTTGATGAAAAATATAATATATGAGTGCAAAGTCGCTTGTGATATGAAGTGGAATTAAATGTGAGAGGCCTCATTATACCTGTTACGATGCCTTTAACATGTCCTTTCTATACAATCCGGCTTCAATTCCCCACCTCACCATCGGCCTCTGAAATGTCCGCATGCATAGGTCAGAGTTTCCGTGCATGTGGGCCTATATTCTCCCATCAATTTTTGTTTGTTTTGTTCACAAAGTTTGCATTCGAAGTGGCGTACGCCTCTTTCCGACCCTGTTTTGTTCGTACGCAATGGTTATAAATGAGACCCCAGGACTCCGACTCCTCTGGGAAGTCCTGAGCACCTCCTCTGTGGCTGTGTGTGTGTGGCAGCATCCAAAGCAAGGACCAGAAATCCACTAACACCAATGTTCTGTTTTTAACTGCATATGTCGGCATATATCTTGGTTATAAATGCGATCTGGGGGGGATCGAACCTCCTGAAGGACATGCAGCATAGTAAGCACAAACGTACACGTAGTTTTGCATCAGTATTCTTTCACCGTGTTGGAGAGGTATTGTCACATCTGCATTGCTTCATCCGTGCTTTCTATTTGACTGAAGTGCAAGGTAAATTAGTGCATTCAATTAATAATGTAATTGTCTATTCTGTCGATCAGGATGAATGTGCATCACACAACTCTCTCTCTCTCTGTCAGAAGGATGACAGACACATTGTTCGGCTTGGAGTGAGGGAGGTTCGTAATGCACTGCAGGACGTGGCGCCTACTAGTGGTCAAAAAGCAGAGAAGCTATGCAACCTTTCGGTCTGATTCCGGCCCTCTCTGTATAATTACAAGGGTTTAAAATTGTGTAATTGTGTAATCCGGAAGATGACATTATAACCAGACAGCAACAGCTTGCATTTATGAATATGGGAACTGTGTGCGAGTATAGATTTGAAGAGAAAAACACTGAACTGTTTGATTTACCTATCTAATCAGCCTAATTGTTTCTCAACACAGATGCAATCCATTGCCTGAAGGACGATACGCGTGTGTAGACATCAGGGGTCCTGGGGTCTCCGCATCGGCGTCCAGAGAAGGAGACGACGCCTGCTGCAGCTCCATCACACACCAACGGGCCACCTGAATCCCCCTGAAACAGAAAAGAATACAAGACACTTAACAGAAGGGACGCTTTGTTTAAAATAGACATTTGTTTTCTTCTGTGCTCAACATTAGTTGCTTTCTGCACGCCTAAAATAAGGCGGCATCATTTGGCACCGGGGAAAAACAGATCTCGCCATTAACAAGATAATCTCAGATCTTTACAAAAGATGTTTAGCGTCTCTCCAACTTTACACAGAACTCCTCCAAAGGTTAGTTTGAGTGCTTGATGTCCTGCCAGTGCGCTCTCTTACCGAGCAGAAGCCTTGAAAGACGCGGGCCCCCGTGCCACAAACCATAGTCCTGGTGATCGGAACAGTTTGCCATCTGCGACGACATGTCTGCTGTCGCAGGAGGGTCACGTTGAGGAGGGTCATTGGTGGTGTAACAACATATGTGGCTTTTAGATTTCCGAAACAGGGCTTCATATTTGATGCAAAATATAACCGCCTCCGGTTCAAACTGCCATTATGTTTCAGCCAAAAATCTACTGATGCACTGAAAGCTAGACACTTGTTTGACAAAGGTAAACATTTCGGGATAAATGGTAGTTATAGTCCACAAAGTGGCATATTTGTTTGTGTGTATGTATGTGTAGTTTATTCCTAAATGGTAGCGCTTGAATTTAAATCATCCAAAGTGTGATGGGTTATTTCTCTTTTCATTGCATTGCATCACATGAGTTCTTAAGACAGACATAAGCCAGACAAAAAGTATGCAGTTATAAATATATGTAAGTATGGTACAGCGATTGTACAATATACGGTAATCAAAACTTTTAACACTGAAACATCATGATTACCCAAAGCGATTATACTAGTGCAATAGTAAAATAAAACACTGGTTTCGTAACTGTGCCGTGTCACTCAAAACTGAAGGAGGAAACTGGTTTGTGTGGTTCATCTGATACTGTCAAATATGTTTTGAGTAGGTCTTTTTACCCCCCAAAAAAACAGCCAAATGATGAAAATTGCAGATTCCCAAAAAGATACTAAAATCATTACTATCTGGTATCTTAGCATTAACGTCTCCTTTTTCAAAAAAGAGAAAAACACTGAACTGTTTGATTTGATGACGGGATCGTTATCAACCCACTGCCTCGGACACTCACAGGACAATTACATTAATGTCTCCTTTTTCAAAAAATAGATGTACAACAAAGTGTTATTGCATCATCAAATTCACCCAATGTAAGTCTACTTATTGTGAACTTGTGAGGGGAAGTGGGTCCACAATGAAAAATATGTAAAGATGCTCCAAATAAATGAAGAGGAAAATCCAGATTGCATTAATAGAGTGACCCGTATGGACACAGTGACACATTTTGACTTCCACAATACAGAATCCTGGTGTTGCACCAGAATTATCCAGTTATTGAATCAATCCAACAAAAATCACTTAATGTTGCTCAAGAATATTCATAAAAAATGGAGAAAGGAGGCCTAGAGCCCTTTTAAGCCCCTTCTTTTAAATTTTAGTTAAACTGTGTAAAACATTACAATAATCATGAACAAATATATTGATGCTACACATCAAATTAAACAAGAAAACCTGGGCTACAATACTTAGTCAGCCATTTCAACACAACTCAAACAACAACTAAAATAATTATTAAAATAAAATAGTTATAATTTTGTCACGAGTCAGCCCACTCTGCATGTTTCCGGAACTAGCAGCCCGTAGCTTAGTGCTATCAGAAAAAGACAAATAGCAAAAAGCAAGACAATTTCACACAGATTCCAAATCTATTCCAAATCCCTCTGCCGCAAAGCATCACCGAGATACGAACCAAAGAACACAGCAACATAAATCGCACAGTCAGCACATTTTGAAACTTTATTTTTTGTTGTTGAAAAAATGCATTTCCCCCAGTAAATCCACACTGATGCAAGTTTATTGAAATCATAAGCCACATACAAGTGAAATATAAGGTTTGCTACATGAAAAAATTCAAATGTCACAGATGCGCGAAAATATGCGCAAATGTGCCGAAAGGCAAATTTTGGAAACCTCGTCTGAGTTCTCTCTGTACTTTACCTCTCTGACTTTGTTCTGCTTCACTTTTTCAAGTGAAAACATTGCAGAGAGACTGTTCACAAATTGTGCTATGATTTGGGAGAGCCTCAGGGCAAAGTGAAGCATCATTTCAAGGATATAATCATCCTGAAAGTGCTTTTTTTTATAGGCGGACATGAAACTTCTATTTTTTCTGTGTTTCAATCTTTATTTACTCTTAGCCAGCAACATATATACTAATATTTACACATCTGACCAAAAGCTCACATGGGTTTCCTTTATTATAACACCAAAAGTATTCAAATAGCCCTTGTGGTTGCAGAGATACACCCTTTTTAGTTTGGGTATGCTATTTCGAGCAGAAAACCTAAAAACTGCCATGGGGCTTAAAAGGTTCAAGAGGCTGAAATTGTCCTAAATATAAAAGTGATTAATGAACGACAGGAGAGGTAAAAGAGGAAGAATGTGACAGAATGTGTAAAACTCATAAAGTGCTTCATGCCGTTGAGGCATCAGATATCATCAATGCAAAAAAAAACATACATTGCAAACTTGCAAACAGATTGATCAAAGGATGCGGTCAAGTCAAGATAAAGCAGATGATAATCACGCAGGCCAACACATCACACGTATAAAAGGTCTACATGACAGCCCCAAGAAGAAAGACAGGTCACTTGTCTCTCTGGCATCATGCTCGCTCTGCACAAGTTTCTGATGTTTCTTCTCCTGGCGTCTCTCGGTCGAAACGGTAAGATTCCCAAAACATTATTAACATTTTCCAACCATGTAATGTGAGTTTAAACTAATTTGGATTTTCTCATCTTTGCAGCAGATGGGAGTGAAATCATAGACGGGGCCAACGCCCCGGAGAACTCCATGCCGTATATGGCCGCGGTGTTCAGCGGGACTAACGTCGTCTGTGGAGGGTTCCTGATCCGGGACAACTTTGTGCTCACTGCTGCACATTGTCATGACTCGTGAATAACATTACCTTCCAGTAATCTTTAAATCATGTAACTGTAAATCAATTGAAGAAGAAAAAAAAGATGTCAAGATATAAAAACCAACATTTTTCATTTATAAATTATTATTATACATTATAATTTTGCTCTGACAACTGCTCTGTTTTCTCTCATTCAGTGACGTTACACATGTTGTTCTTGGCACCAACAATGTTCACGGTAGTGATGGAGTGAAAATATCGATTGACAAAACTATCAAACACAAATCTTGTCAAACTAACAACTTACTCAATGGTTATGACATCATGCTCCTCAAAGTAAGTACACATTCTCAGGTGACATCATACATTTGTTGGGTCATCTTTTTTATTATTATTATCATCTCCGTATTCCAGCAATTGTTTGTTCAAATTAAATAAAAACAATGTGTGTTATAACATTTGTTTTAATGTTGTGTTTCTCCAGCTGAGTACGAAGGTTGAACTGGGCAACAAGATACAAACCATTCATCTTTCCACAACTGAAATGAATCCGTCAGCAAAGTGCAAGGTGGCTGGATGGGGCGCTACAAAGAGTCTTGGTGACGTTGTTGACGATCTGAAGGTGGTGGATGTCTCCATCATCAACCTGCAGTACTGTAAGAGTAGGTGGGGCCATCTTCCCAACAATGTTATCTGTGCAGGTGGTGATAATACGGGAAAAGGAATCTGTCAGGTGTGTTTCCTTTCTGTTAACACAACATGTCGCCTGGTATAGAAGTGCAACAAACGTCTAATATAACACGATGAATAACCAAATGAATCCTCCTCCTCCTCACAGGGTGATTCTGGTGGTCCTCTGGTGTGCAACAGGAAGGCTGTTGGTGTTGTGTCTTTCAACGACAGAAAGAAGTGCGATTACAAAGAGAACACCGATGTACCCAACGTCTACACCGATGTATCAAAGTACCTGAAGTGGATCGAGACCCAAATCAAAGCTAATGAGTGAAAATCTAGCACAGCGCACACTCACTGTAATATGGAGGTTTTGCAGTCAGTCAGTGTGACCGAAATTCAAAATAAAAGTTTGTTTCAAATACCGCGTTTGATTTCCTTCATGCCATCTGAAAAAACAAATGGTGTTTAAGTGAATAAAAGCAACAGTAATAATAATGGTAATTGTGAATGTGTGAATCGAATAACTTAGATTCTTTCTTTCCTTGCTATTATGGTCTGTGAAGCATTAATCAAAAGGTGCCTTATTAGAAAGTGGTAGTATGTTAACTGTTTAAAATTACTCATTTGCTTTGGCCATACCAATTAAATTAAAGCTGAAAAAAACGGACAGAATGCACAGAAGTAGGTCAGTGAGGACACTCGTTAGGAACTTAAAGAAAAGTATATAATTTAAAACAATAAAACTTAGAAAGGTGCATCTGCAATGACCACTGCTGTACTGCATGATTGGATGAACACAACCCAAAACTAGCTTGTGTGTACTGCTAGTTCCGTTAGCTGTTAGGGAAACATACCGTACACATAACTAATAACTGAGTTAATAAATAAGCTCACATCTTATAACTCAGCTGTGTTATCACTAGCAGCCCCTCGCAGACGGTTTAAGGGTAGTGTGTGAGGAGTTACCAGGCAGTTAAAGGCGGTTCAAAGCAGCCAGTAAAAGATGTTCTGAGAAAGTGTGAGTGACCGCAACCACGAGGGGCCCTTTGGTGAGCATTCAGCCATAATTGGGCACCTAAAATGTCCTGCATTTCGTTTCAGTAGAACACAAGATTAAGATTAGCCACGGAGAGACACAGACATGCCCGCTAATTCAGTCATGCACACACACACACACACACACACACACACGCACACACACACACACACACACACACGCACACACACACACACACACACACACACACACACACACACACACACACAATCTCATGATCATCCTAGAGGGGCGGGGGAAAAACATAATGTGTGAATTAACTGAAAAAGAAACGGAGCTATTTTCAACCCTAACCCCTGTTCCCTACCCTTTACCTCCTAACCCCTGCTCCCTACCCTTTACCTCCTAACCCCTGCTCCCTACCCTTTACCTCCTAACCCCTGCTCCCTACCCTTCACCTGCTAACCCCTGCTCCCTACCCTTTACCTCCTAACCCCTGCTCCCTACCCTTCACCTGCTAACCCCTGCTCCCTACCCTTTACCTCCTAACCCCTGCTCCCTACCCTTCACCTGCTAACCCCTGCTCCCTACCCTTTACCTCCTAACCCCTGCTCCCTACCCTTCACCTGCTAATCCCTGTTCCCTACCCTTCACATGCTAACCCCTGCTCCCTTCCCTTCACCTGCTAACCCCTGTTCCCTACCCTTCACCTGCTAACCCCTGTTCCCTACCCCATTTTTCACATTTAATAGTATATACATATTCAAATCTATAATAGAAAGTGAGAGTCCTTTTGTGTATGTAAATGTGATTTGCTTGATATATGTAAAAATACATCAAATCTTTCTTATAATATATACATATAAATAGATATATAATATATATACTGTATACATAATAATAATTATTAATAATAATAATATATAATAAAGTATAAATATATATTCAAGAGCAGATCATAATGCCGGCTTTAATAGTGCATTATCAAGCAAATTTGCAATGTAGTGGCTACAAGGTGAACCTGGACACCCTAAAGGTTTAGGGCAGTAGTTTGTAATTTGTATTCTTTACTCATTTTCATCTTTTAAAAATTGGAAATTTCACTTTCTATTCAGGAATAATGTGTTTGTGGGTAATGCAACGTAATGTAATTCTTCTGCAAAGAGCTGCTCGACCAACAACTGAGCCTCTCAGCTGTATGCGATTAAAAATGTACATTTTATATTCACAGGTATTAAGTATTAAGTACTTATGATTTTAGTAACACTGTTGAGCTCAACTGAACCCTGGAGAAAGAACCTTTGCATTTGTTTTATTGACTGGAATACAATGTTATATCTCTTGATGAAGAACGTTATCACAGAATGTGAATTAAGACAGATTTTTAAATTGAGATTCATTTGGAACGGCCATATTTTAATCAACTTAATTTCTTTACAAAGTGAACAACTAAATAACACAGACGCAGCACTGAGGCTCTTTTGTGTGGATGACCTTGACAATCTTTGACTTGTGTAACAAAGTAGCTGAACCACAGGAATCATCGTTTCCATGTTCACAATGACACCAGACTCCAACACACACACACACACACACACACACACACACACACACACACACACACACACACACACACACACACACACACACACACACACATATGTTTTACTATATAGTAAATTAAATAATGATGAGATCATGATTATGATTGGAAAAGGGTTGAAATTGCTCCGTTTCTTTTTTGGTTAATTACACATATTTTTTGTCCCCCGTCAATCATGGGATTGTGTGTGTGTGTGTGTGTGTGTGTGTGTGTGTGTGTGTGTGTGTGTGTGTGTGTGTGTGTGTGTGTGTGTGTGTGTGTGTGTGTGCATGACTGAATTAGCGGGCATGTCTGTGTCTCTCCGTGGCTAATCTTAATCTCGCGTTCTACTGAAAGAAAATGCATGACATTTTAGGTGCCCAATTACGGCTGAATGCTCGCACAAGGGCCCCTCGTGGTTGCGGTGACTCACACTTTCTCAGAACATCTTTTACTGGCTGCTTTGAACCGCCTTTGACTGCCTGGTAACTCCTCACACACTACCCTTAAACCGTCTGCGAGGGGCTGCTAGTGATAACACAGCTGAGGGGGGGTAACGTGTTTGGCTAACAGCTAACACCATGTGCAGTGTGTTTCGCTAACAGCTAACGGGAGTAACAGTACACACAATGCTGTACCTCGCTGCAACTCAGCTGTTGCTACACGGACAGAAATCTTGGCGAGATTTTATAGTGTCTCATACGACAACTTCGAGCCAATGGTCTGGATTCATTGCTGCTTGATTTTGGGGTTGAATGAAGCGCGTTTCACTACACCTTACAGGACATTGGGGTTTCCAGAGAGAGGGTGGCCTTTCTAAGTTTTATTGTTTTAAATTATATACTTTTCTTTAAGTTCCTAACGAGTGTCCTCACTGACCTACTTCTGTGCATTCTGTCCATTTTTGCAGCTTTAGTTTAATTGGTATGGCCAAAGCAAATGAGTAATTTTTTAACGGTCAACATGCTACCACTTTCTAATAAGGCACCTTTTGATTAATGCTTTACAGACTAGTCATTTATAAGAGCAGGGAAATAAAGAATCTAATTCGCTATCCACTTGATTCAAACATTCACAATTACCATTATTATTACTGTTGCTTTTATTCACTTAAACACCATTTGTTTTTTCAGATGGCATGAAGGAAATCAAACGCGGTATTTGAAACAAACTTTTATTTTGAATTTCGGTCACACTGACTGACTGCAAAACCTCCATATTACAGTGAGTGTGCGCTGTGCTAGATTTTCACTCATTAGCTTTGATTTGGGTCTCGATCCACTTCAGGTACTTTGATACATCGGTGTAGACGTTGGGTACATCGGTGTTCTCTTTGTAATCGCACTTCTTTCTGTCGTTGAAAGACACAACACCAACAGCCTTCCTGTTGCACACCAGAGGACCACCAGAATCACCCTGTGAGGAGGAGGAGGATTCATTTGGTTATTCATCGTGTTATATTAGATGTTTGTTGCACTTCTATACCAGGCGACATGTTGTGTTAACAGAAAGGAAACACACCTGACAGATTCCTTTTCCCGTATTATCACCACCTGCACAGATAACATTGTTGGGAAGATGGCCCCACCTACTCTTACAGTACTGCAGGTTGATGATGGAGACATCCACCACCTTCAGATCGTCAACAACGTCACCAAGACTCTTTGTAGCGCCCCATCCAGCCACCTTGCACTTTGCTGACGGATTCATTTCAGTTGTGGAAAGATGAATGGTTTGTATCTTGTTGCCCAGTTCAACCTTCGTACTCAGCTGGAGAAACACAACATTAAAACAAATGTTATAACACACATTGTTTTTATTTAATTTGAACAAACAATTGCTGGAATACGGAGATGATAATAATAATAAAAAAGATGACCCAACAAATGTATGATGTCACCTGAGAATGTGTACTTACTTTGAGGAGCATGATGTCATAACCATTGAGTAAGTTGTTAGTTTGACAAGATTTGTGTTTGATAGTTTTTTCAATCGATATTTTCACTCCATCACTACCGTGAACATTGTTGGTGCCAAGAACAACATGTGTAACGTCACTGAATGAGAGAAAACAGAGCAGTTGTCAGAGCAAAATTATAATGTATAATAATAATTTATAAATGAAAAATGTTGGTTTTTATATCTTGACATCTTTTTTTTCTTCTTCAATTGATTTACAGTTACATGATTTAAAGATTACTGGAAGGTAATGTTATTCACAAGTCATGACAATGTGCAGCAGTGAGCACAAAGTTGTCCCGGATCAGGAACCCTCCACAGACGACGTTAGTCCCGCTGAACACCGCGGCCATATACGGCATGGAGTTCTCCGGGGCGTTGGCCCCGTCTATGATTTCACTCCCATCTGCTGCAAAGATGAGAAAATCCAAATTAGTTTAAACTCACATTACATGGTTGGAAAATGTTAATAATGTTTTGGGAATCTTACCGTTTCGTCCGAGAGACGCCAGGAGAAGAAACATCAGAAACTTGTGCAGAGCGAGCATGATGCCAGAGAGACAAGTGACCTGTCTTTCTTCTTGGGGCTGTCATGTAGACCTTTTATACGTGTGATGTGTTGGCCTGCGTGATTATCATCTGCTTTATCTTGACTTGACCGCATCCTTTGATCAATCTGTTTGCAAGTTTGCAATGTATGTTTTTTTTTGCATTGATGATATCTGATGCCTCAACGGCATGAAGCACTTAATGAGTTTCACACATTCTGTCACATTCTTCCTCTTTTACCTCTCCTGTCGTTCATTAATCACTTTTATATTTAGGACAATTTCAGCCTCTTGAACCTTTTAAGCCCCATGGCAGTTTTTAGGTTTTCTGCTCGAAATAGCATACCCAAACTAAAAAGGGTGTATCTCTTATTATCATCTGATAAGATTATCATCTGCTTTATCTTGACTTTTAACCGCATCCTTTGATCAATGCCTGTTTGCAAGTTTGCAACGTATGCTATTGTTTTGCATTGTCTTTTTGCATTGATGATATCTGATGCCTCAACGGCGTGAAGCAGTTCATGAGTTTCACACATTCTGTCAAATTCTTCTTCTTTTACCTCTCATGTCGTTCATTAATCACTTTTATATTTAGGACAATTTCAGCTACTTGATTTAGTTAACTCTAGGCCTCCTTTCTTCATTTTTTATGAATATTCTTGAGCAACATTAAGTGATTTTTGTTGGATTGATTCAATAACTGGATAATTCAGGTGCAACACCAGGATTCTGTATTGTGGAAGTCTAAATGTGTCACTGTGTCCATACGGGTCACTCTATTAATCCATTCTGGATTTTCCTCTTCCATTTATTTGGAGCATCTTTACATGTTTTTCATTGTGGACCCACTTCCCCTCACAAGTTCACAATAAGTAGACTTACATTGGATGAATTTGATGATGCAATAACACTTTGTTGTACATCTCTTTTTTGAAAAAGGAGACATTAATGCAAAGATACCAGATAGCAATGATTTTAGGGTCTTTTTTAGAATCTGCATTTTCATCAATTGCTGTTGGGGGTTTTGGTAAAACAGCCTACTCAAACATTTTTTCTGAATTTATGTGACAGTATCAGATAAACCAGAGTGACACGTCACAGATATGAAACCAGTGCACTATATTTATTATCACGCACCATGCATTTTTCTGAATTCATGTGACAGTATCATGAACCACACAAACCAGTTTCCTCCTTCAGTTTTGAGTGCCACATCACAGTTATGAAACCAGTGCACTAGTATAATCGCTTTGGATAATCATCACAAGTTTCCGTGTTAAAGGTTTTGATTATTGTACAATCGCTGTACCATACTTACATATATTTATAACTGCATACTTTTTGTCTGGCTTATGTCTGTCTTAATAACTCTCTCACTCAATGTGATGCAATGCAATGAAAAGAGAAATAACCCATCAGACTTTGGAAGATTTAAATTCAAGCGCTACCATTTATATGGAATATATGGAATTATATGGAATAAACCACAACCCACATACACACAAACAAATATGCCACCTTGTGGACTTTAACTACCATTTATCCGGAAATGTTTACCTTTGCCAAACAAGTGTCTAGCTTTTAGTGCATCAGTAGATTTTTGGCTGAAACATAATGGTAGTTTGAACCGGAGGCGGTTATATTTCCAACGGCACCGGTTTCTTGCATCAAATATGAAGCCCTGTTTCGAAAATCTAAAAGCCACATATGTTGTAACACCACCAATGACAACAGGACATGTTAGCAAACACAATGAAGCAACAAAGACCACAAAATAAGCAAGATATTTTCCTAAAAAACGACAAGCCCATGAGTAGAAGGTGTGGATTTGACCAGAGACCATGGCAACCAGTTACCTGCTACTGCTGCTCTTCGTCCTCAATGGTAAGCAGTCGATACGCAGCAAAGACATTATTTATCTGCATTTACTACAAAGCAGAAAAAACACCTGGATAAACACATAATGCATTGTGATTTTGTGTTTCAGGAGCGGAGGGTTCTCATATTGTTGGAGGCAGAGACGCTGCCCCGCAATCGCGCCCCTACATGGCCTCGCTGCAACTCCGAGGTCGCCACAACTGTGGGGGAGTCCTGGTGAGAGAGGACTTTGTGCTCACTGCGGCACATTGCCAGATACCCAGGTAGGATCTTTTTTAAAAGACCAATGTGTTTTTCTGTTTTCAATTCCGTCTGGAAATCCACTTGCAGGGACTTTTTTAGTTTGCCAGGCGTAAGTAATCCGTTATAGTAAACACCACATTTGTTTTATTTATTTGTCAAACTGAAGCTAGGTTACAAGCAGGAGTCATTTTGAAACAGTTTTTCCTGGTACATGGATGCTGTCTTTGGCAAATGTTCACAGAGATTATTACCAGCCTTAAGAGCATATATTATGTCCAGTAATCACTACATTCTGATCTCCAGATCATACACAGTTGTACTTGGAGCCGGCTCCCTGACCGCTAATGAGCCTGCAAAGCAGGAGTTCAGTGCAGTCACATCCTTCCCACATCCCAACTATAATGGACATGCAAATGACATCATGCTCTTGAAGGTGAGGACAGTTTAAATTGTTTTGTTTATTACACTACATCAGACTTTAGGCAGAAGAATGATCCTAATTACTGTTTCTAGTTTGCACAAAAGCACACAACATGACTTTGAGATTACATTTTTCACCATTGATGTCCTTGTTTCAGCTCGACCGTCGAGCCCAACTGACTGCAGCAGTGCAGCTGATCCCTCCGAAAACGGGCAGGCTGAATGCATCCAGTCAGTGCATCACCGCTGGCTGGGGGGATGTCGGGGATAACGGCACCTTACCAAACAGACTCCAGGAAGTCAACGTGACCCTCCTGCGACAGCAGACATGTCGTCGCAGATGGCAAACTGTTCCGATCACCAGGACTATGGTTTGTGGCACGGGGGCCCGCGTCTTTCAAGGCTTCTGCTCGGTAAGAGAGCGCACTGGCAGGACATCAAGCACTCAAACTAACCTTTGGAGGAGTTCTGTGTAAAGTTGGAGAGACGCTAAACATCTTTTGTAAAGATCTGAGATTATCTTGTTAATGGCGAGATCTGTTTTTCCCCGGTGCCAAATGATGCCGCCTTATTTTAGGCGTGCAGAAAGCAACTAATGTTGAGCACAGAAGAAAACAAATGTCTATTTTAAACAAAGCGTCCCTTCTGTTAAGTGTCTTGTATTCTTTTCTGTTTCAGGGGGATTCAGGTGGCCCGTTGGTGTGTGATGGAGCTGCAGCAGGCGTCGTCTCCTTCTCTGGACGCCGATGCGGAGACCCCAGGACCCCTGATGTCTACACACGCGTATCGTCCTTCAGGCAATGGATTGCATCTGTGTTGAGAAACAATTAAGCTGATTAGATAGAATGGTAATATGTCAGCATGCTTGAATGGGATCTACTTTTCAAGATAAGGCCCTTTTTAATATACAAACACGTGACGTCGTGTTGTTTTATTTCTGTTTAACAACACAGTGACAACACGGTGAATGAAATGAGATGATAAATTGTGTTACTTTTTGTTTTTGCAAAATAATCAATAAATACAAAACACGCCAAAAGTGTTCAGTGAGTTGAATATAATCTAAAATGGTAAGTGGAAGAAGAAAGTTACATTTGAAAAATGTACATACAGTGACAGCACTATAAAACCATGAATTATGTCTTTACAACTTTGGAGAAAAAAATATTTTGTAGGTCCTGTTTTGTTCATGTTTGCATATTTAGTTGGTATAGGTCATTGCATTAAAAAACAATAAAAGGCGTGCTATTCAGTTGAACGTTTAGTTAGCAGGGTGATATCATGCCCACTAATAGCCTGTAACTTGTAAACTGCAACCGGGATGTGCAACTCTAATTATAGTGTAATTAATAACGTGGCATAATTCTGATAGCTTCCTTCTTTAAAAGTCCACGAAGCCATAGAAATATTGTAATGATTAGTGCTCAACTTACGTTACATCCATTCAGGTTACTCACGGTTTGCTGTCCAGCGGTAGTTCAGTAGATGAAGCTGATGATGAATGAAGTGTGTGTATTGGTGTGTGCGTAACTACGCGGCAAAAACAAGAATAAAGCTATGCCGCGGCAACCCAGAGTAACGAAAGAAGGTCACTTTTACTTTGTCAAATGAACAAGTAACTCAACCTCTTTAAAACACGTTGAAAAACTACTGCGGCTGCATGCACCGTGCCCTCAGCGGGTACTGAAGCCAATGACGTCATCAGCGGGTGCCAATTTATTAACAACGTATTACCTCGGTTATAGCAACGACAGCCTAACATTACACTTGTATTCATATAAAGACATTTTGCTTATTCTTTTTTTTCGCCTCTATTATTGATCATATATGCTCAGGTGATAGTGGCGCATTGAAGTTATGCAGAGAGGGGGCGTATTTCAGCACGTTGAAATGCAATGTTTTCTGTAAGATTTCATTTGGGACAATGTATGAATACCTGTAAAACATCTGTGACGGCAGGGTGCCCAGATATTCCCAATCATGTGTGCATACTCTAAATGCGTGTCGAGTGGTGAACGGGACTAGCTGCCCATATGGATGTATGCATGGTAGTGATATGCATTCAGATAATATGTCAATGCATCATCTATACAACCATCGCGTGCTCCCATTTGCACACTGTACTTGCAGGGTTGAATCATGCAAATATAGTTCGTGCATGCTCGCGTTTAAGGTTTAAATATAACCAAAATACGTCACATAATTGTATTCAAGATGTGTAATTTCCTCTGCAGCAGTGGTGTAGACTAGAGGACGAAATGTGTCGCAAGCTTTGTGGTGTTATGCCATCTTATTTTCTGAAACTGACGATGCAAAATGTTGTCGTGGGCAGTACATGATAAACAAAGAGTGAACTTGGAAACATAATCATAAGAACGCTACATTTATTGCTAATGTTGCTTGCACACGTATCATGCGCTGTCTGCCCCTTTAAGTCAAATTCAAGGAAACTCTGGCGTCACAGAAAATCCCGGCCTCACTTCGCCTGTTGTGGTCGGTCGGGTTGTGGACGTTTGCATGTCAATCACACGCTCTAATGCCGTAATTACGCTATTTCCGAAAACACCCGAACGCAGCATGCAGTACTGCCTGCAACACCTGTGTAACTTCGGTCGTTAAAAGTCCACAATCACCGTCGAAAAAAACTCAAACTCCCGGCGTCCACTGCGCGCGTGTTCGCGTCCGTCTCCGCGGTCGTGGTGACCGAGGGCTCGCCGGGAACTCGAGTCTCGTCTCTGCATCTCCCATTTTCCACAGGTTTCGCGAGATTTACGCAGGCGGGTTTGGTGTGTGGCAGCATTTCTCTGCCAGACGAACTGAACAATACTGACATGACATCTGCGTAAAGGTAACGAAGGCATTATCCGAGGCTGTTAACGCCCAGTTGTTGCCGGTGTTGGTTACCTGTCGGCCGGTGGGGGACACCGAAGAGCGCGTGTAGCTCCAGCTAGCCGCCTCCACTTCTCTTACAGTAACATCTGCATTGAGGTGGAAGCTAGGACAGACGAGTGGCATTGATAACCTACAGCGTGAGGTGTAGGTGTGTTGGATTTAGTCCAGCACAGGTGGTATGACGGCATGCCTCAGCGCGCAGTTTATCGGACTCGCCTCATCATATGTTACATGTATATTGCTAATGTGTAAGTTGTGTCCACTGTAATGCACCCGGCTAACGTCACATACTGTACATTCGTCAGATACAGTGAAATGGCTGACACAACTTCAAGAGAATATGTCAGCCGTAGTTTTTTTTTTTTGCAGTGGCTTTTTAAATCCTTTAACTGAGGCCGTGCAATGCAATAATATGACAAAACGTGCACAGACGTTACAAACAGTGACCTCCATGGCTGTGTAGTTAAAGTAAATAACCAGGAAGTTGTTCCATCGTGCTACTCTATTGGCTGCTGGAGGTGTCAGTCTCGGGTCTCTGCAGACAGGCCAGCCTCTCAGCAGAAGCAGAGGCCTTCCTCATGCTGGAGTAGAACAGTGCATGTGAAGTTTGGCAGCTGTCCTGCTCACTCACACAATAACTGAACCATGCCCTGTCTTTTCTCTGAACCAGTAGCCTTTGACTCTCTGGAGGCATGTCCAAGAAAAGGGGCAGGTATGTGGAAACAAAGCTACTGTGCATGTCATCACGTGATGCCGTGAGCGGTGGTTTCTGAGCAGAATAGTATATTACATACTATAATGTCACAAACATGTCAATGTGATTAACCCAGGATTACATACAGCACTGTAAATAATAACCACTGTATTGGATTTATGTCTGGAGTTTTTTAATTTCAATAACCAGCTGCATATAATGTAGTTTTTTTTTGTTTTATGGTGGCAGCCGCTGACCTGTGTTATTCACGTTGTATTACCAGAAAGCGGAGTAGCGGGGAGCTGAGTGACACGTTGACCCCGGATCCCAACAGCATTCTGGGAGTCCGCATTC
The DNA here is from genome assembly GCF_910589615.1 of Taurulus bubalis. Lineage (NCBI taxonomy): Eukaryota > Metazoa > Chordata > Actinopteri > Perciformes > Cottidae > Taurulus > Taurulus bubalis. Next base: position 23,710,783 of record NC_136595.1, on the reverse strand, counting down.
AGCACAACTGGCGCGAGAAGGGGAACCAGAGCAAGTGGAAGGGAACGGTGCTCGACCGGCTTAGCGTGAACCCTTCTCTCTTCATGGTGAAGTACGACGGCTTCGACTGCGTGTACGGCATCGAGCTGTTCAAGGACGAGAGAGTGTCGAGCCTGCAGGTCCTGTCGGAGAAAGTCGGTGAGTTACTAAGGCGCTCTTTTAATCTGCAATGACTAACTTTTTTTTTTGCAGCAGCAGCAGTTGTATTATGAATGCTCACTTTCACATTGCATATCCTTTGCGGCTGTGTCTCCGTAGTGAACAACAAGATTAAGATACCTCCAGGAGCAGAGGAGCTGGTGGGCAAAGCTGTGGAGCATCTTTTTGAAAAGGAGGATGGAGAGAAGAATGAGTGGCGAGGAATGGTCCTCTCCAGAGCGCCAATCATGACCAACTGGTATTATATCACTTATGAAAAGGACCCCGTACTTTATATGTACCAGCTGTGGGACGACTACGCTGACGGAGACCTCAGGATTCTGCCTGAAGCAGGTACTGGTGATTTGTGTGTGTGTGTGTGTGTGACGAAGACAGATCGATACCTCATAAAGCTTCATTGAATACTTTTGCCCTGAAGCGTCAAAGATGACCTCAAGACCTGCCATGTGACCGTTTTGAAAAAGAAAAAGAAATTCTGCTTTGGAGACCTGTTAAATCTTTTTTGACATGGATACCATGTGAGTTCACCAGCAGTCATGGTCGTTGAATGAAGGCTGTATTGTCTACGTCAGAAGGTTTGACTCCTAGAAGCAAGCTAAGCACTTAGACACAGATACTCTTGATGTCACATTGTCAAGAGTTTAAGTTTCCCAAGAAAGTAAGGGCTTGGAGTTAAAGCAAAGGCTTGGTTTTCTTGGGGAAATCAGATATGTATGGTCAAGATGTTGAAGAATCCAAGACTCTAATCAGTGTTTTCACTAAGACAGCTGTTTCTGGAGCTGCTCCAGAGGTAATGGCTATGTTTAAACATCCACAAACTGCTGCATCTAATTTGAGGATGTTCTATTGGCACACATCCTCAGTAACACTTAATCAAGTTTTAATTCAGACAGTGGGACTTCTTTGTGTAATGTCAGGACACTGAAGCATTATGCAAGATACTAAGGCCTGTAAAAACTCATAAATTGTAATTTCAGTCTGTTAAAGCTTTGTTTCTGTGATCATTTTCAGTTAGCAGATTACAAGCTTGACTAACACACGATAAAAACATATTTATATATATATATATATATATATATATATATATATTCAGGATTCTTACATTTGTCTGGAAAGTCTTGACAATTATGGAGAGTGTTTTTATGACAAGGTCTGTAAACGTATTGACGTAATGGGGATATGAAGAAAATTGGATTTGAGGGAAAAAATGAGAGAGAGAGGGACATTTTGCGTAATTTGAGTAATGATTAGATGGACCGTACAAATAACTACACAGAACCTTTGGTTTTAATACTTTTCATGCATGTTTTTCTCAGAAACCGACCTGGAAAACATTATTTTATACCCACTTTTCAGATACTTGTTAGTCGGCAGTGCAAGAACATTTCAATCTAACTCGGGCTTCAGTGTGACTTGTTTTAATGTTTCACTCCTCAGAAAACAAACACCTGTTACCCGCAGACAGGAAGCCAGGAGAAGAGACGGAGAGCCTGGTGGGGAAACAGGTAGAGTATGTTACTGACAAGGGCGTGAAGAGAACAGGCCTGGTCATCTACCAGGTCCCGGCCAAGCCCTCTGTCTACTACATCAAATATGATGATGACTTTCATATCCATGTCTATGACCTGGTGAAAACCACCTAGAGATAGTGGACACTCTCCAGCCTCCCTCCATCTGCTTCTGTTCCACCCGCCGTTCCGGTCCGTTTTTCCAAAAGAAAAAAAAACAAACATGTTAGGGTTCAATAGTTATTATGCTTTATTGTTCAGAAGAAAAAGTGCAATCTGTTTTCCATATGCACAGCAGAACTGTAGCACCGCTATGCTTGGCTATATTTCGAGGAGATTGGATTGTTTTATTGTTGCTGTTCTACTTTATACCTTGATGTTTGGACAGTCAAAGATTGCACTGCCCAACAGCTCCGAAGTGCAGTTGTTACTGCATTTGTATTGCTGTCCTTGAGATACTCTGATTTGTCCTTAAAGTATTATCTTAATTAAAGTATGACTCAAAAAGCTGCTCAAAACATTTTTTTTGAGACTTTTCTTTGGATCATCCAACTAGCCAGTAAGCCTGATATACACAATATGTTTGGGATGGATACCCTCCACTGAGGTGTTTATGGAATTCAATGGGCTGATAGATTTGTGTATTGTATTTATCTAACCTTCTCACATTTAAGGAATGAATGAAAAGATTGCAAAATCACCTGAGTGGGGCCCCAATATTTACAAAAGCCTTTTAGATGAATAACACTCATGTAGAAATATACTCCTGCACCATATTAAGCTTCGTATCGGATCCTTTGCACTGGTGATGAAGACGCAGTTTGCTAAATTCTCATTTAAATTTGATCCCACACAAATCATAAAAGTGCCTTCCGGCTTGTCATTTTTGCAATATTGTACATACCGCATCTCCGACTACCTGCGTATGAAGGCTGCTGTTTGGGTTTCATTCAGAAGTGACAAGTCACTGACAGCTTGAGGAAAGTTTTGCAACCATGTAGTTTATATCAGTGCTGTGTTTTGCTCTCAATGCCGTATGAAAATGTACTTTAAATATTACACACATCTTCATTGGTTGTATAAGCTCACTGTTGATCTTGTGGGGAGCACTTTATTGTATAAAGTTTACATGTTTAGGTTATGGTACGCTATATATAGTTTCCCCAAAAAAATGCTTTTTTTCCCTTAAGAGCAAATGTGGCAGAATAAATGCTTTCACGCATGAAGAAAAAAGAAAAAGAAAAAAAAAGTGTTGTAATACATTTAGATGACAGTATTTAATATGTACAACTTGTGTAAAATGCCTTGTAATGTTGCCTGTTGTGATTACTCTCATTTCTATGAATATCTCATTAAAACCACCAGCTTTTAGTGAAAGGGTCGTTTATTTACATAAATTATAAACTTAATATTTACCCAGTATAATCAACGGACGAACCAGTTTGTTGACAGCAACTAACTAGCTCTGGTTCTAGCCGTTCTAACTTTGTCTCTTTGGCTTGCAAACATGACACGTATGATTGCGGTTTTGGTTTCCTCCCAACTTCGTCACTCGTCGCTGAATTGTTTTTTTGCCTTCTCGGTCTTCTCCAAGTCGCTCAGTGTGTTCCTCAGTAAACCAGTCAGTCAGTCAGTATGCTGTTACTGTGTAATCTCAACAGTGAAAACTTTATTTTGACAGTGGAGAAGTGACAACGTGTGGCAGAATCGGTACGGTTTGTTAAACCCACATAAAAAAAGAAAAGAAAAAGAGGTTTGCACTGTACATCACCGCTAGTGGTGCTATGTGGCATTTCTGTGTTGTGTAGAGTGGTGTTACAAATGACTGTACACAAGTCGTCTTCATGCATTAAATCACTTCCTGTTCTGAAGTTGTAGCAGCATCAACAGGCAAGTTGTGTCATTGTTATTCTGCCATGAGTAATAAAGAGTTTTGCACATTTGCTTGGTCTTGTTCTTTGAACACGCAGCCTAGATTAACCTTCCCTTTCCACTTTGCCTCAATAAATCAAACTAAAGACTGGACGTGTTTTAAGATGGATGTATTATTTAGTCACAAATGATGAAACTGCATATAAATGTACACAACAGGCACTCTCTTCATTGGTGGTTTGAGAACAAAGGGGAGTGAAATACTGTATATTAGACATGACTGAGCAAAATTAAATATGGTGGTATACACAAAAGGACAGAACGTTTTTTCAAAATAAATTTAGCTTCCGAGCATTATGTACAATACAATGCCAATATCATTTAGAGAACCCCAGTACCCTTCCAAGAGACTGCACTCCATGCAGCTGAATATCACATAACTTCTTTTTGTCTAACTTTTCTGTCATGTTGGGGTGTTTCTTCTTTCTTGGGGAGGGAGAAGTAATGTCATTTCTTAAGTGCAAAACTCAAAAAGATCGATAAATGTCAGGTTGTCCAGAGAGTTCCTGTTCACTTGGTGAGGTCTTTCAGGTACTGCACACCCTGATTTGTGTATTTAGTTGCATTTGTTGGAGCCTCCGAAAGAGATGAAATTGACTGTCGCACCCCTGAAATGAAAACAAATAAAATCAATGGGTTGGGTTTGAGGCATGGAAAACACATGTAAGGTTTTAACCAAGTCGTTTTGGTGATGCTGAAATTGATTACTGCCAACGAGACCACTTCATTGGACAAGTAAAGTGCATAACCAAAATTTAAAATCCAAGCAAAAAACACAAACTCATGACATTATCAAATGAGTGACCTTTCTTTTTAAAAAAGGAAAAGAAACAAGCTTTTCATTCAGTTCTTACCAGAGTTCCACGCCTGAACCGGGGAGAATTCAACTTTAGGCATGGTTGGAAGCTGAGTCTGAGGAGAGGAGGAGGCCCCTTTAGTTTGAAACAGTGCAGTGCTTTGTATCTATTCATTTTGGCAACATAAAAAAAAAAAAACTGTGCAGAAAGATATTGAAGAAAAATGCGAATAAATAATTATGCCTGATTACTCTTCACCCGCAATACTATAATAGTGTGCCATGCCTACCGGTGGCAATGATGATGGAGGGCAGACAGTTACCCCAGAATAACACAGGAATAGAAAAATGAAACATAGGGAAATATGATTGGGCTATTTTGTAGAAACGATAATTATTGTATTAACATACTATTACTGAGTATACAAAGACATCCTCTGTTTATTGGCCTTTTGGGACAAAATTATCATTTTTATTGTCAAAGGTAAAATGCTATTTTACTGAAAAGCGTGTTCGTTATATTCTACCAAAGAAAGAAACGGTCTCTTTGTGTTCAGATTACTACTGGTATACTGCCTCTTCATACTGAAATAGACAGGCATGTTGTTGTAGAAGAAGAAAGTGTAATTTGTCCAGTTTGTGATTAGGTACAAATAGACAGTGAGTATTGTCCCATTTATTTGACTGTCCTTGTAATGGAAATGGCATGAACTTTTGTGAGTGAGCTGCAAGATACGAATGACTCACTTCATCTGAGATGGTTGTTTCATTAAAAAAAAAGAAGAGAGAACTTAAATTTGGCGATCAAGTGCATTATAACTCGATGGGCCATTAGACAGTAGGACAATTAGATAAAACCATTCCGTTACCTATTATATTAATCATCAAAAGCTTTGTCAGGGGTGTATATGACACTGTTTTCCTACTGAAGGGTTGTTTTGGAAAGCTGTCATATGCTCCTTCTTTGTGTTTCCTTATCATGCCTACTTGCTGGTATCCAGCTCCCATCCTGGAGCAGAACTGCCCTTCAGCAGTGCACTTGTATCTGTTGCATTACCTCCAGGCCGAAGTACTTCATCCACTCCTCCATGGCGGGGGGTATGACAGCCTTGGCCTTCTGCAGGGCGACGGAGCCCTGCTCGCTGCTTCCCAGCAGACCAGAGTCCCAGGCGACGTACAGAGCTCCTCCTGCAATGGTCACCTTGGTGGCCAGTCTGGAAGAAAGAAAAAGAGAACAGAGGCGTTCAGGCTCCAATACCAGATAACCATCGTCCTCCTCTGTGTCCAGCTATACACGTGTCAAAACCGAAAGCATAAACACACGAGTGTCAATCGATGTCAATTATCAGTTATTATCAGCTAGGTTAGCTAGTAACGTTAGCCATTTGTAAAACATTGACTAACGTTGCAGTAAGAGCACGAAGAAACTTGATGTAAATTGGGCGGAATTCAATGTATATGACATGATGAAATACGATAGTTATTGATCCAACTAGTTATAACACCGGTAAACACGGGGTTAGAAGATGACAGCTGGAAAGCTCTCGGGCAAACTGACAGTAACGTGATGCTTATCGTTAGCTAACATGCTAACAGTGCAGCTCGCTATAGCAGCAATAAGTTCAGAGGGAATGAACGCTACGGGTGAAATTAAAATACTAACTTCACAACGGGAAAAATCTTCGCCGCCATGGTTCACAGCGGGATGTTTTTCCTTTAACGTAACGTTACTGTTATTCCAGGTACGACGAGTGAAGGCTGGACGGCTCAGGCTTTACTGAAGGGCAACCCTGCAACTCAATCTCTGCGCCTGCGCACACAGTTGTGTTAATAAAGTTGTTCTTTTCAAACGCTAACGCGAACGATATTTAAGAGCCGCAGATTCGCCCTTCTCATTTGTTTTCTATTCTTTAGATTAAAATCACAATCTTGACAATCTACCTTAAAAAAAGAGGATTTTTTTAAATAAACAAATGTACTTAGCTATTTCTGTCTGAGAAGCAGATAAGCCAGATCTACAGGGAAATATCGAATATGGTCTTGTGTTGAGACGTCTTACAAATTGGGTTTCTTTCAAGGAAGATTTTGGTTATCTGTAACATAGTATGGGAGGAAGGCTGCCAAAAGCATTGAGGAAGGCTAAAATAATTTCTATAAGGAAGCCCGGAGAGGATTCTCCTAAAGTGTATAGGTCAACATACATGAAATATTTGTAATATTATAGAGAGATAGGTTAATGAAGGAATTGCATATTTTATAGGGAGGACTCCTACCAAACTATCAGAGTGTGTTTAGGAGAGAATAGGCTATTAATAAAGAGTCATGAGAAGAATTTCAAGTTGTTTAAAAGGCGTATGATATTTATAAGGAAAGAGGGACTCTGTTTCTGTTTTAGTTTCTATTAGGTACTGTGATATTACTTCTTAAACATCGTAGATTTCTACTCTTTTTTTTAATCTTATGTTTTTTGTAGCTATTTTTTTTTAAATATTTACCTTACAATCATTGCGATTCTATTTTGCACTGCAGTCATACATTATGCAATACTTATTACTCTATTGTTCATTTATATTTGTACTGTATTGTTTTACTGTTGTAATCTCTGATCAAACTCTGGCACAATCATTTCCTTCCGACATAGTAAAGTTGATATCTTATATTCTCTTATCTTAAAGTTAATTGGCAATGGGTGGAGGAGGAACTACAAAGGATTTAGATAAAACTGTTCAAGTAAGTTAAACAATGTGCACGGAAAGTGGGATTCAGGAAGCCACTACATTTGCGATACAGCATTAAAGGTTCTGCAGAGAAAAGCAATGCAGTAGTTTTCAATTGGAAAAGAGTTATCCGTGACGAGTCTGCAGAGAATTATTGTTTGACTCCAACATAAAATGCTTACATTAAACTATAATGCAAGAGAAGAAAAGAAGAGTTCACCTTCAACAGAATCAAACTATGTAATCGACACATGATCATGCAACAGGATCGCATCCAATTGGTTTAGAAGCAGTACCCGCCCACCCCTATTCGAAAGCATGGCCAGATTCATGTAAAGCCTTTATCCAAACAACACACCCCCTTCACACACGCCAAGAGGAATGAATGCACGGGGGAGATAAATATGGCACTTTAGTGTCATCTTACCCGCGCGCGCGAGGCAGCTGTGGAAAGTGAAATTGCTGGAATTGTCGCTGACACTTACAAAAAATAACTTAACCAACAAGTTCACAAAAATGGGAACTTTCACTAAAATTCTATTCACTGCTATGTGTGTTGCTTTCCTGGCTGTCAAGTGGACTGCGCCCCGTTTTGATCCAGGTGAGAGAGATATAAAGTGGATTTATCTAAAGTTAAACTTATCTACGGTCATGTCGACCGGTAAGGTTAACACGACCATTTAGTTTATGAGGTTAGTTGTAAAAAAAAAAAAGAAAAAAAAGAAAAATGCATTGGCTTGCTGCTGTTACATAATGAAGTCCATATACTGAATATTTTGTATATAGAAGTATTGCAATTACTTGCAGGCTCAATATTCCAATTAATTCCTGTTTATCAACTGCTGACCTATAAAGTGCTACATGCTTTTATTTATTCCCGGCTTGATTATTGTCACGCACTGTTGCAACATTGACGTGGGTTGTTTGTTTATTATGTTATTATAAAGGAAACGCAAGGTGGATTTAAACACGGCACACGGTGGGAGCATTAACGTAGACGTGCGTATATATAAAGTGCCCGGTGACGAGAAGCAGGTGCGTGACGGACAGGACGCGAACAGCCGGTATAACGTGTTGGTGCGAGCGGGCTTCCGTAGTGTCTAAACCGGTTGGACGCGCGACTGGTAAAAAGAGGAATGTAGACAATCTGCTCTGCTCCCTGCCCTGGCCTTAGTTTAAGAATGCATTTAATTAAGTCTCCAACTACTTATATATCTCGTCTAAAAAACCTTTCCATCTGTGCAAGCTTTTGTGAATGTTTTATATATACTTTTATTTACTTGCATTCATCGGATTTTATTCCCTTTGACTTCCTTTGCCTCCCCTGTGCTCGTGACCTTTTGCATTACTATAATTGTATCTGCCTTGTTTGGCTTTATTTCATTTTTCAAAACACTTTCAAATATGAGAGAATTGTCTTTTTGGTATTGTGGCAATATGCTGTAATTGAATGGGTTTATTCAGAACAATATTCTGTTAAAAGTTTCTTCAATCTGTTTTATTGTGAGATTTCAAATAAGAGTACATATTCTAGTTATAACAGCAAACTAGCTTGATGATATACCGTGCAGTGGCAGAGTACATCCATTCACTATCTGTAAGCGCTTATCCTATTCAGGATAAACAGAGTCGATCCCAGGTGATGTAAGATGAAGGCAGGGTGCACCCTGACAAGTCGTCAGGTTATCACATGACACATGGTGAAAGCCAACCATTCACACCTATGGGCAATTTAGAGTCAACAGTTAACAAAAACCTGCATGTCTCTAGACAGACAAAAGCCCACACAAACTGTCCAATCAGCAGGTTTGAATCCAGAGCTCTGACAGTGCTCTCCACCATGGTAGAGAACATTTACTGGCCAATTTAGCAGAATTGCTGTGTGCTTTTTCTTCTCTCTCAAAAAAAGAAGAGAAGGTTATTTAAATTGTGTCTTATGACTTTAGTTGAGGTTATTTGAGTTGTGCCTTGTGACTGAACCATTTGGATGCATCTCTCTAATTCAACCTTAATGAGTCTATTTAATGCAAAATTGTCCACAACCCAATACATTTCTGGGGGTTTTGTGTCTAATTCTTCTCCAATGTCTATGTATTGTTGAACATGACAGTATTCCATTGGTTGAAGAACTACTGGAATCCACATGCTGAATTGAATCTGTTCTTTGTAGCTCAAGGTAATCTGATAAGCAGGCATTAAGACATTTATCAAATATGACCCCATTCCAATTTCCAACATTCTGATGACCATATGATTTCTAATCACGGTTTCAATATTGCATAGATAAATCTGGAGCGTTGCATATGACCATGACGTATATACCGCCGTATCACATCATGGTCGTGCAGCCTCAACTGCACAGTGCAGTCTTGAATGTGGCCCTTGCAAACCCATCATGCAACAACGGCGGGACACATATACATTTAAAGCTCCCCTGGCCCCCCCAGGGGCGTCTAGTAAACGAAGCACAAATTATGCGAGTAATTGGTGATAGTCTGACACGCTTTCCGCTCCTGACCGAGCATTCATCCTCCCTATGAGGAAGCAGTGTACAGTCCAGTGTCCGCAAACCATAAAATCACATCGCTTGAGTCAACGGGGTAGTGTGCGTTCAACAATTGCGACATTGTGCCAAACTACCACTGCTGATAATACATCTTGATGAAGATATGTTCAATTATGATTAGTTTAGATGTATGGCCCTTTGCATTATTACATAACAGTACAGGTCCTCTTTATGCAGATGCATTATCCTGGAAATTCAGGAGACTCTTCTTTCCTTCTTAAAATGAAAAGGGCAGGATTAGGTTCTATCTCCGAGCTCAGTGTCAGAGTCCAATGTTTAAAAAGCCCTTTTGTGTTTTTAAAAGCCCTCTCCACTGAAACAGCCGGTCGGGGACTTTGATCGCGTTTGTGTTGCTGACGTTTACGTTCATCCTGATGCACCACCTGAACGCACCGTTTTTGTTTCGTCACACTTTTCTTCGTGTTCCATAAATGGACCTGGAATACAACTGCACGTGTTGTCCAAAGGACCCTTGAATCTTTATGTTTAAGATAGGACAGGGGGTCGTGGGTTTACAAATCTGATGTCGGATAACAGTTCAAAGCCATCGAAGCGCTTTCAAAACTCTATATAATTATTTGAAATCCCCACATGGATATTCATCAAGTTTATACGCAAATACCTGTAGCAGTGGCACTCACATGTACATGTTTATTTCAATCAACGCAATTGTGCTCACAGCCCACACGTCTTTGTTTCGTGTGTTTCTTTTTGCTTTCAGAATCTCTCAGAGGTGCGAGGGTATTGGTGACTGGGGCCAGTACGGGCATTGGTGAACAAATGGCTTATCACTATGCCAGCTTTGGGGCCCAGGTAGTAATTACAGCGAGGAGGGAGAAAGTCTTAGAGAAGGTCAGTGAACTTAACAGTGTGAAAATGGACTTGAAGCTACAACCAATACATGTATAAATCAATACGAGCTAATAGTTCTGTTCTGTGTGACACACAGTCTGGACAGACAACATCATGCTTGTCTATAGGTTAATAACACACACTCTTCTTTTGTTTTCTTTATACTATTTTCTGCTACTCTCCTGGATCCCTTCTGTCTCATCGCTGCTTGTAAGGTGGCAGAGAAGTGTCTGAGTTTGGGAGCCCAGAAAGCTCTCTACATAGCAGCAGACATGGCCAGCGAGTCAGAGCCCGACAAAGCTGTGGATTTTGCCGTGGAAAACCTCGGCGGGTTGGATTACCTGGTTCTCAACCACATTGGCCCGAGCCCCTTCAGCATGTGGGAGGGAGACATGGATCACACCAGGTGGCTGATGAAGGTATAGCGCGGTCTGAAGGTCTATCAACAACATAGAAACATGAGGAATTCGCTGATCCGTGTGTGTGTGTGTGTGTGTGTGTGTGTGCTTTCCAAAGGTCAACTTCTTCAGCTACACTCAGATGGCTTGGAGAGCTTTGGCTTCCCTTGAGCAAAGTAAAGGAGCACTGGTGATCGTTTCATCGCTTTTAGGTAAGTCTGCCACATCGGATTTACACACGTTGATGAAAGCAAACTGTGAAACGTATACGCAGTATAATATAGTTTTCACCCAGTGGTGACAAACAATGTTTTGGCCTCATTATTTTCATTTTCATATTATTGTTAATATATGAATACTTTGTATTGCACTTCTTCATATCAAAGTGCCTTTTAACAATAACATAAAAAATACATGGTAAGATTAGACCATTTTGAAAACATGTTCAGCAGGCAAAGAGCTTTTTATCTCGTCACATGTTTTGAAAAACAAAAGAGTGATTCAAGAGAGAGAAGAAGCCAGAGGGGTCTATAATATGCATGTCAAGCATGTCAGACTGATTCAGCATAGAACACTTGGTATGAAGATAAAGACAGATGCCTACAGATTACAGTGCTAATGTGAATCTTCACATCTTCTGGCATTTGAAACATGAACCAATTCAATTAAGGAACATAACTGTTCCTGTAAAGCCAGTAACCATCATTAAAAAGCAAAAACAGCATGTGTAGACATTCAGTAGCTAGCGTAGCATAGAAGTGCTCCCTAGGTAATGATGTGTTATTGTACACTGCTAATGTTAGCTCCACAGGTTTATTATGGAGGAACGCAACGTTTTATGAACCCATATCTCCTTCCAAATCAACAAAACCAGCAATAAAATGAAGAAAATCTGAAATGATTGCATTAAAGTCTCCGTAGCAGAGCCAGTTAGTTGTCTGACCCAGGTCGGAGCTGGCTGATGTTACTCTATGATTGGCCGGTCTGCGTTCGAGGGCGGGACTTGCACCGCTCAACCAGAGGAAGGATTTGTGCTTCCTTAGATGAGTTTCTCCGTATAGCACAGCACATGTACATCCACAAGGAAAGTGTGTCCTTTCTTGTAAACTTTTTGGAAGAAATATCAATACTGATTTCCAATTTATATTTATACACAAGATTAAACCTGTGAATGTCATTAATTAAAGGGGGAAAAAGAGGCGACAATAGATTATATGTTTTACATCCGACTCTAATAGCTATTGCTGCTTCACAGGTAAAATGCCCAGTCCCTTCGTGGTGCCGTATTCCTCAACAAAATTTGCCTTGAACGGTTTCTTCGGGGCCCTTCACCACGAGCTGGCTATGAAGAAAAGCAATGTGTCCATCTCCATATGCACACTGGGGCTCATTGATACTGAATCGGCTATGGATAAAGTCAGGTCAGTCAAGTCCTAATGCAAAGTGTCTCACATACAAAGTATTTGGCATCATGTTACCAACTGCTTTTCACAGTATAGTTGATGGCAGTGTTTTTCCGTATGCCGCAGGGGATACACCAATGTACCGGCATACCCCTCCGCAGATGCAGCCTTGAACATCATCATTACGGGAGCCACGAGACAGCCGGAGCTCTTCTACCCCTGGTTCACCTACATCGTGACTCTGAGCAAAGACTGGTTCCCTTCCATCACAAACTATATCATCCAGAACTCCTACAGCTACACCCCATGAAAAACATGCACTCTGTATTTGATATAGTAGACTAGTGGAAAGAAGTCCACACAAAATACTATAATTTCCATCTGTGGCTTTGTTCTAAATCACTAACATTATCATAAGATAATGCTTCATTTATATATTTATTCAGGATATTTAAGAAAACTTGAAATGGAAAAAAGCTGTAAGTAATCAACAGAAGTGTCATAGTGGCTACACTTGTTTTTTTGATTATTTTTTGTACCTTATTCACCTGTAGAGTCTTTTAAAATGTATGGAATTTTGTATTGCATAGCCTTAAAGGACCTTTTCTCAAAATATGTTCATGTTCTCATAAACTTCCATTGTAGTAGCACTTGCACAGACCAAATGTTCCAGTCCCATTCCTGTCTGTGTTCTGAATGTTTTTAAAGTGAGGTTTGTTCATATATTCATTCATAGCCCGATTTCAACAACATTATATTAGTGAAAACAAGGAGAGAATAGCGAGCGAAACAAAGACATATCCAATCCAATTGATTCCAATATGTCAACAAAATGAAACAAGATTTTTAAAACTGCCTTCATCCAATGATTTAGATGCAAATATACAAAAATCATTCAGTTGTTCAGACTTATACGAATCAAACACACTCAACACGTTGAGAAAGAAACATTGGTCAGGATCAAATAGTACTTTGATTGTCCACATGAGGGCAGTAGTGCCAAAGTAGTGAAGTCACATTACTTTGTCCTTCTCCTTTCTTTGTCGAAAAGAAAAAAATCCTCAGTAGCAGACTATCATGCATTTGATGGCGTTGTGGTAAATTGGTTTGAAATGATTCTTTATCTTTGTCCCGGTATTCACAGATTGAATCATCTGTTTTTTATTGTAGTTGTATTCTTTATTTTCTTAAACCTCCATCACCATATCAATCCTCACCTTTAATCCCTTTCCTGTCTTCACTGTTCTCCTCACCCTGGATTCCACTCCATCTCCATTCTTCTCTATCTCACTTAGTTCCCTCTTCTCCAAAGTCGGTCACAGTGGGCGTCGCAGACTTCCTACGGAGCAGGACTTTCTCTTTGTGTCTTTTGTTCATCATCCCCCAAAAGCACCGCAGGCTTCCTGTGAAGCTGTTGGCTCAATCCATCCTGGTGGTCTTTGCTTCATTGTAATACACCCCAGAGGTTGTACCCTGCTGATAAAGTGGTTTTCCACTGTATACCCAGAGTGAGTTGTCATTGTGGAACCCAAATGGCTCGGCAAAAAAATTATAGTGCCATTTGAAAAGTTGAGAAAACAAAACTAAGTGCACTTTCTCCTGGACGCTCGGAGCAAGTGGCCTTCAGTGGGTAATCTGAAAGTTTGCACAGTTTTCTTGCACTTTGCTGCTGTTTTTTTCTACTGATATGACTGACGGGGGAATACATGTTCTCTTTGTCCTTATCTTGACACTTGATGATATGAGAGGCTCGTGGAGATGGGATGACCTCCCTTCAAGTGCCGCAGAAAAAAAACATTTGTCTCTTTCTCTGTCACACACACATATATGGTGTGTGTCCCCCACCCCCTCCCCCGGGGAGGAGAGCCGGCGTGGCCTGGGAGAACAGCCAGAAACACCTGCAACAGATTAGTGTTCCTAATGGCAGGTAATAAATCCTCTCGCCCTTCTCCAGCATCTCCATCTCCACCAAGCATGGATCTCATAGGCCGAGGAGCATCCGCCCACAACACCCGCTGCAGCACACACTGTACGGCACGAGACACTGGGACCGCGCTGCGTCCACGGCTGTGTTTATTTTGGTCTTTCTCCGTTACTATCAACCGCCGTGCTTGCTGCAGATGAAACTAGTGCAATCTCTATTCTACGCTCCAGCGGCGTGGAGGTTTTCCCCCCAGGGTTTTACACTTGGCTCCATATCAAGATCAAACATTCTCATCGTGGCTGCAAACAGCCAAGGCCGAGACCGAAGCTGAGGCCGGCTGCCTCACTGCCTGCACATAAAACCTGAAAGGTGGCAGAATGATTGGCCAATTGGACTCTTACTTAGAGAGGTTTTGTAATGGAGGCTGAATTCTGCTTTAATGTCCGTGATACAGCGTATTATTTCATCTCTACGTCGACCGATAAAGAAAGACAATCTGTACGTGCGCTGCAGTAGTAAACTCCAACGACATGTAAAATAAGTCTATAACCCTCTCCCTGACAGCACGCCGTACGTCCTCGGTTTTATATTTGCACACCACGTTTGCTGATGCAGCAGAAATTCCACGTTGCAGACCATAAATAGTCACCTATCCATGGCAATAGTACAGTGCAGCTCCACCATCAAGCACCAATTCCAATTTATGATTCTTTCTCGTGCTGCTCCTTTGAGCACAAAGGACACTGGTCCACAAATCTCCGCCCAGCTTCATCCATCAGTTACTTTGAGCACTAAAGAAAGAGCGGCCTTGGTGTACACACACATGCGTCGTGTCATGCATGTTGGCTGGCTTGTGTGTACTGTGTGTGTGTGTGTGTGTGACATTTATCATCCACTGGCTTGGGAGCAGGTGACCATCTGGTGAGAATAAGTGGAAGTGGGAGAGTAAACCATGAGGTGAGGTTAGAGCACTGATGTATTATTAGGAGACAGCCCTCCTGTAGATAAAAAAAGATAGATTAAAGAAGCAATTGGAAGTAAGAACTATAAGAAATGTCACACACCAAAATATAACTAATCTATTTAAAAAATTGTTTGATGTTGAATGCATTCATAAAATTATTTTTTGAACATTAGAGAAATAGTTAAAACTCTGTTCGCTTATTTGCTTTCTTGCCAAGAGTTAGAGCAGAAATTGTTGCCACTCGTGTGTTTGTACTGTAAAGCAGCCGGTTAGCTTAGCATTAAGACCAGTAGCTTCCCTTGAGTCTCCACTGTTGTCTGCCACTGGTCCCAGCTCAGAATCTGCTGCTCTTATAGTTTTGTTAAACTAGTGAATTACCTAGAAACTCTAATAAAGTGGAGAACCTAAGTGCCAACTTAAAATATTACGATGTGTAAATCTGTAAATAAGTAAACATTGACAAATACTTATATTGGTTTCTGTTCATGGCCTAAAGGCCCACAAATGTAAATGAATGATCTAAATCTAGTGTAAAGAGTGCAAATATTGGTTACTTTACCGAGATGTTATAACTATTTAAAGTAGAATGTGCAATGTATAAATATGAGGAATACGATAAAGCCATATACTCGTACTATATTGTGAGTCAGGTACAGTACCTGTTGGCATTCATCTTGACATTTTCACTGTTGTCTCTTGTAGGTGTTTAAGTGGCCTGTTCTCTCAGGCCATGTGACACAGGTCACATGACCTCTTGAACACCTGTACACATTTGTTCAGACTCCAAACCTACACCAAGTACTTCTTATCCCTGAAGAGCACCTGCTCTTTTTTTACTTCACCAACACCGAGTTGCTTGACCCTGTGCACCACTTCATTTTTTCCCTAATTTTCAATAAAATCTTTTACTCCGTTTTTTACATGTTAATTAGTGATCTTTTGAGGTACTTTCTGTTGCCGGATTTTGTTAGCTTTGAACAGAGGCAGGCTAGCTGTTTCCCCCTGTTCCCAGTCTTTGTACTAAGCTAAGCTAAGCTAAGCTAATACACTGCAGTTTCCAGCTACGTATTTAAATGGCATATATGAGAGTGGTATCAATCTTCTCATCTAACTTTCGGCAAGAAAGGGAAGAAGCGTATTCCTTAAAGTGCTTTATCACAATAAGATATACAATATAAAGTAGATCAGATCAGATATGTGAATTACTTTGAAGCTGCAGCATAGTAGTGAAGCAAGTGTATGTAGTTACAGTCTTTGTAGGCTACTGACACTAAAATTGAATAAGTATTTAACATATTGTCTGTGGTTGGTGCAATTAAAACCAAATTTGATTCATTCATTGGCTCTTCTGGTTAAAACCATGCCATTGATCTGCGTTGTGGTGTGACCCGATTCATTTTCAAAAGAATGTTAATCTTCCTGAATACTGAGCTTGTGTATGACCGCTGAAAAGTTTTCACAAAACATTGAGCTATGATAACAAAAGGAGAGAGTGAGCGAGAGAGACAGAGGAGGGGCGGGGGGTGGCGGGATGGAAACCTATGAAAGGGAGCGTCAGTGTGAATAAAAACTGTGGGTGTGAGAGGTGGCTGAGGTGGCCCTGTGACCCCTGACCTCCTTCCCCCAGATCCATTCAGAGCGGCACAATGGTTGACACCTGTGTCCTTTCAGTGCTGGCACTATTATTATTTACATCAGTCAGTGGGAGAGCGCGGGGAAGACAGAAAGAGGCCAGAGGTGCTGTGAAGCACCAGCCTCATGCCAACAGCACCCCCTCTGCCCAAAGACAGGTGCCCTCTCTCTCTCTCTCTCTCTCTCTCTCTCTCTCTCTCTCTCTCTCTCTCTCTCTCTCTCTCTGCCAATCTCTTCCTTTTTAATTATTTCAGATAACTCCAAACACATCGGCGGAAGGAGAGCATCCACAAAGAGGATAGACGGGTGTTTTTACATCCTGTACCTAATTGTCTGCCAGTGCTTCTGCTCTTCTGAATCACCATTAAAGAAAAGAGGGCGCATCAGTTTGAGTTATGGGCGGGTTACCAAATTAATGCACATGGCCGTCAGCAGAAATCCACTTTTACCTTCTGCTGATTTCTCTTATGCTTTGGGGTTATTTGACATTTTATTTCAAATGTGCGATGGTTCAGCGCTATCGAACACAGACCCAAAGAGTTTCAGTTTAATGATGTTCGCAGGACAATCCTTTTGTTCTGCTCTTGTCATTTATCCCTCTCTTGCTGATCAGGCCGGTGGGGAGAGTCACAGGGAGCATGGGTGGCAGGCTGGGGGTTACATGAATTCTTCCTTTTTTTTCATTGGGGGCGAGAAAGCCCAATTAACAAAGGATAAGAAGTGAACCGTAAACACCCTCAACAAGGCCCAACAAACCTACAGGAACAAGAGCTCTCTCTCTCTCTCTCTCTCTCTCTCTCTCTCTCTCTCTCTCTCTCTCTCTCTCCTGCTGACCACTCCTCCCTCCCCCCCTCTTGCTCACTCACTCTCTCTTCCACTTCCCTCACAAAAGGAAGGCTCAGAGCTTACAAAGTGCCAATTAACACTGAATGTTTGCCCCTCGCACCTCCCTCTCTGAACTGCTGACAGCTCTGGTGTTTGGGTTAATACCAAAGGCCTGCAAAGAATTATAATTCTCCTCCTTGCCCCATCCCCCTTCTCTCCCTCTCCTATCCTTTTATTTAGTTTCCAATGGGGTGGTTTTACAGTTCAATGCACAGTCAAAGGGTGATATAAAATGACTTTCCAAAGAATTTCATTTGGGGAGAAGAGGGTCTGTGTTGCATTGAGGCAGCCAGGGGCAGGACCAGGGATGGGTGGGTGGGATGGTGGGGGGGGGGGCGGTGAGGCAAAGAAAGGGAAAAAGAGACAGCCATAAATTAGAGACAGTAAAAAAGATGTTTAATCAAAATATGTTGATTTTACTTTTGTTTCCTTTTTTACATAACCTGTAAAAGAAAAATTCAAATTCCCTGAAATCCCTCAGTCACGATAACGAAGACATTAATGTGTTCACCCTGGAGGCTTTGTTTGCCGTTCATCCCTCTATCATCAGCGCATTGTATGCAAAATAAAATTATGTAAACATGCCCCACACACACCCACCCACACACACACATTTTCTCACCCATTGGAACTGCAGGTCCCACTTGAGATGAAGATAGCAGCGTGGGCCATTTATCACAGGCAAGGCTGATGGCTGTGCTATGCTTGTATTTCTCCCTCGTGAACTCCACTAAATCAGCCCTCTGAATAAGAGCGCGGCCAATGAGGAGAGGTGAGCGGGTTAAACTCTGGGAGAAACAGAGACCACTTGGCTCTTTAAGGGAGCTTCTGGTGGCACTCAATTCCCTGCCCAACCTGGGTCTGCCTCTACAATTTATGACCCCTCGGGACCAGCTTTCTCCGCTCTTTCTTTACTTTGGGGTGTGATGCCCAGTCGAAATTGGTTACAACACAGTAAATAACTCGCACGTAAAGGGAAACTGTGCCGATTTTATACATCACAATTATTTACAGGTCTTGGGGAGTACTACTGCATATGTGGAATAAAAAGTTGAACGTAGCCTTTTTGCGGCCCCAGAGGGAGCTGTGCGAAATCTGATAAACTGCCTCGAGGCAGCGTCGGTTGGGGCTTAAGACTACTAGTGTGAAAAATGAAGAAAAAAATTCTGTTGGTGTAGAATTAGAAAGAAATTAGTTTACAAGACCTCCGCAGCCGGCTCCTAATCTCTGCTCGAGGCAAGCGGCTAATCTCCTACTCAAACGTTGGCAGTCAAGTTGCATTTTGGGTAACGTAGCCACCAGGTTTTGACTAGGAAGAAGAATGAGTGGAATAAAAAAATCCCTTTTGGTAAAACTGTCCATCATAGACAATGTTGTAGAAGTACTATACAATAGCATATATATATATATATATATATATATATATATATATATATATATATATATATATATATATATATATATATATATATGTGTGTGTAGCCCTTTGGCATTGGATGCCACACAGGACACAATTACTTCACGGGTTGTTGTGTGCATAAGCTAGTGTCCTTTGTTCGTCAGTTTGTGGCCGTTTTTAACACACAAAATTACAAAACAAAACAGTGGGCTGTGACTACTGACAGAAAACATCAAATAAAGCCTGTTGAATACATATTTAACAACCATAATCCCACAAAAATACAAAGTATGCTTATTAAAGGCGCTCCAGCTAGTTTCACCAAACCCACGTGGAACTCGATAAACGGTCTTCTACCTTCAAATGAATGCAATCAACAGCACAATATTCACACTAACATTAGCCTGAGACCACAGTGGACAGCGGCTGGTGCCCAAAATCAAACCATCCTGTTAAAATATTCACAGATAACGTCCATAACGCATTTGGACAATAACATTTTACAAGATATGTGCATTTACCTACTACTACAACTACTACTACTGCTGCTACTACTACTACTACTACAACTACAACAACTACTACTACTACTACTACAACAACTACTACAACTACTACTACTACTACTACTACTACTACTACTACTACTGCTACTACTTTACACGACGGAGTCACAGCCCCGTCCACTCTGCAAATCACCAGGTTGTTCAAATTAAACAGGAAGAAAGACCATGATGCATTTGGGTTAGTAACAATAACAACAACACCTCGCAACCACAGTCTGCACTAACAAGTGAGACTGCGACGGCCCACTTACAATCTGTTTCACATTGTACGCCAAATTAAACACTGAAAAAAAAGAACACGTGCATTAACATTAAAACAACTTTGAGAACTATACCAAACCTAAGTGGAATATTACATCTGAATAGGTTTATCACCCAATCACATATGTATATTATAACACGAAAGCTGTAAATAACATATAGTCTTTATAAGTAAAAGTACACCTACTGTTGGTGTAAAAGCAACTGTTTCTAACTTTTGAATGAAGATGAAGCATTCCTCCATAGCATTTCTTGGTCTTGTTTGACCGTTAGCTTATGGCGGCTATTGTTAGCAAACTTAAGGAAGGATATTGTTGACTTTTTTTTTATCAACATAAGTTTCAGCATTTTGTATCACTAGCTGTGGATACTAGTGATACTTAATGCTGTATCACTAGTGTAGCTGTATCATGCTAGTACTAAAATCATGACTAGCTTTGCTAAAATCTTTACCCTACTTTATTATTTTCCAGACGATGAACAAGATCTTTTGAGTGAAATCCTTCCTGTTAGGATGTCATTTGTTGGGGCTACAAAGGAGGGTGAGTAGCACTGGTGGTGTGGAACCAAGCCAGACTGACTTGATCCACATTAAAGTAAGGGGAGCTGAGCAGAGAGCTGACATGACCTGACATGGTTCATGGTTCCACCAGTAAGGGCTGGCTGGGTCTCTACCTCAACCCCGGGACCCCAGGGTCAAAACGTTCTGCAGCCTCTCTGGGATGAAGGCGGCGGGCTAATCATGTGACTCTGGCCTCTGCTTTAAATCCTGAATTCTGGGATTTACTTAAGATAAGGGGAGCGCAAAATGGAAACCTATATAGCTTGGAGGGGGTGCGATGGCTGGAGAATTTACGTGGGAGTGAAAACAAAGTATGTATGCGCAAGGAATCCGATTTCCACATTTCCAGACATATGATCGAGCTACAGTATATCATTTTTATCGGAAGATTTATTTGGAAACAGGTGCTCCTCCTCCGGCTAAGCTGCCAGGCAGCTAAGGAGCACTCAGTCTCCTCTGTGTAACATCTGATTCACATGAGCTATAACTTCTGCTTGCCAAAACGGCGGATCCATAGGTCAGTGATGTGGCTGTGTCAAATGAGGGTCGTGAGAAAAGCAGGAAGGAGCACGTGCCTAGAATTAGATGGATGTCAAAATTCGTTCCAGTCCTTCCTCAAGAACGGACACATGTGAGAGGAGTCACTTTGGCCTGAGTGCAATTACAGGTCTCTCTCTCTCTGGATTTTCACCTTCCTTCATTTCAACATTCTTCTCTTTCCCCCCTCAATCTTGCATCCTTTATTTGCGATCAAACCCAAAGGAATTTCCTTGAGCGTTGTGAGCATGTCTGGAGTCTGCGTGGCCCCGTCGGCGCTGAGCGGAGCAGAGCGGACCGGCCCACGGGGGCCGAAAAGCCCTGTGGGACCCAAATCTGGCTCAAGATCCAGGACCCCGTCCTGCTCCACGTCGGAGCTCGGCCTGTAACTCACCCTCTGTCTGTGGTTTGGGATGGTGTGGAGGTTGGGGTGAACTGCAGGTCATGGAAAAGCTTGCTTTATTGTCTGTCTCTGAGAATGAAGGACAGAGGGAGGAGCGGGGGATGGTAGGAGGTGAGGGAGGTTGGTGGTTGGGCAAAGAGGGGAGAAGACCATAAAGGAAGAGGAATGTATCCAACACTTGATGGAAGAAGAGGAGTTGACACGAGGTAGCTGGAGAAATAAAATCATAAAGTCTGAACATATAGAGAGGTGGTCCACACGTTCCTCTCCCTCATCTGTGAGTTTCAGCTTTTCCACATGTCAGCAGAAAGCCTGTACACACACACATGGCTATATTTAAGGATGAGCCAATTCCCTTGACAGTATTTGTATCAAACGGTAGATCAAAAGCAACTCTTGCCGTATGTATTTGCTCTGCGCTCTAAGTGAAGAGCTTATGAAAGTTATATTGAGTGCAGTCGATAGTTTGAAACGCCGCAGAATTAGCACGAGTAGGAGCACTCGCACACCACGGAGAAGAGTATGAACGTATTTCACATATGAGCTGATTTGTAGAGTTCTCTAGGTTATCAAATGAGATGATTTCTGCCAGATTTTGGGTGTCAAAGTTCTTCGCCGAAAGTGATCGATGAGTGCCCGGTAATTGTCCATTGTGAGGAGACGTCGGGGGGGGGGGGGGGGGGGTGTCACCTCGCAGTGAGAGTAAAAGAGGCGGCAAATGGAAGTGATTACGTCTAATATTCTCCATCTGGGAGCGATTGCCTCAGAAGACGAGTTTCAAAGAGGAGTACGGCGGGAGGAGAAGAGAAAGAGGCAACAGTAATTTGCACAGGATTTACAAATCTCCTGAATCGAATTTGGGAATCTTTGTGCACATCTTGTTCTATCCCCTCGAGACGATCACTCACGAAATGCACGCACGCGTGAATAAACAAAACTCCACACAAAGAACGCAAAGCACTATTCGACTGCACAGATGTGTTCGCGCCGGTGAGATCGCTTGTTGGACAAACTCTTAACAGTTTCTCGGAGAATAAAGTTGTATGTTTTCTGCATCAAGCATGTTGGATTTTGATGCTCACACACATCAATACTTAATATATCTTCGCAGTCTGTCTTTGAGCAATCACAAACCACCCAAGAAATGGTTGCCAGTGTGTCAGAGTTGAGCCGGAGCCAGGTCAGAAGTGATCAAAGACTGCTGTGGGGGGGGGGGGAGAGAGAGAGAGAGAGAAAGAGAGAAAGAGATATCTGGTCCCAATTACATTCAATCATGGGAAATTGGCGAAGTGCAAAGCGAGAGAGATCTTCATGATGAGAGGCCAGATGAGCCGAGGTGGTCCGCTGACATTTCTGACTTCACAGAGATTACTGTTTTTATTTAGAGTGTTTTTATATATGTATTTTTTTTTGGTGTCGCGGGTCACGGAGAGATTGGCTTTACATAATGATTGGATCGTCTTGCCCAAATCAAACATGATGTAGATTGCAAGGGAAATGAAGGAGAAAAAAACACAAACAGATGAAAGTGGATCAAACCTGACAAAGTAAAACTACATGCATGAAGCAAAAATATAAAAGAGAAGGAATAAAGTGCATTTTGGGTCGTGGATTTGTTCCATGATGTCACATGCATACATCCCAGAACATCACAAATGATCTACGACCATGAGATATTAATCTATTTTCTCATCGTTAACACGCTCACAAATGAGCAGAACAATCAAATGTTATTTAAGTGTTGGGCAGGAATGTGATTACCTTTTCAGTAATGAGTGGAAGGGGATCAATTTGAAACTCATCCCTAACTTGGCAATTCTTCCTGATGAACGTATCAACAGGTCGTATGATATCATACAAATAATTATTTTAATGTTTGTTTGTGCGTTTTCTTTCAAATGTCCAGCAACACGAGCAATCAGTGCGCCTGAATAAGCCGCTGCAGTGTTAAGGCAACTAAACTGCTTGCTTAGATTTAGGAAGGGATCGCGGTCGGGTTAGCTTATCTACAGAAGTGCCGTTACTTAATCACGGCAGTTACGTGACAATTAAGTCCACATTAACTTCTGGGTTTCACACAGGACACTTACAGGGGCCTCCTGGGTGAAAGTCCAGCATTTTACAGCGGACATCAGTGTCAACTGGAGGCAACACAAAGGAAAGAATAGAGGGAAATGCGAATCCACTCAGACTAGTGGGCAATTTTAATTTTTTTCATGTATCGAAAAGGTCATCTTGCTGCATTGTTGGGTTGCAGAATAAAAAACAAATAAAAAAATCAACGGAACCATTGTTTGATGTTAACTTTCTCAAGTAACACTCGCGGTCCAGGAGAGTGAGAGACTATACATAGAGAAATATTTGTTATAGTCATTAAAAATGAAAGCATTTTCACTTTTCATTTTTATTCAACGTTTAAACACTATTTCCATCCCTCTTTGATTCCCAGGCGCAGCTTGTCACCAGATCTTTACCGTAGCTTCAAATCCTGGTCCTAAAATATCCTGCTCATTGCCGCTCACGTCACACGGTCT
This sequence comes from Taurulus bubalis, assembly GCF_910589615.1. Lineage (NCBI taxonomy): Eukaryota > Metazoa > Chordata > Actinopteri > Perciformes > Cottidae > Taurulus > Taurulus bubalis. Next base: position 23,686,746 of record NC_136595.1, on the reverse strand, counting down.
TCAATGAATTTGCACAATACTGCAATTAAAATATTCCTATTCTCCATTGATTACGGTCTATGAGTCATTTTCATCATACTGCCATTAAAATACTAACTAATTAACAATCTGTAAACTTAATCTTGAAATAGTTTAATGAGGCAATAAGAAGTGTGATCGGGTCTATAAACCTATTAAGAATCACGGATTTAAATAATTAACTGTTGATAATGTGTGACAATGTAATGATAAGTTAAGCCAACTTTAAAAGATGAACCGGCTCAAACAAAGGCCTCTCTTTGTAGACAAAGGATTTGAACAGACCACATTTTCCCTCCTAATGAATGCAGATAAAGTGAGAGGAGATAACCAAACAGGCATAACAAAAGGGATTCCTGAAGGTTTCACTCCGATTTGTCAAGTGGTTCCTTGGTTCCTTCTCTCGTCCCGATTGGCCGGGGAGCGCTCACCAAAGAATGCCAACTTAAAAAAAAATGTGACCCTCCAGTGAGCATCTCCTCCTTCAAACCCCTCCATCCCCCACCTCCCCCTCCCTGCTCTGTCTCTCCCCTCCTCCCCTTCTACCCGCCCCCCTCCCAGCCCTCTACCACCCCTCTCGCTCGCTCTCTCCCAGTTGCCTCACGGCTCGCTGTGACCCATCTTGCACCTCCCGAAGCCCACAACAGACGCTTGGTGTGTGAAGAAGGTCAGGAGTTCAGGCTCGGCTGAGGCTCCGTCCCTCCCTCTGCACAGAGGAGGCCTGCCCTGCGGGTTTATAATTATCTGCCGTTGGCATTCAGCACAGGTTCAAGCACAGTGCAAGCGCTGGCAGCAGCGTGGGGGGATGCGCTTGGCTACACACTTGGTGATTAGTTGTCCCTAATTGTCAGTTCCTTGTTCCTTTTTACCTTTCTCTCCCTCTCGCTGTCTCTCTTTCACCCCCTCCCCCCGCGCCAGTTAGAGCATCTTTACATAAAAAACTCGCCGCTTGGTTTATTGTCCTAAAAAACGCGCTCGGCTATGCTTCTTTTTCTGCTTTATTATTCTTTTGAATCAGCGTCTTATCATTTTTTGATTCCTCTCATGAAATACAAATTAAATTTAAAAAAAAAAAGGTTATTTCTAACAGATTCATACCTGCAGTAACTCTGTAACACGGATATGCAGCGGCTGTCTATCAGCTGCCAGACACAGGTACATTCAAAGAGTCGAATAGCCTTCACTCTTGACTCAGTGTGGATGAATAATGGATGCTGTTTTATGTTCCACTGCTTTTCATGATGAATTTTACATCTGTAAGTGCACTAATTCAAGGTTATCCTCGTAGCGGGATGGCTGCCGCGATGACACACTGGAGAGTCGAACTTTTCGAAACCTCGCCGACGGCAGATGCAAGAAGAACGCTGTGAAACTCCTCTAAGAGGAAAGAAGAGGAGAACTGAACTTATAGAGCCTCCAAAGATGGCCTGAATGTGCTGCAGTCACTAATATGGGCAAACCAGTTGGCAATTGAGGAGTTCGTATTCTTGTCTAAATGTCTTTGACCCAAATAAGTTGTTCTTCATTCTCACCTTGAACTTATATTTTCCTCTCAAAATGTATTTGAACATAACACTTTATCTCGTGATTCACGGCAGGTTGTTACCTCCTCTTTTTGTGGAGCAACCGAGTCGGTTTCAAAGGTGAGCGTGTGCTTTCCATCAGGCGTTTATATTGGCACTGACAGGCAGTGTGATAGATGACATTGGATAAATCCATTCGTCAATGCCTTCAGAGATGTCTCCGCACCATTAGTCACTCACACTAGAGATCTCTGCAAGAGTCCATCATTGCTGCTCTGAGAAACACATCTGCAGACCTTGAGACAGACCCTGAAATGGGCTGACAACTGAACCAATACTGTTGGGGGCTGTTTTGGATGGGGGTGGGGGGGAGGAGGAAGAGAGGAACAGCAGTCAGGCAGATGTGGGGCCTGGACAGCTGCCAAGCAGCGCCCCGTCATCCTACAGCAGACCCTTCATCTCAATATGAGTGAGGGAGAGATGTGGAAAACAGCAGGGAGTAGGAGGAGGAAAAAGGGGGACATGGATAGATTCTGTACAAAAGGCTCCACGAGTATTCCTCCATCTGAGAACATCCTCCAAAGCGCTTGGCCTCATTACAACATGACTGCACACCCACGGTGTAATCAGCAGTGCCAGCTGATGATGAAGAAAAAAAACAAATTTAATTTGAAATAATTAATTGTGCAAACACTTCACTGAATGCAGCACTTGTGACTGGCCTATTATTCTTTGACATTTTAGTGGAAAGTAGAACTAGTCCTTTGAGCCTTCCGTAAAAATCTATATTTAACACGTGCACAGATGGTTGGAATAAAACCCACATTTACCCCTCTTCCCCTCTGCTTTTGGTGCGAGGAAGTAGTGGAGATCTTTTGCCAATTTCCAAGAGCGATGTGAGATGAGACATGGACTTTTGACAGGTGTTTGTTTGAATATCAAACAGAGCCGTGGAGGCCTGCAGATGGCAGGCAGATTGCATTCCAGACAGGGGCTTCGGTCTGGGGGCCGGAGCAGCGGGGGGGAGGGCCCATCTTTGCTCCTTGATGGTCCTCCAGGGGAATGCATGTACAAACCTCTCGTCTGCATGACTATCATCATCATCATCACCCTCATCATCATCAGCGTGGCCTTCACCGCTGGAACAGGCGTCTGTAGACAGTCGGTCCACTGTGGAACAGCACAGCACTTTTATTTTCCATGAGTGCAGAGATGGGCTCAGTGTCGGGTCACAAACAAACAGCGTTTGATGTTTGCTTTTGTGTATTTGGCAGCGTTTGCGTGACTGAATGTTGAACCATAACACTTCGGTGGGACTGTACTTAATTATGTAACATAATTAGTTGGTTTAAATTGGTCCTGGCTGACAAAGACTATAACAAGTCAGAGAACTGGACTTACATGTTCAGCTCTTAGTTGCAATGTGTGGCTGGAGACTGTGTTTAGTGTTCGACTACATGCAGGTTGGGTGAGAGGTATACAATTTACAGTATTTAAGAGAACGCAAAGGCCAACGGTGAAATTATTACCTAAACTATCGGATGTAAACATTCATCACTGTTTACAGACTCACTTCCTGGTACGACTTTGAACCACCATACTTGGGTTTCTGTACGCACACAATTCGGTGCAATGAGATATATTGCTGACATTTGGGGTGTGCTTAATATCTACGTTAGCTCCAGATGCAGCGGTTTAGATAATACGGCGTGTTTACGACCCGCCTGATATCTGTGGACAAGCGAACCCTCGTGTTTCTGGCCCTGTTGCATTTAATCGCAGCGATGTTGTCACATTCCCAGATGTGTATAACGTCAACGGTTACGACCAGTGTTGATAATAATGATGAATGACAGCTACAATATGTTTTAAGAGACATAACTGAGAAGTTAGCATTGAAGAAGTGTACTCAAAACGCTCACCAGTCTAAAATGATGAATTCCATATAGATGAGATAGATTCCGAGCATCCTTTGTACACTATAGTACACAAGAATAACAAATTGCACATACAAGTACAAAAATACAACCTCCACATGGTTATCACTAGTAGGAGAAGTCACAGAGATTCTCTGTACTTTCTGTAGCTCTCGTTTTAGTCTTGAATCTCCCACCTGCTTGGCTGGCAAACCGATTTGCCGGAGAAAGAAAATGAGAGTGGGAGGAAGGTATGAATAGCTGGCACGGTGCACCTCGGTGAGTCAACAGACGTTGGGCACTGCCAGAAAAGGCCCATGCGGTGTGGGCTAGTGCAGAGACTTGTAAGTCAGCTTGGTTGTTCGAGCCTCAATGCAACTGAATTAGTTTATATTAGGTTTTTACAGTTGTCTATTACAAGCCCGTCATATCACAGGTCGTGGCCGCTGACAAAAGAGGACGGGGAAAAAAGGCCAAAGAAGAGGCGAGAGGCCTGAAAAACGGGCTCCGATCCGTTCCTTGCAGACAGATCCTGAAGAACACGGCCAACGTCAACAGGAGCCACGCCACGGCTCGGGGGCTCCCGCCCACGCGCACATCACCCGTTTGGGTCTCGTTACATAACCTCTTTGGAGAGAAAAAAACGTGTTGAATGTGGTTCTGTTACCTCTGCTGGTTTTTATTCTACAGACTGCAGCTGTATCTCTGTTCACTTTCATTCAAGTCCTCTGTGGGAGCTTGAACAGCTTAAGAACTGAACCAGCAAGAATATATCCCCAAAGGAAAAGTCAAAATTCCCTATGGTTCTACTTTTTCTTTTTTTGCAGAATGGAGAGGGTTATTATTATTTTTATTTTTTTACAGCAATTCAAAACCATATGCACTTTGAAGAAGAAGAAAAAAAAAAGTAAAAGTCCACACAACGTGTACCAGATGTGCGTTCAGGCTCCACAGCCAAGTCTCCGTCGGCAGCCTGCGCTCTCCTTCCCCTGAGGGTGGCAGGCCAGCAGCATGCATGCTGCCGGAGCAGTTTCATGCTACAGGTAGCCTCCATTTCCACATTCACCCCCACAGCTTTTGTAGGAAATTCTGCCGATCTCTCACACTGTGAACAAGCCCACAGAGGAGAAGAAGAGGGCTCAGTTCATCCTACAGCTCCATTGTGAGCGCGCCCATGCTGCTTTCTACTGTAACAATGATCTGTGGATGAATGCATCCACCCCCCCACCACCACCGCCCGAGCCTCCACCCTGCCCTGACCCCGACCAACGCTGAGGTAAAGACATGAGGTTATTTTCTTAACCCCGATACAAGAAAAATAGAGCTCCAAGGGAAAGGATCCGGGCCAAATTTGTCTTTTAATTCTGAAAAGACTCAAGGACGGGAGGGGGAAGGGGGGGGGTGGGTGGGGGGGACTTAGTGGCTTTTTTTACAAGGAGGCTTCTCTCTACTTCAATCAAGTTTACTGAGGATTGTTGCTCCTATAAACACGGAAAGTTTTCATTGTACTTTCACTCTGACGGAAACCACATGACACAGGAAAAGCCAATAAAAAAAGCCCACATGCTCATACTGGCCTGACATTATGGCAACCGAATTTGACCACATACCGTAAACCAATTGAAACGATCGACTCCTGCCACTCATCTGTGACACTGAGGCTTTCTCTCGATCATACGAATGGAATCAAAGTGCTACACTTTGCGCCAGAGAGGCCAGTGAGACGGCAAGTCGCCCGAGCCTCAACCCTGCCTGTGGTCGGTTGAGTCGACGCGTCTACAAGAAAAGGGTTCAAGGTGAGGAAAGCCCCTCAAACAAACACAAACTCTGAACAAAGGAGGGATGGAGGAGTCTGTGCTGAAAGAATGTGGTTCCTCTTTCAACTGTTGGTATGCTCGCGGCACCTCCTGTCAAGAGAAGAAAAATCCCAGGAAGAAACAAACTGAAAAAATGCAAAACAATCCCGACCTCCTGCCGCCTGCCGATTGATTGATTAGGACTTGTCGCTTTTCTCTTCCTTTCAAACTGCTGAAGGCATTGAAAGAGTGAGTTTAGACCTCTGGGCTCATTCACATGAGGACAACACCGTTTAAAGTTATAATTCTTAAGATTTTAATGAAATCAACCGCGATTTTTAACAGACACTCATTGTATTTACATTCTGTAACTGCCATCATATGTAATAGTTTTTATTGTGTGTGGCGGAGTCCGCCATTCAAATTGCCTTCACACGCATGAGGCGTTCACAGGAAACAATGCAGGTGTGTAAACAACAATTTGTATGATATCTTACAAAAAGTTGATTACTTATTTCTCATGCGTTTTCTCACAAATATCCGATAAAGCGAGCTTCAAGCCCCAAGGCTGTTTAGGAAAAGATCGTGGTTTCGGTTAAAGTAACTACGGGAGAGGCGGTACTTTAGTACGTAAGAGACAAATAAGTCATTTCACACACAAACCAGCGGTCACCGGATGAAAATCTGTTGTTTTTAGAGCCACCGATCCTCCCAACATGAACTACGTCGCCTGTCCTCACTCTCAATTTCACAAACAAATTACAGTGTATTACTTTTCGCAAGTTTAGCTACGAACAGTTTATGATCGCATTTACGACCATCTTGGTCCCAGTCTGGAGCCCTGCCACCTGTATGCGGATCTACCTGGAGAAATGTGGCGATACGCGCCGCAGACGCCTTAGAAGTTTGATTGGACATCAGAGTTGAGAGTTAGGTTCTTCCAGACCTCACATCCTGTTATTGCAGCAACCACCACAACCTTATGAATTATAGGCACAGGCGATCATCCAACCCTTCCATGCTTCCAGCCAAACTTTGAAACTATTGAATCACCCTCATGAAATATATCAAAAAAGACCACCTGACATTTGAAAACCGTGGATCTAAATAAAAAAAGAATGAAGATGATCCATGCAATGCCCTGCAGCTCTGTATTCCTGGTGAGGGAGAGAGAGTCTCGCCTGGTATGCACAGGCGCACATAATCAGGAGTATAAATCAGGCATCACGTCTCACTCTGGATGAAGTCACTGCTAATGCAAGGCGAACATTCCCTAATGTTGCTCGTTCACGTTAAAAGGATTCAACTGTGCAACATGGGGTGGATTTTATTGAAAGGCAGTCTGAAGAAATGCATGTATCCTCCCACACCCCACGGTTAATGCTAAGGCTGGTCGTTCATCATGAGGGAACCAAGAAAACAAGTTTTTATTGGCATGTTATGTCGATTATAATTTCGCAAAGGAAGTAGGGAGTAGCATGAAGCTGTGAGGCGAAGAGTTGCAGGTGACAGGCTGCACACCTCCAGGTCGTCAGCAAGGTAATCTGATTCAAGCCAGAGTGCTGTTGCAGTCATTATTGACTGACTGCTTTATTAAACCAATGAGAGTCTGTTTGACTACACTGTAAACAGATATACAGCTGCTCCTCTCTTACATTTATGACAATAAATACAGCTGCCCGAGGAAGCGTTTCCTGCAGTATCAACTGCACTCGCCAATATGTTACCATGGTCACCACGGGCGTTGCCAAATCGACCAGAGCTGAAATGTTAAAGATTGTAACATGAAACAGAGTCGAAAGGTTTGATTTAGGATGAATTGAACACCCAGTCGTATATATCTGTGAGTCAAAAAGTACGCTTTAAATGTAAGAAGAAGAAAACACAGAGCCGCTTGTTTGGCTTGTTTGTTCTTCCCCTCTTGTTTTGCTTTCCTCTCCTCAAGCTGCAAGTCTTTAGTCGGAGCTTTGCTTTGACAGGTGAAGATCAACTGGAGTCATCGCCATTGGCAACCATGTGGGACTGGAGGGGAGAGGTGGACCGCGGGGTCACGCTCTCCACCGATGCAACAACACACCCGGCCGGGGCAGAGTTCACAACACGCCTCCATCCGCCGCTGCACCAGTTCACATTAAAGCCCAAAGGCAACAACAGCAGAACCTCCATTTATTTACGACCCGACTAGAAATGATGAATGGACTCGACGTGAGTACCTGAGTTAACGACCGTGTTGGTTTTCCTTTATAGCGTGCCGTTGCAGGAAGACAACTACCTGGAATCCCACATCCTGTTTTCTGACGAGCGGTCAGAGAGGAGCAGTTGACTTCCGCTGCAGACACTTCAAATTGGCGAAACAGCGGTTGGAGCAATTAAGCAGCAATCACATTTGTAATTATGATAATGTCAATTGAGCTTGTCAAGGATGAATAATTTCAGGGGAGACAGTAAAATATACCTAACAAGGCTTTTCTCAGCGGTAAACACGGGGCTTTTAAAACGGCAATTAGCCCTTTAATGTCTAACACATGGCTCACAAGCCATCCATGGGCCCAACTTCCCTTCTCTCCACCACTTTCCCCTTCTCTCTGCAGGACACACTTTTCACATAGCTGGAGCTCTAACCACACAAATAGGAAGCTCTCTCAGCGGGGCGGGGGCGAGGCGCAGGCAGGAGTAATTCAGCAATTGTGGGACAAATTGTTATTTTCCTGTGCTGAAAATAGACACACGGGAAATGCAAAATCATATTCTTCGCCTACTTGTGGCTGCATGCACTGAATTCAATGGAAAAAACAAGAAATATATAAGTGAAGAGATGAGAAACTAACAAATGCAGCAACACGCTCGCCAAACACCCGCCTCCACCCGCCACCACCAGAGCACCCCAGCTTTCTCACCCTCTCTCCCACGACTGACCCTTATGCGTCCAGCCACCCAAAGTCTTCAAGAATTCCACCCTTGAGAGACAGACACAGATAATTGGTCACAGATTTTTGTTTTGGCAGGACACAAAGGGACCTCCTATTCACCCCTGTGCAGCTGTCTACTTCCTTTTCTCCCATCTCGGCTCCCCTACTAGTTGTGTCGCCTCCGACGGTTCCCCGTGAGCCGAGCCGCTCCTCGTCCCCCACGAAACACAGCCTCCTTTTCACTACCGCAATAAAGCCATCGGGACACATGCCTCTCGTGACCCTGACCCGGAGCCCCTCCGCAGCCTCCTTACGCCCCAAGGCCTCCGTGACATCTATGGGACCTTTTGAATCTGTTACTAGCTCTCTTTGATAAGAGTTGTTCCGCTAATTAGGGATCCGCTGGCCTTCATTAATGCACCTGCCATGTGGTAAATAACTCAGCTCTATGTTGAGTTATTTCTTCTACGATGGCCAGAATCGTTTAGCCATTTAGTATTTACGAGTTTTTGGTCAGTTTGGTTGGGAAAAAGTGATTTCACAATACTTCCGTGTACCGTAAACTTTAATATCATGGATATTTAATGTCATCAAGAACAAATGGAAAGGTTTGCGCCCTACAAGTATGTTTAAGTACAGTACTCGAGTAAATGTACAGAGCTACATTCTACCAGTGTGAATTATTCAGCTGACTTTATTTTGCCTATAAATAGCAAAACAATGAATCACTTTTATGGATATTGAACATTTTAAAATAGGCCCGTAAGACTAAAGAAAAGTGTCCTTAGTTGTATAAGTCGTCTTTTAAAGAAGTTTGGTTTGATGATCACATAGGGTCAGTATGGATATTTGTCCTTCTGTGTGATTTCTCTCCACCCTTTCAAGTAACTTCAGTCAGCGTCTGATGACCAAAGAGAAAGTTGGTTGACGTCCACTTTGATTGAGTTCAGATTAGACGTGTCGACTGGCAATCAGAATGAATATTGATGATTTTACGGATGATTGACGATTGTTTTTTCCTACGCCAATATTAAGTCATTTTTAATTAACTCACTGCGAGAACTAAGATGTTGTTAGAAACTGAGCCCTTGACAAGGACCCTGAGGACCGACAATTACAGGCTAGAGGAGAGCAACGTCACTGTGTGTGTGTCTGAGAGAGAGACGGTGACAGAGAGAGGGAGAGAGAAGGTGGACTGGAATAATAATGTGCATGTCAACGTTATGAATGAAGTGTCGAAGCTTCAAACTATTTGGTAGAGTCTTAGTCATGGATATGATTTGGATTATGATATCGAGGACAAGATGATTGCCTAATGTTAAACCATGTTGTAGTGAGCCGTTGAGGAGATCTTTTTATTAGTCACCCTTTAATAAATGCTTATTCACGTCACTTTAACTGTAACACTTGCAAAAGGTTTCTACGGTTCTATGAGCTCAAAGCTCCGTCAGACACTGAGCCACACCGCTGCACTCTGGATTGGATCGCCTATCGGTGATCTCGATCTTGGTTCATGACAATAGAAACGATCAGATGGAGGTAGGATCTGTCCGAGGAGTCAGAGTACAAAGGGGTCTAAACGTGTGTTCAAGCTGGTGACTGCTGTTTAAGTGTGAATGTGGATTTGAGTTCCTGGAAATCAAGCTGGGAGGCTCATCATCTACTGGATCCTCTTCCCTTAGTAAAAGGCCTGACCTGCATGTAGAAACAGGCTTTTAGTCTCTGTTCTGCGTTCCTTCATATTTCATCTGGTCTTTCTCGTACGTTACTCAACATCATACTAGATCATACAAATACTTAACAAAATGAAATTATTAGCATTATTTGTTGGAAGACACCAATCAATCGACTGCCGATCGAAACCTACCGGTTTTCAGTTAATCAGCCATGACCGGTGGCCGGCCGATCAGTTTCATATTTCTGGTGTTATGGCGGTAGCATCTACACACATGTGCACAGAGCTTAACATCACAGCCACAGACACACACGTCTAACGCTCGACAATAAAATGAAAGCACTGTTGTTCGAATGGAGTCTATTGATATGTATAGTGCAAAAAACACAACAGCTCTTGATCAAGAGCTTGTTGCCAGTGAGGATGACGTGAGGCATCATGTGAAAATAAGTCAGAAAACGTTGGCTATTGCTAACGTTAGGAGTTCGTACAGCTGTATTCTAGGTGGCTGAGCGAAACCTTTCATTAAAAGGTAGGCGAACAAGTCACTTTCACACATTCACTGCCCCTGGCGCTCCTCCCAGAGTAAGCTCTGCTGCCTCGAGATTGTGCTTCTCTGAAAAACCAAACAGTGCGTTGCAGCAGCGCTCTGAGTGACGATTCACAAAATTCAGTTTGGACGTTCTTTCGCGGGAATGAAGAAGAAAAAAAGATCGCAATTTGCCACAACTGCATGTCAACATTTGGAACAACTAACTTAATCAGATGCTTAGTTTTTGTAGTTAATTCCCGTGCATGCTGCTCAGAGTAATCGCAGTGACCGGCTTGTTAGTTAGTCTGGAGTCTTGCTGTCTATTATAGTTCTTAGGAGAGAAAGTGGAATCAGCAGGTCAGACTTAAAAAAAAAAGAAAAAACGGAAAATCAGCCAAGAACATTTTAATCGGTGCATCTCCATTTGTTCATCTGTAGTTTGACTTCCACATTCTCAAATGTTGTTGAGATTACTTTGTTCAAACAAAGTATGCTAAACGATGCTAAATATATAAACACAATACAAATATCACAAGGACTCTCTTCCGACATCACAGACTGCACTGCAGCTTAACTTTAGTAAAGGCTGCAAAACTTCCTGTTAATTTCAGTAACTGCACTGAAAAAGTTCCATGTTGATTTTAGTCCTGCTAATTGTAGTTGCCCCCAGGCAGAGTGCAGAGGGTTTTGAAGCAAATTGTACACAGTGGCTCAATTAGAATCACATCTTCCGGGTCCCTCACGTGAGGCTTAAAGAAATTCTTATTCTTAAGAAGTCTTATCATTATTATTATAGAAATCGAGCCGCTGGGAGGCGGGGTTAAAGGAAAAGCTAGCGTGCTTTCTCTACGGCCCCCATGGATGTGATAGATTGATGGAAGATCTGGCAAAATGAATACTCTAGGGTCAAACTTCTTTTGGTTCATGCGCAATTTTCATAGGAATGAACGGGGCGTCGCCTCCAACGCCGTATGCAGTTCTCTTTATACATCCCTTTATACATCCCTAAGTTATCACAACTGTTGAGTCTAATAACATGAATTAAAACATTAACTTCAAACTTTAGTCCACATAGTCATAACTTTACTCCCTTTCTGTTTTAACCCGTTTTGTTCAGCTGGGCTGTCTAAACACAACCATACTACACTGTGGGAAGGCACAAACAGTAGAAATGTGTTCATTCAGGAAACAGAGGAAAGTAGAGCAACACATTTCACCTTCAGCTTCCTGTACTTTCTCCCTCTTCTACCTCGCGTAATGGATTGCATGTGCGGAGTCGGTGTTGTGCCGAAAACTAAAAAGTCTAAAACGGACACCAGAAAGAAGAAAGGGGTCACAAACAGCAAATAGTACGGCGTTGAAAGAAAGAAGGAAAAGAGAGAAGCAGCAAAAGAACGGTGAGAGTTGAGTTTGGAGGGGAAGAAGGAGAAGAAGGTGATTACAATTCCAGTCACAACTAGCGCAGCAGCTTGTGCAGTGATCCTGGATTTCTTGTGCAGCCGAGCACAGCTGCTCCCAAGGGGCTCATGGGAAGGCATAGGTCAACCACCCCTTTCCTGACTCACCACATGTTAAAGGAATTCAGCGGTGCATTGTGGGATGTGACACCGGTAACCCCCACAACTAAGTTTTCAAATTACTAACACATACATTCTCAAACCTGTCTGCCATTTCAGCATCGGAAAAATGACAAATGTTGATGTAGAATGGGAATGTGTAATGTCATAATACTAGTGAGTAGGAAACGTGTAGATTTAAAAATAAAAACACGCACTGACTAATAGAGAAAATAGTGTCTTTTTTTGTTTTAGTGGATCTAATTATCTGTGTAAATGAAGACATTCTCACCAGTTTTTCGTCTTATCTCTCTCAAAAGATGACCTCACTAATAAATGACTTACTAACACAAGTCAAATTGGGGGTATTTAACAAGTATTTATCACAATGTCCTGGCTTTCCTTCTGGAAAACACTTCTTATCTGTTTACCAGTGCAAGCTATTGTAGCAGTAACAAAGCTAAGGCCGGCAAATGTTTGTAATTCAGTTTAACATTCCTGCATGCAGCTGGAGGTTTCAAATCATTTATCAAATTCTTCCATCTCTCCCCTTGTCCCCTCTTCTCTTCTCTACTCCCAAACGTGGAACTAATTACAGGTTATTAGTAATCATACCTACAAGTTATGAGCTGTAACTATCTGCCACTCTGCCCGGAAATTGAGTTAGGGAGATAATGAAGGAAAACTGAGCCTCTGGACGTTTCACAATCAGGGCCAGAAAATTGCCGCGTGTCGTTATTACATACATGTTGAGAAAATGTCTCTTCAGTTTGCAGAACTACGAGGGGAGGAATACATAGAAATCATGTGAAACAAACTGTGATACTACACAGCGTTCCGACTGCTGATAGAAGGATCGTGGTCACTAAGGTCATCACAATTACAGTCACAAATGCGCCAGGCTTTTAAAGCATTGTAAACATCTTGCCAGCCAGAATACTGGGTGTCCATTTATAGGGCTGTGTTTCATGGAGCAGTTATTGCCAGGTTCTCTTGTCGGCCTGGAGCTGTGCTGGGGTGGGGGCGGCCGACGGAGCTGATGGACATCTGTCAGCCAGCCAGAGAGGAAAGCAACCAGCAGGACTGGCAAAAAGAGAGGGAACGATAGGGGGAGAGAGAAAGGGATAAACACACAGTACTCCGATTACTTAGTAGGACATTTCTTTTGCATTTCAGGACAAAAAAGTAATCGTTTATTTGCCAGACATGGCAAAGAAATCCATCCAGCCTGGGAGGGCTGTGTCTGCCTGGCCATCTCTGACATGCAAAGCCAGAGTCCCTGTGAGCCCAAGGGGACTACTTGGAGCCACAACAGGCCTGAGGGAGAGCCTGGACCACAGGTGGTGTCCAGCAGCTGCTATCGGTCTGCATAGACAAACACACACACACACACACACACACACACACACATAGACTGCATTAATGGACATTCTCCGAACATACGCAAACTGTATGCATAAAAGTGCATGCCAACCTAATTGTGTCAAAGGAAGACTCATAGATAGAACACACAAACATGCAAAAGCATGGCACAACACACACACACACACACACACACACACACACACACACACACACACACACACACACACACACACACACACACACACACACACAGGACCCATGCTGTGAGATTCATATAGACAGACACACCAAAATACACACATTCTCTATACAAACATAAGCCATGGCTGATTTATAGTGAACGCACATGCGCACATGCACACACACACACACACACACACGCTCCCTCTCTCTCTTACACCCAGCTATTGTTTAGAATATTCTACCCGCATCTGGTCTGCACACATGCCAGCACAAAGTTGGACTGTCGCTCAAAACCAAAGCGAAGAAGAAAAAAGAAAAAGATTCCCTCATGACACAATGGTATAAACACGCAAAAACACGTGCAAACATCACACATAAGCCAGATCAACCGCAAGCATCGTGCACACACACACACACACACACACACACACACACACACACACACACACACACACACACACACACACACACACACACACACACACACACACACTCAAACATGAAAAAGGAAGAAACAGAGTGTGCTCATGTGCACCCCTTCTCACACCCACACAGATTCCTGAAAGTAAACTCCATTGCTGCCGTCCATCTTTCAGCTGTAATGCTAGACACACACCCCAAGGAGGGAAAACCCGCAACTTTACAGATTTACTGGCTGGAATTGACTCGATTTCTGGGTTGTCTACACCGCAACAGTCAACACGTCTTTCTATCTGGCTGTTTCAATTGAGATCAAAACTCAAGCACACGTAGACAGAGTCTTACCAACTTTTCACTGGTGTAATGCAAAAACAGTCAATTTCAACACTGTTTTAATTATATGAAGGGACATTATGTTGAGTACAGTACATACAGTGTATTGCAAATGTAATTATATTGAAATATGGAGTGGTTGAGTAGTCCGTTTGACATTCCTTTTTCTTCAAGCATAAGCAAAATTCCCTCTGTTACGTAAGCCAGAACAACAAACTAATAAATATGGGAAACACTCACTAACTTTCCTAGCGAAAGTACCCAGATGAACAATTTATCCTGGATTCCAGAGCAATGAGGCAACAAATTAAAACAGGCATTAGTGGTGAATTTGAGCTCTCTTTCGGAGGAGCAGGACACATGACTGACAGCAGCGTTATGCAAACCCTCCCACAATTGTCCCTTTCATCGGCCCCGGGACTCAACATTCACGGAAAGAGCGAGAGAGAGAGAGAGAGAGAGAGAGAGAGAGAGAGAGAGAGAGAGTTAGGACTCGGTGGGTGGGATTCAACCTCAAAAAATCAAAAACCTTATTCGAATCAACCGAGATTTGATACATGACACAACAATGAATCTCTAGCTGTGTAGCTTCCAACCACCGCCATGTTATCTGAGTGTCACGTGTCCTCTCACTGTGCACTAAACAGAATCAGCTCTTGTCGGATGCTCCTGGGTTGCTTGTGCGTTTGCAGCGAGGCCTTTCCAACTCATCAGACCAAACCTCCCCCTTCTTTAGATAGTTTTGGTGAGGTGCAGAGGGGCTAAACAACAGCGAAGGACCCGGGGGGCTGTAGGGTGAGGGGTGAGGTGCATCCCTGTGCACCCCTTGAGCTGACACATTTCATGGCTGCTGTAAAGATGAGACACTGCCCTCAATGTCCTATGAGAAAGGCAACTTTCATTTCCAGTGTCTAGAAAAATATGATTATTAGCGTTGCACTCCCATAACATTACTAACTCTGGAGAGTAAAAAAAAGAAAAAAAGCATCTACCTGGATGCTGGAGGACCAGAGACATTGTCTTTTTTTAATCCACACATTCTGCTTCTATGTCAAAACCTGGCGCCTACATTACCCACGATGCAACGCAACCGCCAACCTTTTGGTCGGAGATTCGTGTTTTGCTAGTCGCGGCTAGTGCATCAAGTAGAGATGAGTAGTGGGCTACAGGGGGGTATAAACTCACTATTTAAATGTTCAAACTTGTAGTCTTCAGCCCCAATGGACGCTGACTCAAGTGACATCACATGAGGCAGTGTATTAGACTTCGCACAACTCCCTCTGGACCAACAAAAGGCTTCAATTTCTTTTTCACACATGTCACGCAATCAAGACTTGTGAACATCGAGGTTGATGTGTAAAATCATGGAAGTTCCTTTTTTATTAAATGTATGCAGAAAAGGTAGAAAGAAGTAAGGTGAGCGGTGAGAAAAGTTGGTCTCAAGCTGCATGCATAACCTTGAGAGCGAGCCTGTAATTTATGAGGTGTCTACAGAAAGATTAACAACCTTTTCTTCTATTTATCTCTCTCTGTGTTTGGGCTGCGTTGCCCACAGTGAGTTAAGATGATGGATTTAGGGAGTGTGAATGTTGTCAGGGATTTTTGACTCAACAAACAAAGAGTGAATAAACGCGCTGCACATTCGGATGGGTAGCTCCAGTAATGCTGATGCATGGAAGTTAGGTGGGTGGTTATTTGTCAATACAACAGGCCTTGTCTTGCCCCTCCGTGCTCAGCCGTAACACCGTATATCTCTCATCACATGACTGCGCTGGAGGCAACGAGTGGGGCGAGCGTTCATGGTGAGCCTGTTTGAAAGGATTGTCGTGCCCCTCCAACGTTTGTATTTGTCTTTCAGGAGTCATGTGGCGGAGGAGGGGGCAACTCTCAAAAGCTGACAAATTGCCGAAAATTGCCTTCACACAGTCATTCCTGTTTGGACACACTTGGCACATCTGGTTGTGATCTGGCAACTAAAAAGTGCCGTGGCGGAGGGCTCAGCTCTCAGAGTGGTGCCACATATTATCCCCTCCTCCTCCTCCTCCTCCTCTCTCCTGGTTTGGTCTGCAAACATACTGATGTTCGTCCCTCTCTCTATCTCTCTTTTTCTCGCTCTGTGGGGCGCTTGGAGCTGATGGTGTTTATATGTGATGCTTGGCAGTTGTCCCGTCGGAGCATTCCTGAGCTCCTCTCCGACTCTAAGGGCATCAGTGGGTTGTAATTGAGGCGTCTGCAAAGATGAATGCAGCCCTGTGACAGTGCAAGCGGCACGTATTTTCAAAGGGGAAAGCTGCTCACAATCTGGCAACTTTAAACACAGCCAATAAAAAGATCCCAGAGATACATTCTCTATGTTTGGCACGATTCTACCCCCCCCCCCCCCCCCCCCACACACACACACACGATTAGTAGTTCAAAAGTAGAGCATCGCAATCTGCAGGCATCTCTTTGTCTGTGTGGGACTCTGAACGCAGTGTGTGGCGCAGCGGAGTCATTCAACTTGTGAATCCTCACCTCATTGTTTTACCGTACTCATCTGTGTGCTCTGGACAACATCTGCTGGGATGACTGCGTGTTTTCCGTGCTAGCGCCTGCTCGTGTTGTAATGTCTCCATGGAAAAAACACGTGATGCGAATGAGAAGTAAGCTGCTCCACTGACTCAAACTGCTCTGGAAAAAAAAAGAAAGAAAAGATGCCGAGCATAGCTTTTCGAAAAGGCTTCGACGGCATTCTTTCTCTCCCTCAACTTTCCAAAATAAGCCCGATTAGAGATTCTTGTGTGTATTCTTTTGTAACATATGTGTCAAATAAACATGCATTGGATTCTGAAGTAGAGGAGAGGTCATGGGTAAATACTTGTAGCGTTGTCGATCCTGCAGCTGTGGAGCTGGGAGAGGAAAACTGAGTGCACAGCTGCAGACTGAGGCCTCAGCTTCTCAAATTGCTTCTGCCTCAGTTTCCTGCCCTCTTTACCGACCAGGCCGAGCCAGACCCTTATTAGACCCACCCCCACCTTAATAATCCATGATGTCACCATCAACATCACTTTTTTTGTTGTTTTTCTTCAGCCCTGCTATATTTTTTTACAATCCCCACTGCTGGTGCAACCCCCATTGTTTGTTAAATATTAACAGGTGTGGGAGGTCGAAGCGAACCCGCTCTTCTGTTACCGTCCGTCCGTCTATCTGTCCATCTACTGCTATCACCACATCTGCTTCAGTTTTGACTTCCCCTGGTTTGTTTGTCCATCTGTATTTGTGTTTCTCTCCTCCCCCCCCCTCCTCTCCACCTTCTTTTCCCCTGTCCCCCCTTTCAGTGAAGGGAGACTGAGGAATGATCAGTCAGGCTTTGATGCCGCTGGCCCCTGCCCCGCTTTCCACAGCACATGAGCCGAGGCAATTACGAAAGCTCTCCTAGCCGACTGCTATTACTCTGTAATGCTCCTGTCTGGAGCAGGAGGAAGAGGAGAAGGAGGAGAGGGATGAAGGAACGAGGGGAGAAGAAGGAAGCGCGATGTTTGATTTGATATATAGAACCACATTTTACTCGTTTCATATCTAAATATTTAAAATAAGTCCGTCCCAGGCTGTAACATTGTGATCGGCAGCTCTGTCACTCAACCCTTCTTCCTGGACTGAGAGAAGAACGTATACTATGGACGTCTGGATGCTGCAGCACACATGTGGCAGACAGGAAGCACTTGGGTATGTGGAGGGGAGCAGGAAAGATGATGGCCCCCTTTATCCCCAGCAATCATTAGACAAGACTCCAGAGGAAGTCAGAAATCACCACTCCATACGAGCCGTACTTCCCGTCTATAGGATGAGTGCTTTTAAAAAATATATAGCAGTATTGTGTGGAAACATTGAGTCCACAGCTGCCATTCAAGGAATATAATGGTCTGCCTGTGCACCAGCCATTAGAAATAAATCATGTGGATCATCTCTTTGGTTCGGGACAATTATGCTCTGCACTGACAAAGTGACGGCATCTGTCGGTAATAATGCACAGAGAGACAGATAAGCCAACAGAAGAGCAAACAACAACAGCATATTAAAATACCATTTTGTGTTGTGCAAAGTGCAGAGAAAGTAAGGCTGCGGGTTGTTTTGCCTTGAAGCTACCATTCTTCATCAACGGTTGAAGGGCACTTTATTGGAACCTCATTAGTTTAATATGCCGTGAACATAAAAAGAGAGGTCCAGCCAAAAGTCTGATGGTTCTCCTGGAAACCGAAAGGCATTTCTGAACCACGGATGAATGATAATCTTGGCACGTTTCGCTGAAAGTTGTGGAAATAAAATCTGATCTCGTTCTGGATCCAGAAAAGAGAATTGCAGCAGCGGGAGCTGGCAGCGCCTGAGATTTTTGTTTGTCGGGAAAAGAATTGCTTGTTCAGCATTTCACGTTGTAAATACGAAATAATAATAAAACAAAACTTCTCTTTCCTCAGTAAAGCTTGGTAGGTATTGGAAACTTTTCATATTATGGTCATATTATGCCGAATACAGTCTTTCTTTGCAGTGGATTAGTTCCAGTTCCAGCATTTGAATAACTTGGCTGATCCCCCATGTAAGATCTCTACTGCTGCTTGCTTCTGATTTTGGAATCTGCGTTCCGGCTTGACTTCTGATTCCAAGTCAGTTAGTGAGTGTCCTCTCCTCACCCCCATCCTCTCCACCTCTGCTTCACCTACGGCACACGTTGGCGGCTTGAGGATGCATTTGATTTGTTGAATCTCCCGCTTAAAGAGCTTGTCCTTTCACACGGGGGCCATCACTCCCTTTGTGACTGCAGCTGACCGAGGGCTTTCATACCCAAGCCGGTTTGGCACCACGTCGGCTGACGTGTTAAGCCTAGTTTATGGTTCTCCGTCACGTCGACGGCGTACCTACGCCGTCGACGTGACGCCGTCGTTGAGCATTCGAAGTTCTGCGTTGAGGGACCGCGTTGCTCTGCAATTAACCGCCATGCCGCCAGGGGGGTGTGTCTGTGTGGCTGTGTGGTTACAGGGGTTATAGCCGAATTCCGGTCACAGTACAACAATGGCGACCAAGTTGGAGCGGCTGCATTAAAGTTGGAGCTCATCAATATTGAAGAGCAAATGCTTATATTGCAAATGTAACCGGTCGAGGCTGGGAAAAAGCAACTGCCGGAAATTACGTTCTGAGCGGACCAATCACAGCGCTTGCGGTCGCATCAACGCGACGCATAGTTTTTTTTTTTTAATTTTTTGGAGGTCAGGCTACGGCGTAGGAGTCTGCGTCGACGGCGTAGCTACGGCGTAGCTACGCCGTCGACCTGACGGAGAACCATAAACTAGGCTTTAGGGAGAGGGGATTACTCTGTTTACTATGCGCAAAATGCCACAAACATTAATGTAATAAACCCACAACCATCCGATAAGACGTGAATCTTTTCACATATGGGGAATCTAATTATACCCTGCGTCACAAATGAGTCTGCGCTTGGTAGCCGAAGCGCTTGTCCAGTGGCTTAATCCCATTCAATTTTCCAAATCGATTGCAAAAAGAGAGCACACGCATATTAGAAACAATAGAAAAGCTGTTCTTAAGACTGCAGATCAGCCAGCCAGCCACCCACACCCAGCCCAGCTCTATCACTCTCACACCTGCTGTGTGCCGTGAGAGCAGGGAACAACTGAAGGCATGGACAGTGCGTGTGCATGTGTGTGTATGTGTGCACAACTGGGCATGCAAACCCTTGTGTGAATGTGTGTGTTTACGTGTGCACGCCGCTGTAAGAATGCCCCGGTGCTTGCGGCACAAGGCATGGCCTCAGCTCGATTTAACTCCCCGCTCAATGCCACTGTGACGCCAGGCAGACTTTGTGTGGCCGCATACCTCCACTGAAGAAGATATGGGAAAAATGTGTGGACCAGTAAGTCTTGGAGATTACATGGCTCCTCTCAGCTCTGGCCTCAACAATGCTTCAAATCCATCAGTGCCACGTCACTCCGATTTAGGGCTTTTGTCTTTAAAAAAAATGGTGAATCTCCATCCTACCCCGCCATCGTCGCTCTTCGACAGAGCATGTGTGCGTGTGTGTGTGTGTGTGTGTGTGTGTGTGTGTGCGTGTGTGTGAAAGAGAGGGGAGGCATGAGAGAGGGGATTATATGTAGAAATAGCAATGGATCAACTGAAACACAACATTGACTTGATTTTTTAATTGCCTCTCGGCTGCAATGAATGTCCGATGCAGCTGTCTGCGCGAACAGCTGCTTGCCTCAAACGACAGAACAAACTCTGGGAGTGAAGGGAGAACAATGTGGGATGAATCATATGCAGCCTATGAGGTATTTTACAATTTAACAAATTTAAAAAGCAATGCATGCAGGATTAAGAATCACTTTTATTGGAAATTCACATCTGTTCCGAGAGGCATTTCCCAGGGTGCCTGCAAAGATGCATTTTCTATGCCGTCTGGGCAAGATAGAAACAGTATGGTGTATTACTGCTGAAAGTAAACTAAAGCACACAATGCTTGTTTTCTTCTTCCAGCTTTGTTAATGTGGAGCTCTTGCATTTACAAGTTGCAATTTACAACTGTGGAAGAACCAGGGGGTCTGAAAGATTTGATGGAGCAGTCTGTATGGATTTCCTGCAGAATATTTGTCAGACTTGAATTAAGTACTGTTGTTTTGCTCTCTCTCTCTCGCTCTCCTCCGCCTGAGGCCTTGTGGCTGACGACTCCACATCTATAAATCACCGGGAACGCATGCTTATATCCCCGGAGCGAGTGCGCTGAGTCAGTCTGGCAAGGTTAATCACATTCACATCTCCTCGGCCCGTTTGCAGCCGCCAACTGATAACCAAACACACATTACGGGGCATGATCCCTCTTGTTTGCAAATTCTGCTCATATCATGCCTTAGCAGTGACGCCACATGAAAGAGGCTGGATGCCGGTTGGAAGCTGTGGATCCGTGGTGTTTCTGCTGATTGTTACCAAGCACAACCGGCGTGTTTGGACAGCAGAAATGAAGCCCAAAAACACACATAAATAATTACTTTAAAAAGGCGAGGCGCAGATAACGTGAGGGTGGGGCCGGGGCAGCGGTGGACGAGGATCGACCGTAATAACAGACAGAGGGCTCATTCACATCGCACACATGCTCAGCTTACACTGGGGCCGATGGTCGGCTGCACTCATATCCCTCTGTCTGTGTGTTTGATGGACTTTTAGAGAATACGGGAAGCTTTCCAAGTGTGACACATGGTTGCGAGCCTATGAATATCTGGGAATACAAGCAGCAGAAGTGTAGTTTGAGTGTGGGTGTGTTTGCAACTGTGCATGTTTCTGAATATGCGTGCATGTGATTGCACATCAATCTTTTTTCCGTTCAGTGTTTTTTTTTTATTCTCTCTCTCTCTCTCTCTCTCCCTCTCTCTCTCTCTCTCTCTCTCTCTCTCTCTCTCTTCTCAGAAGTGCCCTACCCAGATATGTGGGAATTAGGCCACATCGCTCACTACCATTCTACCCTAATCAAAGTGCCGATTCTTGAAACAGACAGCTGTTGTCATGTGCCTTGATTCCAATGGCTATCTGTCCCTGTAGCTGCCCAAGTTCTTAGTCGGCCAGCTGAAGTTGTAGAGGGAACGAGGGGTAACGCCGCCCGCTCATTCAAACTTCAGCTCGAGCCGTGCTCCAATTCACAACACAGCATATACCACAAACACACTGACCCAAGGTAAGTTTATTTTTTCTCCTCTTTGGATTTTCTAACAACACCATCGGGTTCAGAAACGTAGCCTGAAGATGCTAATTCAGATTTTTACGAAAGATAATGTTGATAGAAACACCGGCTGTGAACGTGACTTTTACTTTGTACAATGCCTTGAAAACATGTTTGATCTGATATAGTAATTCACTAACATGCTGGAGTGCCAATGGTAGCGACTCATCAACGCCAGCTGATGGGTTGTTTTAATCTATAGTGTGACGTGCATGACCCCGTACGAGCATGTGAGGATTGGCTTTTTCTTTAACCTAAATGTGAGAAACATCTGCTGAAAAACTAAAAGAGGGGGGGAAAACAGCCATATCAATTTCCAGCACTTCACGTGGACTTTTCTCCACCTCACAGATCTGAGTTCAGTACATAGCAGTGACTCATTTCAACTTAATTGGTAGAAGTGTACACCCTGGCCATGCTCCTCCATGTTTCATTGCCTTAAATCAACTTGAGCAGCAGGGGACATTCTCTGAATGCCTTCTTGGTGAAACTTTGGAAGATCAGAATGGCTAAATGTATACACTCCTGAGTTATTGTCTGTTCGTCTATTCCTGGTTCAGGGCAGTTGTCTGGGTGGCCGGGACAGAAACAATACCAACTGTTGCAGACCGGCTGAAGGACAGTCTTTATCACAGATGTATCTGCAGATTAAGCCTCGAGCCGTCAGGTGGAAAGGGCAAATGGTTGAGAGCACATGGCGGAAAAAATGTAAACCAGCTTTTAGATCTCCACGTATTGGACTCAAGATTTGAGAAGGGATTTAAAAATCCAAACTATACTGTACTATTTAATTCTATGAGTCCTTGCATGAAAACGTTCTGTTCAAGTCTGTTGAAATTAACGAGAAGAGAAAACATAAACCACCTGCTTACGATGTATTTATTGGTGAAATATAGAAAGTTCAAACTGATGTAAAAAGAAACTAGCGTAGGATTCCTGCGGTTGTCTTGGTGGCGGAAACAAAACGGCTCACTTTGAACTATAGCATTTTCATCAGCATTTGGCTAGCAGTCCTTTAAAGACATTTAAGGACGTTTAAAACACAAAATACAATAAAATATTGAGTGTTCCTTGATTTATTAGTTTGAAAAACAACTTGGCCAGGTTATGAAAAATATATATATTTTGGAGAATTCAAGCTCGGGGAGAGGTTTAACTCTCAAAACACACACTCAGAAACACATATGCAGGGTTGGGGTCAGAGGTCAAATGGCCCTGAACTCTCTCCCTTTAGGCGGAGGACATCAGAGGTCCCTGTGTGTGCTGCTCTCCATTTATTTTACCCATCATCCCTCATCAGGCGGGGACGACCCCGCGACCCTGCAGCTAGGGTTACCTGTCAGTTGACTGTCTATTCATGAGCACGGGGCTTGATGCTGTGTCAACATTTGTTCTGAGGCAAAGGAGGGAGGAAGAAGAGAGGAGTTTGGTGCAGCGTGGTGAAGACCAAAGCAACAAACAAAGAAAAAACAACTTTATATTTGAAATTAAGGAATGAAAATCTATTCTCCTTTTGTTGCCAAACTCAGAAGTTAAGATTTCCGGCAGTGCAGGGCCCAGACTAGCAGACCTTCTTACTCTTATGACATGCAAGTGCGATAACTCCTGTTTACTTAGAGACAAAGATCCAAAGGAACTCAGCAAACAGATGCCCGCATGGATACCTATTGAGGGGTACCTACAAAAACACTCCAAAAGCCCCCCCTGTGTGTGCTGTCAGCTATCAATCAGGGTGCCGTAAGTGGGATCCTTGAGTTGAGATGCTATCAGCGCTGCCCCGTATACACTCACACCACAGTTTCCCTTATCTCTGCTGAGATAACAGATCCCCTTCTAACAGCGAGAGGCCTGAACCAGACGTGCTTGCTTTCTGCACCCCTCTCCATCTCCCTCTCACTCTCTGTCTCAGCTGTGCTACAGGCCACTTCATTTCAGACAGGGGCCCTCAGAAGAAGAGGAAAAAAAAACAGTCAATTTGCTCTGGTTCCTGTTTAAAATTCAATAAGCTTGTCTCTTATATTGCAACCGTGTGGTGCAGGCGGAGCTGCAGAGGGCGCGTGCTACTTCTGATCCCAATCTCTGATGTTATCGGCCCCCAGAAGAAACATGATACATGTCTCAGTTGACGAATCTAGATGGGCATGAAATTGAACAAAAATCAGAAGCGTGACACATCAACAATTTCCTGCAACTCCACTTTTTTTTGTATTATTGTTTTGTAAACATTGCAGTACCAGAAAAACGGACCTGTTTAAGGGTTACAGCTCCTGTTTGAGGCAAAGAGAAGAGATGGGTCGGGGTTTTGCAACTAGGCAGCGCTGTATTTACATGTTTAAAAAAAAAAAAAAGAGTATACACTTGTGTGTAAAAGCGCATTACCAGGCGGTTTTCAATGTATGTTGACCACGTTGCGGTGTACATATGTGAGGTCACTGCAGTTATTGTTTCCTCGCTTTGAGGACAGCGAGCTGAGGGGATGATCCTGGACTGGGCCTGTTTTTCGGGCTTCCACCAGACCACAGCACGTTGGGCCTAATAACAAAAACAAGCATCCCGGTGTGGAGCTGGTCCCACAGTGTGAGGACCTTAATGAGGAACATGTGGAGCTGCCCAGACACACAGTCAGAGGAAACCCAATCCCTCACTCACCCCCCACTCCCCCCTTTTTTCCTTCTTTTTTTTTCTTCTCCCTTCCCCCCTTTTCACCCATTCTTTCTTTCTCAGTCTCTTTCACTTCACTCTCCACACTTTCTGTCGCTAAGTTTTAATCACTTCTTTAATGTTTGTTCAAAACACTTTGGCTTTCTCTCTGCAGTCCAAATATAAACTACCTCTTCTATTGTACCAGAACAAGTGACCAATTGTCAACAGGAGTAATATACTGGCCTTGTTTATACCTGATCTGCACCCGTGCAGCGCAGCAGCTCTCTCCCTCTCTCCGACTTGTTTTAGAGTTGGTAGCATATACAAACCGCTGGGTCATGCAATGCAAGACGCTCAGAAGGAAACATGGAAAGAAAGAGGTCTTTCTCCACCCATCAAGCCTGACAGGCGGTCTGGGGGTTTCTTTCATGTGCTGAATTCATCCTTAGCGTCCACCTGGATCAATTAACTGTTTGCTTCAGTGGTCATCAGTCCCGCAGAGTGGATCCTCAGCTCATTTAGTAGACAGCAGCGTATTGAGTGAAACTATGGCTTTGATTGTGTTGTCTTTTATCTTCGTGCAACACTCATCGGGGCATGCAGATGTACCATTTCTGGCTGGGCATTTTCTCATCCTCTGGCTGAGACAAATTGAAGTAAACACTGTGTTTTTCTTCTGCAGGAAATGTCATCACTCACTCCTGAGGAGAAACGGCGTAACAGGTGAGACGTTAATTAGTTTTTATTTTTAATTCGCTGCACAGTGCAGGCACAGCATCAACAGACCTGCCTCCTATACGCACTGCGTCGCTGCCTCGTGTCAAAGTTGTCACAGGGAATACGAAGTGTTACCTGTTTGATGGGATTTAAAATGTGACCATAAAGTGCAGCCATAAAGCGGATGAACCAACCAAGCCTCCAAAATTAGCTGAACAAACAGAGTAATGTAGAGAGCCCTCCGGGGGGGATAAACTTGGCACACTGGATCCAGTGTGACAGAGGCCCTTCTGGCAGCTCGGAACAATCCAAACGTTCCACTTGGGTTGAGCTGTCTTCGTTTCCTCCTCCACTATATATATCAGCCCCACATCAACATGGGTCTGTGAAGACCTTTCACAAGACTGACAGGCCACCTGAATCACACAATTGTGTGGCCGAAGGAGCCTGCATGTGTATAGAAAAACCAGTGATCCAATAACTGTCTGGGTTCACTTCTCTCTCATAAAGTCGGGAGGGAGGCGCAGAGGGAGACCCACAGCTACAGGCCAAATGCTCCAGCTGCACCAAAACAAAGCTTCAACTTTTCAGTCCAGTTCTAGAAATTACACAAACTGTGACTGTTGATTTTCTTATTACCAATTCGTTTTTCGTTTTTTTTTTTTAAATACAGAATCTGGGTTGGTAGATTACATTTCTTTATTTGCATGGCACAAAACCACAAAGTGTGTCTCAGGGAAAGAAAAAAAAAAAGAAAAGCTGGTCAGTGTGTGTGCCTTGCAGATGGTCCGGCCTCACAGCAGCTGTGCAAATGAAAGACAGAGTGCCGTTGAAGGAGGTGCGAGAGATGGAAAGTTGGCCACAAAAAAAGTTGCAAACTGAAAATGTAATGGAAAAAATGAAAAGCAAGCTCACTGAGATTTGCTGAGACAAAAATAATTGAGAGTATGTTCCCTGACGTGACAAAAAACGACAAAGCACATGAGTTTTGGCAGGTGAAACATCACTTTGTTTAACTAAAAGAAGGAATTTATTGACCTTTAATATGACATCTAAAAATCAGTGCAATGGAGGAAACCCTGTCATATATACGATACCACTACATTTCTCCATGGCCTAAGGATAATGCCAACTCTACCTTCATCATCTTTATCAGGTTGTAGTAGTTAAAATATGTTAGTTTGCACACGCAATTGTCAATCAAACTTTATTATTTAAACACTAAATCTGGAGTGAGAAAAAAAAAAACAGGTGGGAGAGTGCTGCTTCATGCTGAAAACACAATGACATTTGTCCCCAGGAGGAGGAGGAGGAGGAGGAGGAGGAGGAAGAGGAGGGTCAGAGGGGTCAGTTGTCCCTCAGTGCTTTGTAGTGCAAACATTTCTACGAGTCTGATTCGGCTCTGTCTAAGAACCGCTTTATAACTCGTCCCATCTGATTATGCTGAGTTACCTCAGAGTTGTAACCTTAGCATTGTGCATGTGTAGTTAATAGGTGACTGCTATACTATTATAAACCGCAACACCCTGTGATTCTTCAATTATAAATAAGGGCAAGTATAATTCCACACCCGCCCTCTGTTGTTGAAGGCACTTTTCCACTGTCTCAAATGCCAAGTAATTGCCACTACATGTAAATATCAAGCGGTTAGTGAATAATTAGTGTTTCATTGGCCAGCAATCACCTCTGGGGGCCCCCCGTCTACGCTTTAGACCCCTCCCTCGTAGAGCCGCCCTGAAGACAGGGGCCCCCTTTTGAATGACAGCGCTTGGGAAGGAAGACGAATTTTGTGTGTGTCTGATTTCCCCGCAGCCGCAGCGTCGATGAGAAGCAGTCGAGGAACTCCATTCTAACTGAATGGATTGGTATGGGGAGAAGCGGACCACAGATCACGGCTAAGCGGCAGCTTTTGGACTGTGTAACGATCACCATGGTTTTACTTTCGCTGCTCTTTCGACCAGGTGAGTGTTGCTTTATTTTATGTTTTCTTTTTTTTTTTTAATCCGTGCTTCTCCACGCGAAGCTGTGTCCCGCTCCCTCCGCAATGGAGGTGGGGAAGAAAGAAAAGAAAAAAGTTAACTTTTTCCCAGGCGCTGCGTGGCTCAAACTCAAACTCTTTTTTTATAACAGCTCGGACACCCTCCTAAAGCATAATTACTTATGTTTTGAGTGTTTCCTTTTGGTGTTTTAAAGATGGAGAAAAGTCGCTGCTGGTTTGAAAGTATCGCGGACAAAGTACTAATGTCCTGTTGCTGCTAGCCGAGCAGCACGAGTTAACGCACGTAACGGACGTCTTTCTGAACGTGTGTCCCAAACCGCTCTCGCGCAGAACGACGACGACACCAACCAGCTAGTCAACCGACCGCTTAACGGTTATTATCACCGCTGTTGCCATGGTTTTACGGGTTTAGCCGAGTTAGCTTAGCTCGCTAGCAACTGTGGTCCGAGCACCCGCAGTCCGACGAGAAGAAAACTACGGAGCTTGTTTGGGGTTTTCTAAGCCACACAAATACCGTTAATCGGGCAACAAGTGGTCACATGTACTATTAAAGTCCCGAGTATTACTTTTATAACAGTTTAGACTGTTTTTAGTGTCGCCAGACTCAAGTGAACCGTGTTATTTCCCCGTGTTCGTGCGTCATGTATTAACTTTGTGAGCTACCATGCATGATGGGGTTCCAACTTTTTGGCCTCTGAACGTGTCGGTCGCTGCTCTCTCTCCCCGTTAGAGATCAGAAATCACTGCGTCCAACTCATGAGAATGTTCTGTTCAAATCATAAAGTTGGTTTATTTCATGTTTTGTGCTCCAGTTCCTAAATTGGTTCCCAATTTCGTGTTTATGACGCGGATTTGATTGAGATTAGATTTCCACGGAGGAGGTGCGTTTTGTTTAACTGTTCGATAAAGTTGAACAAATTAGTAAAAGTATTCTTTGGACAGTGTTGTCTATATACTTTTTTGGATAAAAAGTCACTAGTCCCTTTCAATGTGGACATTCATAACAGACCAATACTTATCACTATTATTTTGCTACATACATGTTTTTTAATGTTAATTGTTAAAGATCAAATGAAAGGCGTTTATGTCTTCAAATAGTTGAAACATGAAACTATCTCATCTAATGTAAAGATAAACAATATTGAACTATTGTGCTGCACCTTATCTTAAGAGCCCTGGGGGCCCCTCAGGTTCTTCTTTGTTGTTTGTTGCAAATGGACGTGGCACACTTTAAAAGTTATGGTGCAAAAAATAGTCAGACTTTGGGTCGAGTAATGTAGGTACTTTAATAAATATTAATATTTATTAAAAGTTTGATCATTAACATGGTGTCAAAGTGTAATCACTTTGATATATGTAGGGGATTCAAAATAGTCATCAAGTGTCTTCCGCCATGTTTTGTGCTGATGAGCTGGCACTGGGTCCAGTCAGGCCCTCAGTGTGGATATGGTGGCCTCTCGTTAGAGTGCAACTTAAAGCCTTTAGAAAACGGCGTCCTTTATCTCCAGGGTTAACTCACATCTACTAATCTCCACCAATACAAATACTGTTGGCTTGTTCCTTTTCTGCTTTCATATTCTCCTCATGGTCCTCACACTTGTTGGTAGTCTACTAAGTGCCGGAGCATAAAGACCCTTTGGGGAGATGCCCGGTTGTTGATGGCTGTGCAGGCAGCGATTGTCCGAAAGTGTCAATCACAGCAGACTTGGGTGACCTCGCATCGCAGCGAGACGGGGGAGGCCTGTTGGAATTCAGAGGAGGGATGCAGGGTGCCTCCAACTTGACCTCTCACACTCAATCTCAATTTTTTTTTTATATATCAGAGCTTGTGTTGAAGTGCAGCGGCTGTGAGATGCATTAATCATCCGTCCTGCCCCCTTCAGTGAATCAGACGCATGAGAAAAGGAAAAAACGGTGCAAAAATATTCATGTGCACTGGTGTGAAATCACAGCGCTTATCTTGTTGTCTTTGTCCACGCTGTTGGGAGATTAGATGGAGCTTCGGAGTAAACAGAAGATTATTCTGTTGCAATAGAGGAGCAGTCTGTTGCAACTGATCCCTGTTTTTGCAGTAGAAGTGGTGTACTGTGTTGTGGATGCTGCTGAAATGGAAAATATATCCACAATCCAGCAGGAGTTATTATATTCTAGTCAGCACATGAGACATCCCAACCAAACGCAGCACTGCACTGAAGTTAGTGCGATTAACATCCACGCAGAAATGGCTGCCGTTTTTTTGGGGGGTTTGTTTTCCTTGATAATAAATATCCCACTTCGTCGTAATTTAACAGGAAGCCCAGAATTTAGGCGAAACCTCCCAAATATCACATGCTGTGCCTTGCAGCCCCCACCATCGTCCCTCTAGCTTCCAGTTTGGACCCGGAGTTGCTGAACAAGTGTGACTTTTAGAGACGTTTGGCTGCCCCCGTGTGCCCGGCCCTGCCGTGCCATGTAGCGTAGCTTAATGGACTTCAATTACCCCAGCAACAGCCCAAACCACATTCAACACCCTCAGGCAAACTAACACAGGTTGGTTTCCTCCTACGGTGAGGCGACGTGCTGTTGCTGTGAGGGCTAGTTGGGGGAAATAAGATTTGACTGACTCTGGGGCTCAGTGTGGGATCATGGCCTCGTGAGCTCACACATTTTTGGTTTTAATGGCTCTCCTGATTGAGCTAAACTTGATAGTGGAAAAGTTTGGACCGTGCTGCCTCGTGCACTGTGCTGAGGTAATGCATCCGTAAATGTCAGATAGTTTAAGATTACATTAGGGGGAAAAAAGTTTTTTGTTTTGTTCCGATTGGTGGATCTAGTCAGCGGTATTTTAACAGAGAGGGAGGTTACTTGTGAAAATGAGGGGGAGAAGCAAATATTTTCACTGTGATGTAATAATGACGTTGCAGTGCAAAAAGTCAACGCTCGTTTGTTTGTTTGTTTGTTTTGCAGCTCACTGCCAGCAGTGTCGAATCCAGCGCTGCAATGCGGAGTATGTGGCTTCTACCTCACCCACTAGCGGTCTGCAGGATGACGTGTCTCTAGACGTGGACTACTGCATTGCCTTGCGTGCCTACGCTCAGTGCACCCGTCGGCAGGCGCGCAGCTGTCGGGGCGACCTGGTCTACCACTCGGCCGTCTTCCGCATTAAGGAGTTATTCTCTCAGCACAACTGCTCCAGCGACGGGCCCACCTCCTCCGCCAAGGTCCCCAGCACGTCGCGCCCGGTCGTATCGGAGCTGTGCGACTACGAGAACCGGGTCCTCATGTCGGGCGCAGCCGGGCAGCAGAAGAAATACGCCCACTGTGGATTATTCGGTGACCCGCATCTACGGACTTTCCGCGACGAGTTTCAGACCTGCAAGGTGGAAGGGGCGTGGCCTCTGATTGACAACCGCTTCCTGTCGGTGCAGGTGACCAACGTGCCCGTCGTGCTGGGCTCCAGTGCCACGGCAACCAGCAAGGTAAGGACGGGCAGAGCGGCAACATTACAACTTGATAAGTGGTAACACGTTTTGCTAACCAAAAAACCCAAACCTAAAAAGCCAAATAATCTCTTGGATCACATTCTCATATTGAGGAGACAGTAAATAAATGATAAGCGTTTGTACCAGCAAAATTTAGATTGTGGGCTTCACGAAATGTTTAAACAGTCAATAGACTGAACGATTAAATCGGGTAATATCGCGACAGTTAGTTGCAGCCATAGTTTAGAGTAGTGTTTCCCCACGTTTTTTTTTTTGGCATGTGACCCCTTAAAACAAAACAAAGTCTACTTGCAAACTCTCACATTCTACATATATCTTTAAGTCTTTATATCGTTTCGTTTGAACACAACTTTGAGGTCCGACCGGGTAAATCTATTCAAGATTTCACATGAAGAAATTCAAAGACTTAAAAAAAAAAGAAAAGAAAAGTTTGGCAAAAATATAACGTTGCTTGCTCGTTCAAGTATTGCCATAAAGTATCAACATGTGAAGTTAATCGTCATTCCACGGTGCCTCTCGAGCCTCCAGCATTCCTCTTGTCTTGGAGCGCCTTCAGATCTGTGAGGGAACAGAGAGGAGGGGAGTCTTCAGCGGTGTTGAATCACAGACATGCTTGAGCGCTCTACCTTTTAACACATGGGTGGTCATATGGTAGTGATTAACGCTCACTCAAACATTTTCCTCCACCGCCACGACCAGGAATGTTTTTTCACCCCTCTGGTCAAATAATTAACTGGGTGCTTTTTTGTGTAAATATGGAATAATGTGGAAAAACAAAGGAATAATTGGACGGCAGCGAGGGCTTTTGATTCCGTTAATGAAATAGGCTGGGGTTTTCATGCTTTGAAAAAGGTGTTGAAACCTTTATCATGTCTTTGTGACTCAAAGTCACATTGGTATACAAGACTCAGCATGCACAGATCATGTCCATTAACACAGGTTAAGAAAGCTGCTTTTACATGAATCATTGGCTTAAATAGTAAATAATTGTGTTGCCCAATGTCTGGAAATGTCATTGACTTCCTACATGTACCAACGTTATCCGCCGTTGGAAATCTATACGAAACAAACTTATATTGGACGAGGGATTTCCGAATAAACTCGAGGCACGTTAAAGTGTATTTTAGGTATGCAGCCTAATGCAAACCTGTAGTCGGGGATGTCTGTGCCGGCACCCGCATGCGCCCATCATGATTTTGGAGTCGTTTGCAACTGCCAGACTTGAGACAGGAAATCATCCATCAAATACTGTATCCCCGTAAGTGTAAACGTAACCACAGCCACCGCTTTGTCAAGATACTTTGAAGAAACACAGGTTAGGCCCCAATTTTTCAAAGCTCAGCTGGAATACAAATCACAGTCAGTCACTCTGCCAGCGGAGGAGAAGTGTTGGAAGATGCATGGAGATTTGAGGCCGTTATGAAACGCTGTTGTTTGAGCCAACATTCAGGGAGGACTAGTGGCGGTATTGCCTTTTCATTTCAGTGTTAGTATGGGTTTTCTTCCAGGTAAGAAAGGAAATAGTGGGGACCACACACTGATTGTGGTTTATTTGAGCAGTTTCTCTTTGGGTGGTAACAATCCAGTGAACCACTGACAGCAATCACTGTCACTCTGTAAAAAGGCCAGTGTGGGCCATCAACACCTTCCACAGCAGTCAGAATGTTTGGTTTCCTGCTGCCACCTTGTGGCTTTAATTGGTACTGCTCTTATTCGAGACCAATTAGGGCATACTTTTGTAATGCTTGTCATTAGATTAAGCAAAAAGAGTCTTTTATTGAAAGTAAGAGTCAAACTATAAGATAATCATGCTGATCTTTTGTTTTCCTCTTATTTCAGATCACTGTGATCTTCAAGTCTTTCCACGGCTGCACCGATCAGAAGGTGTACCAGGCCACCACAGACGATCTGCCGCAGGCCTTTCAGGACGGGTCCCGCAGCGGCGGCGAGAGCGGCAGCCTGACCATCGTAGAGCGCGGCGGCGCCGGAGTGGGGCGCCAGGTGAAGATACAGGCCCGTTACATCGGCACTTCCATCATCGTCCGGCGTGTGGGCAGCTACCTGACCTTTGCCATCCGCATGCCAGAAGACACCCTGGACTTTTCGGACAACGGCGGTCTGCAGCTCTGCCTGCACGGCTGCCCACGCAACGAGCTCATCAAAGAGCACACGCTGAACCGCCAGAGCCAGCAGCCCCGCCTGCAGGGCACCAACACAGAGCTGGGTCGTCTGAGGCCTCCTCACCAGGTCTACACAGTGGAGCGGGCCACGGCCAGGTGTAGAGAGACTCTGCAGGTGGAGGACGTGTACTTTCAGTCCTGCGTGTTTGACTTGCTGACCACCGGAGACCCCGAGTTCTCCCTGGCAGCCTACGGCGCTCTGGAGGATTTAAAGGCGCTGCCGCCGAGTAAACTGAAGCAGAATTCCCCGAGGACTCCTCGTCTTTACGACCGAGCAACGTCGCACACGGCGACTGCAGCAGCCAGCAGCTCCCTGCTCTCGCTCCTCCTCCTCGCTCTGCTGCTTTTGTAAAAAAAAAAATATATATATATATATAAATGATTAAAAAAAGAAGAGAAACCTGGAGACAAACAGAATGTGGAAGCATTACCAGCTTGAGGAAAGAGTGAGTAGAGCTCAGACATATACATTTGTAATTTTCTTTTTTTTTTGGGTTGGGGGGGGATTTGTGAATGTTGTGATATTTTTCTTTTTTTTTTTTCATTTGAAGGATTTCACACAAATATGGTATTTTTTTCCCCCACTTGACATTTTCCGTGGATTCATGAGTGACATCATCAGTTGAAAAAAAAAAGACAGAAATGCATGAACTCATGTGGTTTGGGGTCCAGCACATCATGTTTTCACATGCTCACTGTTAATCGGTTTACGGTTCACAGCAGCTAAATGGCATAGTTATTTTTTGTAAATAGAAAAGTCATCATTGTGCACAACCTTCAAACACTCCACTCTGCATGAAGCTGCACATGTAACTCCATACTGTATGTAAGCAAACGTGGCTTCTAGATCCTGTATAATCCAGTAATATCAGTAGCACTTAAAGGTTTAAACAGCACGTTTCATGTATTCAGATGTCATTTCTTTGTCTACTTCAACAGTTAATTTCAGAAAATACACAGGATCCAACAACTGTATGTAAAAACTACCTATCCATAACATATGGTGTGTCAGTGTGATATTCAACAGTTCTCATCTTCTGTGAAACACTCCCTCTTCAAGCTGTTTGGCTTCCAGTTTTAAAAAAGGTTTAAAAAAAAAAAACACAAATCTTTATATAATAATATATTAAAAGAGTGTATATATGTGTTTTATATTGTGTACATTTGCCTGTTTATAGACGTTTTAACTGTAATGTGTTTTACATTTGTTGTGTTTTTAGTAGGTTATTTTTGAGACATTGTAAGAAAGTAAACTAATATGTTTGTAATTTTCTGTATTAAAGTGTTGGACACTCTGGATTTATGTCTGTTTTTTCTTTTTTTGGGGTGGGGTCACTCTTCTACCTGGTATCTCAGATGAAGGACAGAGAATTTTTGTCATCATGGTAAATAATTGTGTACAGAAGTTGTGTATCAGCTTTCATTATCTCCTTTAAACCTTTTAAAAAAAAAAAAATCACATGTACTGCTTCTAGGGGTCAGGACATGACATACACAAAACGCCTTTAAGAACTCAGCCGTTTAAAGTGGCAGCAGTTCCTGCCTGTATATGCGTGCAGTACCACCCGTGTCCTGGTGGGGTCCTCAGTCCATAAGGCCTGACAGCTTGTAGTACACAGACAGCTTTGACAAGCTGGCTGTGTAGCTGTAGGGATCCACAGTATGTTCTCAGTCCCCTGTGTAAATGTTACCTCTGAGTGCTGAGCTGGCTGCTGGCTTTGCTTTTGTCTGCCAGAGCGCTGCATGGCTCCAAATAGGATTTAGTCTGTGGTTTAACACCAGGTTAGAGTCAACACGCGCACGCCGCTGATATTTGCACTGCATGCGAACAATGAGTGCTATGATTAGGAAGATGGGATGTGATCAGTTTTCATCGCCATCAAAAAGGCAATTAAGAGAGCCCCTGCACACTCCTTATGAAGACGTTGCAAATTAATGCGCTATAATTAGGAGATGTAATTTGAATTTAGATCTGGAATTAAGTTTAAAGTGTCTTGGTCCTTTTTGCAACTCTTGAGTGACAGAATGCTTCGTCACACCTGCGATCATACTTGATCTGTCCACGTCCCGTTTCCTCAAATACAGATGACGGTGAGCTGTGAGGTTGGGAAGGAGCTGGCCGTTTAAAAGCATGCCACCATTTTTTTAAATCAAGTCTTCTTTGGGCGACTCCACCTTATCGTCTCATCCTTAATATTAGGATACAGAGAGTGGGATTGGTGGTGAAACCTGCCATAGTCTCTTCTTGTGGTGGAAAGTAGCCAAGTACACGTACTTTATAAGAGTCTTACTCCATTATGTTTAAGTGGCAAATATACTTTTTACTCCACGTTTATCTCTCAGGTACTTTTCAGCAGGAGGTGGAAAGCATACTAGAACATTGTCCTAAAAGTACTGTCACATTAAATACATTTTACTCAAGTTATAGTATTTGTGTAAAACTGTACTTATGTAGAAAGTAGGTCAGTTAAAATGTACCGAGTGAATGTAACTGCCGGCCTTAATGCCTCCGATTATGAAATCCTTTTGGGCTTATCCGACGGAGGTTTTAGTACGACAGGCTACCAATCCCAGCGGAGACATTGGTATAGTTGCCTCTTTGTAGGACACTGATTTACGTTACCTTTAAACCACGAGGTTGTATTGTGCTTTTGTATCACGTCTTATCTTTCTTTCTGGATTAATTGTTACCGTGTTACATTTGGGGGGGGACAAGAGAGGGGTGGGGGGGGGGAATACTGTTAAAGCAAAGTAGATTGCATTAAACGTCCAGTTAAAGACAAGTGGAGCAACATCAGCAGCGAGACCCCTTCTGTCCGATTCTCAATTATAATTATACACCTGCCTTCCTGCTGTGGCCTCGCAAGAATTTACAAGAAAAGAGACGGCACTTGGACAAATTAAACACGACGAATACACCACCACCAAAGAGACAACATGTAAACAATATAAACTCCACAGCGGCCATTAAAACAAACCACGTGGCGCGGGAAAAAAAATCGTCTCACGTTCCTGTATGGAGAGCACGAGCTACTTCAGCAGTGACGTGGTCCAACTGGTCCAACTTTCTTCTCTTTTTAAATTCATGTAGATGTACTATAATGCTGATTATAACCATACATCGTTTATGGAATCCTTATTTTTGAATTAATGTGGTGCTTTGAAGGAGAAGCGGCACGTGAACGCAACACATTTCTCACCTATCACTTCCGGGGTATCTCCTCTCGCGAGCTCCGCCCTCGCGCGACCGCAGACACACCTGCAGCTGCTTCTCCGCTGATTGATCACGTTTCATCTGTTGCTTCTGATCCATTCCCACACGTTTTATCAGGACGTTCATCATGTGGTTTTTGTTTTTGCTCTGTGACTTGAAATGTACAATACTTGTGATAAATAGCCAAGCAAAAGTAGAATGACCAATTTTTCAATACACACAAAGATCTGTGTGACAGTAACGAGAGTACATGTACCTCCACAAAAAGTTTGGATGATTTTATAAAATTAAAAATGTTTTTAGTCCAATCAGGGGTTTCCAAACTTAACCCCTCTCCCCAAGGTGTCTTGTTGTGGGAATCCTGTCATGTTCAAGACCCCCAGAGGTAAAATTATGCAACATCTTTTTCTTCTTTCCTCTCCCATTAATCATCTCAGACGCTTCACATTCATCTTGTGAGCTGTATATAAAGGGGATTAAAACTAGTTCCACATCGAGCGGCTACAGCAGTAACATGCAGCTTACACCTTGTTGCATCAGTAATAACAATCTATTAATGTCATATAAAATAAATAAAGCAGTCACAAAACTTCAGCTGACAACATCTCTGTACTTCTATGTGTGAGAATACTTCTTACCTCGCCATCTTTTATGTAGGCACCTATGTAAACGGTGTGTGTGTGTGTGTGTGTGTGTGTGTGTGTGTGTGTGTGTGTGTGTGTGTGTGTGTGTGTGTGTCCTTCCATGATTTGAGAGCAAAGATAAAAAGCTTGGAGCCTGGTCCCGATTGGCGTCATCTGTTGAGATGCAGCCATCTGACAGCACCAGCCTTATATAACAGCGCCCTCAGTCTGCTGAAAGAAGGTGAGATTCTTGACTTCTGAACATGCAAGCTCCTCTTTTTCAAGTGGAAATTGACATTGGAAGACTATAAATATGTAAAAATCTTCTCTAGCAGCCTGGAGGATGTAGCCCTGGTTTGCAGGAAACTGCTCATGTCTGCGTGGATTTTCTCATCCGGCTACTTTGAGCCATCTTGTCTTGACTTTCTCCTGTAAACAAGGACAATTACTAAGCTAATGAGTTGAGGGAAAAAATAAAAAAAACACTGCATGAGTGATTGATACTCTCAATGGGGAAATTAATTTGATATTAATAGAGCACTTGGCAAGATAAATAGATAGTGGTGTGTGAGTCCTCTCCTTGATTGATAATGGATAGATTGATGGCTGTCTTAATGCAGGCTGTTCCTCAGGCTTCAATGTGGCGGCCTTGATGAGGAGCGCGTGGCGCAATATGGCGCTTTATATCACGTCGGTGTTGATATTTAAAGTTGCACGATGTCTGTTAAGTCCCCATCAATCGCTGAAGGAGGCAACACAGTGAAAGTATTGCAATGTTTAGTCCTTGGCGACGTTCATGTAAATAAATGCGGTATTGCAGTTATTCACATGAATAAAAAAAAAAGGAACTATGCAAACAATTCTGGAAAGATAGCATGTCAGTTTGGGAAATTTTGGACCGAGCCCAATACTCCAGACGTTGCATTTTAGTAGTTTGGACTCGATTTATTGATGCTATGTGATGTAAAATCGTTTAGCATGCTCTTGCGAGATTGTGTTTGCCTTCAGCTTCACACGTCCATCCTTAAATGATCACCTTGCATCATTCCTGCAGCCCCTCCCCCTCATAACATCCTCTGGCTGAAGCATTTTGCTTAATGATGCACTCAGAGTCTGATTGTTGCGCCGGGTAGAAGACGTTCAACATTCACATACATTACACCCTGTTACATGGGTCACTGCTGCGGAACAAAGAGTGAGAAGCTACTCATTTCTCAGTGTGTGTGTGTGTGTGTGTGTGTGTGTGTGTGTGTGTGTGTGTGTGTGTGTGTTTGTGGTTCTCAGGCTGCTGGAGTCGCAGTGATTATACAGCTATCTCATACCGCAGGCTCTCTCATACCTGACCAACTCAATCTTTCTGTGTCTCCTCAATAATCAGAGTGACAGCGAGCAACTAGACATATCTCACCCACTGGCTCCCTCCAGAATGGGTATTGACCTACATATCAAATCATACGCTCCTGGCTTGTGTGATAGAGATTGGGGAGGGTGGATAGCCGCGTATGATTGGCAGTCCTACTTTAGTAAACACGTTGCATCCCCTGGGCTCCTGCGTCTTCACATGTATTCACTCTTTAAAGGGTAAAACAGCAACGCTCCTGCATCTCTCTGCAGGACGTCCTGCCATTTCACTGGTGTTTCCTCTGCTACTGTAAC
Organism: Taurulus bubalis; assembly: GCF_910589615.1. NCBI lineage: Eukaryota > Metazoa > Chordata > Actinopteri > Perciformes > Cottidae > Taurulus > Taurulus bubalis. Next base: position 23,648,250 of record NC_136595.1, on the reverse strand, counting down.
AGTAGAGAACAGCTGAGAGCACCTGGTTGTCTGCGTGTGTATTTTTTATTAACGAGCCCGTGTCACCAAACTTTTAACAAATGGCCTCCCGGCACCCTGACGCCCCGAAAAAAAAACAGCTCGGAAATTAGGCATCTGCATCATAAATCTTGGAAAGTTACAATAATTTGCAATTCACTCCCTCATCAAAGGCAATATTACCCTAATTTATTATCTCCCCGCACGAGGGGCGCGCAAAGGCCGTGGAGATAAGAGTTTATCAGGAGGGGGATTGATTTTCATTAACTGATTGTAATAAAGATGAACTGCCTGCCGTGCACACTGACCAAGAGCCACACTTTATTGTAATTGGGACAATTTATTTCATGAGCCAGTGGCTCTACTTTTTTTTTTTTTTTGGTCCCTCCCACCCCCCTCTCCCATATCTGTCCCCGCTCTTCAAAAACATGTGAACGTCTCAGCTGCACTGCTCATGATGCTGCAGTGACTTGTGATGTAAGGAGATGATGATTGCGAAGTGCATGTGGTGAGGCGAGTCAACCGTCGACAGATGTTCCTCTTTCACCAAAGCAACGCTGTAGTTTGTGATGTACACTTGACTGTGTACTCGACGGCTTCCTTATTTCAATTTGCTGCCTCCTTGCTCGTCAAAATGATAATGCTATTTGTTCCCCTGTCTCCCAAGTGTCTGATGTTTATGTGCCAGGGTTTTTTTGTTTGTGCATTCTGCTCCCATCATGCATTTCAGTTGCGGTCTCCCCATGCAGCAGAGCAGCATCAGGTGACCTGCTAACTGGTAAAACAAGCCTTCAGACCATAATCCAGATCATCCTACATGCTCCACCGCTGGGTTTCCACACGAGTATGAAATGAATACATTTACTTCCAGCATCTCGTGATGAATACCAAAGTAGACTCCTGCCTGGTGCGAGAGCGGCAGACGACTGGGCTCGCATGGAAAATAAAAATGTTTACGGAGCTGTGGATGTGCAGTGATGACCGGGGCGACGACGCCATCGTCACGGTTTCATCGCTTCACATCGGTGGGGCATCGGCAACAGACTCTGTGAGAGGTTGCAACATCTGCGCTCGCAAAACGTTCACGGTCCTTGAGAGTAGATCCTTGCGCAACAAGGTCACATATCACTGTGAGAAACGAAACATCCTGTTTGAATTTTTATTGTAAAATTGGAAAAAAAGGAGAGAAAGAGAGAAAAGCCCCAATAAGCATTTCTTTTTGATACATATCTTTATCTTACCATAACCAGAAAAGAAAAGAAAGAAAAAAAAGTGGCTGAATAAATAATAAATAAATTAAAATAAATAAATAAATAAATAAATAAATAAACATCAAGTTACATACTTGACCCGATAATTAATTATAAAATGATTTAATCATCAATCATTAATATGAAGTAACCTAAGCAGCAAGTATTAAGAAATTTCAACAGGGGAAAAAATGTTTGGTTTCTCAGGCTAATACAGAACACATAGTTTTTTTTAATAAGTTTTTGTTTATAAAAAAGATACTGCTTTCCCCGTCAGTTAATCCATGCTGTACTGACACTGCCACAAAAACAGGTGGCGCTCTCCTTTAAAAAAAGAAGGAAAGAAAGAAAAACAATACAACCTGTAAACTGCACTTTCTCCTCCAGGTTGAAAGAATAGTACTGAGATTCCTCTTTTTGCGCCCTGTATGCCAGTAAAGTCTTCTTCACAGACCATACTGCTGTTTATATGTTTTTGTATGCTTTGTGCTGAGAAACCAGAAAGTTAACATCTTTATAAAGCGACCCACCCCTCCCTCGACCCCTCCCCCATTTCAAACCCTAATCTATAATGTAACCAAAGAAAGGTCCTGTGCTGATTTTCCATAATATACATATTTCATATTTATAATAAGCTACTATCCTTAGCATTCAAACCATAGTTAAAGAATCATATTGTTAATACTAGTAGTACCGTAATCTTTAACCCTCCCAGCCCCCATTGAGCATGCTCAGAGATCAAAAGGGCACCATGGTAGGATGACGAATAGTAAAAGAAGAGAGATAGAAATGGATGCAAGAGTGAAAACAATGTAGAAAATAAACTCTAAGTTTGACCACATGCAGCTGAATTATACCAGTACTGCTGTTTCCTTTCTGTTTTAGTGGACTTCCAATCAGCTCTGGTAATTCAAAAATGTTAACTCAATTAACTTCTTGGATTTCAGTCGTTTCATTACATCGCCTTTTTTTTTCTCCTCCAAATTTCATAGTGGAAATGTATATTGAGGCTTATGCACTACAAACGGTCTCCATCCACAAACCTTCACTGTTTTAATTGCGTTCAATCAAATTTCATTTCTTTCTCTTGGCAGAGTGAAATTAACTCAACATCTTTTCAAACTCATTAAATTTCAGCCACAGCTGGCATCTTTAATTTGCATTACCCAAGCTGTTGTGAAGGCCACATTTAATTTGATTTTAATAATTTAAAAAACTCTCCAGTAGAAATCCCATAAGGAAAGATTTTTGAGTGGGTTTATAAGGCCCTGTATGGCCCGGGGTAAGGAGGGCATATATCACAGCTTCCTAAAGCTGCCGGGCGCTGACAGCAGAGAGGAAACTAACAGTAACTCACCAGGGGGAACAAAGCTGTCTTCTGGCAAATATATATGAAATCTAACCTTTTCACTGGAAAGCTCTATTGTATAAAATTACAACCTGAAAGGACCTCCCCTCCTACACTGTTATGCTATATCACAAAATCAAATACTTCTTCCTACTGATCAATATTTCTTGAAAACGAACACATTTATAAGAAACGGTCTTCCATTTTCAAGGAATCTGGCACTCGTTTAAAGTCTGATGAGGAAATGCAGTGGATATGCTTGCATAATTTGGCAATTCATGATGAGAAAAGGCATTTTTTTAAAGACTTTCTTTCTTTTTTCTTTTTTTTTTTTTTAACAGCATCTAAGTATTGCCTGCAAGAGAACAATATACAGTGAATGAGGGTAGTAACATTTGTTAAATGGTCTCCTGGTCTACTGATCCTGTGGACCAGTAATCATACAAATAAAGAAGATAAAAATAAAAAGATACAGTCAGCAGGACCTGGGGAGCCATTCTGGTGATGACATTAGTTGTATACCGGACTGCAGAGGCTCAGTAGTGCTGCTTTCTGAAGACTCTGCGCGTGCGGATGAGGCCATCGAGACGGCGCTGCGATACGATGGCTGAAGCGCTGATGTGTCTTAAGTTTAGAGAGATGATCAGAGCGAGCTGAGGTCTCAGAGTCCTGAGTGGCGTCAGAGCAAACTGAGTCAATGAACGAGCAAAAGAGTCGGATGTTGGTTGAACAATTTTTGAGAGTGAAATGGATATATATAAAAAAAAAAAGGTGACTCATGAAAAACAGATTTCATCTCGGATGCGTACCCGTGTCTCTCTGTAAACCATCGTCGCAGATGACGCCAGTGTCGTTAATGAATCACACGTGATGCGGCGTGATGTGTCGTGGCCACGCTGTACAGGAGCCATGTGTGACCGGCGCTAATGGTGAGCTGTCGTCTCGTTGAAGCAGCAGCAGCTGTAGCAGCTACACTTACAGGCCTGCAGCTGTCTAATTGATGGATCATTTTGCTCTTAATTTGACCTCCTAAGGCTGGTAATGCCAGGCTGTTCCTCGCCGTGTACAAGCTCTTACTGTGCTATTACACCCGTTGGAGGGAAAAAAAACGACAAAACTACACAGCTGCTCTTCACTGAAGAACTCCTACGATCTACTATAAATACTTTCTACACACCCCGACGCGGCCTTGTGCACCTTTGAACCTCTTTTTTTTTTTGACGACGTGAATTTAAGTGCCTTCGACGTGTCACACAGGACACTGTGTCAGATTCGGGTGTCCCCTCCGAGACCGGGGGCGGTAGTTAGGAGGAGAAAAGTCTCCCATGCAAACCACTGGGAGAAAAAATGGACTCTGTCACTCAGTCAATTCATTCAAAGCATCTCTTGCCCCGCGGTGCCGCTCCCCATCTGATCAATATTATCATTATCCTAATTATGCTGTGGGTTAGCCCCCGGCCCCCGTGAACTGATGGTCCCTATTAAGAGAGGAATATGCTGGCACTCGGAGGTGAGGAGCCAGAGAGAAAGAGGAGGGGAGTCGGCTCTCGCCTGCTGAGAGCAGCTGGAGGAGCTTGGCAGCGGGAGAGGGCACGACCCGGCAGGGACCACAGTGACACGGCGATGGAGTTTTTTTTTCTTTTTTTTTAACAACCGCCGTCAAGCTCATTTGTATATTTTATTAAGCAGTTACGATTGCTGTGCTGTTTTACTGCCGCGCATCCAGCTCAGCCGGGGTGGCACTTTTACCACGGTGCTTTATGGTCAGATTATCTGCCATATCAAGGCTTTAATGAAGACGTGGAATTGCTCTCGCTTCAATTATGGAATTGCAACGAGCCGGCGAGAGCAGCAGACGAGCGGTACATGGCCGCATGCAGTGTGGAGCGGAGAGAGGCTGTTATTGTGTCACTTACTTTTGGCACTACGGGACTGTTTTTCTTCGTCTGCTTGACACAATAACGGCGACAGATCGCACCTTCCGAGATGAAATGCTGTGACGCAGATGAAGCAATGAGTGGCAAAAGAAGATTATCTGAACATGCCCGAAACAATGTCTAACCCACATATTCTACGCCACTAAAATAGTATAGCTTTATACATATTTTTTTTCTGTTTTGTTTTAATATTCCTTAAACCCAGTAGCTATAAATGTAAAAGGAAAACAAACCAAAACCCATTTCCTCTTTCTTTTTTTTTTTCAAACCTGAAGCTATAGTTTCTTCTTAAGTTTAACTTGTAATATTATTAGTAGTAGTTTGTAGTATTAGTATCATCAATACTATATATTACTGTTCAGAACAATAAAAATGTTTGGTCCTTTGGTCCCTTAGGGGTGAAAGAGTTGCAGTTCTACTGTTGCTAATGGAAACCTCAGTGACCTCCAAGAGTCATAGTTCTGCGCTTGCTGAGAGAGACGGTGAGAGAATAAGAGAAAGAGGGAAAGAGAAAGAAAGTCTGTCAGTGGACGAATAGAATAGCTTCTTTTTTTCCACTGTTTTTCTTGATCTTCAAGTTTTAACCCTCATTTGTCCAGTACAGTAAAAGCCACAAGCGCCTCTTCCCTTATATATATGTGTATATAATATGTATATAGAAATCTATTTGTTGTTGCTGCTTTTTTGTTTGTTAGTTTGTTGCTTAATTAACAATTCAAGTCTCAACAAGAAAAAGTTCTGTTGTTCAGTCTCATCACATCTTTTTTCAGTTTTTTTTTTCTTCTCGTCTTTCTTGCACTGTGCCATCTGTTACTGTTAAGTCCCCCGGTGAAGCGCCGCCTCCTCTTTCGCATCTTCTTTTTTCCCGCCGTAACCTATATCTTCATAAGTAAATGCTGATATGTCTTCAAAAATTCCATATGTGTTGATTTTTTTTTTTTTTTAAACATATTTTGCTTTCAAAGAAAAAAAGTTGAACTCCTCCGAGATATCTTCACGTGTCCTCTAAAACCTGAAAGATAGAAGAAAGAAGGGCAATTTCAGATCTCGCTGCTCATTAAGCTGTCATTCCAAAGATCCATTTCTTTAAACTCCGGAAAGTCCAATATGGCTCTATTATATCAGGGAAATGGTCTGGAGAGAGCTAACCCGCGCTGGCACACCAATCAATCTTTGTCAATCCCCACGATGACAGACTTTCTCACAATTATTACGCCCGCTGTGAGGAATATGAAACCAAACCTTATGGTTTCTGCACGCCTGTAGATACCGAAACTCTGGAAACACGTTAAATAATTCAGCTTTTCATTCACTGAACATATTTAATACGTGTCTGTCTGACAGATGTGCTCTTAAATTCAGGCCATCCGAAGAAGTAGGGAGGACAACGTTTTGGCCATCAGCTCTGTCAAGCGCGGTTAAATCTTCGGCCTCAACAGAAACAACATTGCAGATCTAAATCTTGGACCGGTGACAGGGCTTTGACACTTTGCTGGCTCACCTGTGCTGCTGCAATGAATCCTGAATGTAGGCTGTGTCAGTAAGGGCGGCTGGCATCCTTCGGTCTCTTTAGCTGGACTTTCAACCTCTTCATCCCAATCTGAAAGCCATTCATGGATTGAATAGCTGCCTGTGCACTAGCAGGGTTGTCGAAGCTCACGAAACCTGTGAAGAAGAAGAACAACTTCATCAGCCCTGCAGAGAATTAATCGCGAGCGCCGGGGACAAAGCTTTAACGTCACGATTTAAAGTCAATATTTGGAGATGACATCTATTGCAAAGGGCTCCTCTGTCTGGCAGAGAAAACTGCTGGAAGAGATAAAAACAACGTCTGGACGAGGTTGTTGAGGCACGTGGCACCTTTGTGCTGCCGAGCAAAACTGCACTGCTTGTGGCAGTGTGCTAAGTAGTTGCTTTTATATTAAAACAGGCTTAAAATTTTGTTTTTTTTAAGAGTTTAATGTGTACACAATGAACACCAGTGTTAGAATTTGATTCTGACCCCGCTGCTTCTAATCAACATCTGAAGTAACCTGACATTGTGGGACTCGTGATGCAACAAGTGTGGGGGTTTTATTGCCATAAAGCAGTTAGTGTGTGTCTCAGAGGAAATATCAGGCAGCTTTGGGAGCTATCAGGGAGGCATGTGAAGCCCCTTTCCCATTGGACTAAAAGCCCACAAACATCTGCTAACATCTGGCTTTTGTCTTTAGAGGGAAAGGTTACGATCGGCATTGATTCAGGACAAATGGCTTTGTAGTCGTCACGTATTCATCGTCTCCGATGGAAACATGACAGTAAATTACATTTTTACTATGCTTTGTGACATGTTTAATTAGTGTAATTGCACCATCGCTGATCATAGAAAACACACTTCATTCAAACTCGACCGAAACAAACAAAAACTCATCAAAGCCTTTTTGATTTGTCTTTCCACTGTTCCAACAATCCCCAGCTCTGGTTTGATTAAAATCAACCCTTAATTCACAAGGCAGATGGACAAGTAAACAGTTTCATTCTCTCCTCACAGCTGCAAGACTCCATTGACATGAACAGTGTTTTTAACTCATTGATAATTGAACAAACTTCACTAAAAGCCCACCAAAAAACTAAATAGAACTCATCAAAACTTTGTTAGGCTTTAAGCTGTATTTTCACTGTTTCACACGTTTTCTGAAGGTGACACACGATTAAGAAAGGCTACTTGTCTACAGGAAAAGTGAATTATTATTATTATATATATATATAATAATAATTCACATATATATTATTTTACCCGCTTTTCCTGTGTGTCAAAAATCTGCATTTATGCGCTAATTTTGCAAGAAAAAGTATTAGAGAGAATGAAATGTCAGAATATTTTGAAGGTTAAGAAAGAGAACAGCTGGCGTTGGAGTGATTGATGGGATATACAAAGATCTAATTAATCATTCATGCCACATAAATTGTTACTTTTGTAACTTTTTATTTTTGCAACCAGTATCATGATCAGTTCATCCTGAGAAACATGTTGTTTTTTTAAACTTTATATATTTTCCTGACCTCTGTGGAAAGCCCCAAAATACAGAAACATGAATGAGCACAGCTCCCTGTGCAAAGCAGTTTGACCAAAACAAGAGCAAACATAGTTCATCAATGGGGAGACAAGTCTGCATTTCCCCCAAGATGAACCCCCTCCTCAAACCTATGCTGAACATCCTGTTTTTCATCATGTGCAAAAAAAATAAAGCCTTGAGAATTCAGTGACCAGAAACTGCAGTGGAGTGTGTCTCCGCTTGATGCGCTCCCCTGTGTCTGTGGTGTCATTAGGAGCAGCCGATGACCCGTGAGAAGCAGCAGGAGCCTCGCCACGTTCACGGCCACCTGGGAGAGATGTCTGCCTGGCCTGCTTGGCTCTCGGTTGGCCCATTAGGGCGAAGGCTCGGGCGGCACATGGAAGGGCCGGGTGCAAGTCTGAAGAAAGTATGGAGGCAGGGAAAGGAGGTGACCTCCTAACCCGCCATCAGGTTAACACATTCGGGCTGGGAGCGGAGATGAGATGGAGAAGAGATGCGGGCTTAGAGCTCTAAGCCCTCCGCTCAGTCCTGTCACACATTACAAGTGTGCTCTCTCTCTCTTACTCTGTGTTTCCTTGTCTTTTTCACACCATCAATCTAAGTTTATCCCCTCTTTCTCCTCCTCTAGATTAATTACACCAGTGTGCTCCCTGTTTCCCCAGGCCTAACATTATGTTGTAAATGCATAGTGTATAAGTCAATACTGCAAATAGCTCTTCTTTCATGAATTTATATGTTATTAAGTCCCCCCAGGGAAACGGGTCTGGCGATCAATTTTGCCCAGGGTTCTGCTGTTCCCTGAAGTGAAAACAAATGCTGATCCATAATTGTCCTTTGCCTTTACAGCCCTCCACCCTCCCCGCCCCCCACCATCCCTGCTGCTTGTCTCCTCAAAGTTGTTATAAGCCCTGGGGCTTGTTGGTGTGTGCAGGCTGACGGAGCTAAATGGGACGGGGAGGCGTGGCGGTGTGTGAATCAGCCTCAGCAGTGAGCGTATTGACAGATATTGGGGTTACAGCACGGTGATGTGGATGCTGATACAGCAGTTCAAGCTTTTCAGGTCACGCAGCTGCCAAACCGAAACAAGGACATGGGCTCTGATCGACTGCATCATGGCGAGTTCGGGCCGCAATGTATTCAGCACATTTTCTACAGCGCCGGTGCCCGAAACGCGACAGTCATCAAGATGTAAATTCAGGTCAGTCAGTCAGTCAGGGGTAAGATCCTTCAATGTACTGCGTCTGGCTGCTGTCAAACAGCATCAAAATCTTCAGCACCTAAAAGGATATTTGTTTAACAAGTAGTTTGGAGCGCAGCAGGAAAAAAAAAAAAAAACTGGGGAAAAAAATGGAACTTACACCATGAAGCTTCGCGCCTTGGCTGCGAGTTTTTACACAACACCCACAAATGTCTGAATATTTTAAGAAAAACTTTAAGAGATCAGACTGCAAAAACAAGTCCAACTCCTGAACACATCCATTGTACACTTCCCTCGAGAGTATTCATGCAAATAGATAGAGGCGCATTGCTTTTTTCTGCTTCACCTATCAGAATTCGTAGTCGAGGCCTGAGCTCCCAGACCCGATCTTTATGTCAATGGTTCAATAATTACAAACACATATAATCATACCCAAAGCTCTATAGAAGGAGTCCCGTATTGTTGTACAATGGTATGACTGTGAGCTGTGGACGCGATAGCTGTGCATGAGTGGCAGTGAGTAACTCACCGAAGCACTTGCTCTGGTTGGTGGCTCGGTCCATGAAGACCTTAGAGGAGATGACGCTGCCGAAGGGCAGAAACATCTGCATGAGTTCATTGTCTCCAAACTCCTGTGGCAGGTGGTAGATGAACAGGTTACAACCCTCCGGACCTGAACACAGAGAGAGAGAGAGACAGAGAGAGAGAGAGACAGAGAGAGAGAGAGAGAGAGAGAGAGAGAGAGAGAGAGAGAGAGGTGGGAGGGAGGGAAAGAGACAGCTGTGAATTTGTCATTTTGATCCATGCAGTCTCTCGTGTCGACTAAATTAAGAAAAGTGGAAATAGATTTTCAGGACGTCTCTCGACATTATCAGCGATAAAACATAAACTGTTCTTAAACACGCACAAGATAAATGGAGAAAAAGTTTGTGCGTTGATTTGCTGATACGGAAAGGATGAGAGAGTATTCCAATTTTCAATTTACATTTTAAAAAGCTTTTCTGAACAAAATATGAATATGAAGGACGACATCTAGATGACAGATCAAAGATTTTCCAACTGGCAACTATCTGTAATTTGATCAATGTGCCATAAAATAAATCTAATTTAATTCATGAAAACTAATAGAAAGAGTTTTAGGTATCACTTTCTATGACACTGAGGTCTATAATGCATTATAAACATAAATGTGCTTATAGCACTGTATAGTATTGTTATACTCATAATAACAATTAACACTATATGAATTATTATATAATGACTTACAAGCTCAAGCATTAATACTAATTCATAATAATGTATAACTGGTTGTCACTCACTGACATTTGTTTTGCAAGAATCAGGACATTATAATTCCTATAGAATGCATTATATGCATTGATGTGTTAAAATGTGAATTTCATTTATTTTAAGTGGTCATTGTTTGCTTGAAATATAGTAAAAATGTATTTTACAACATTTAGTTTCTTGTTCTTGCATACATTCAATGATACTTTTCAAATCTTAAAGCAAGAAATGACCACTGTAAGTAACTAATAATGCATTATCACACGAGTAAAATGGTATAAATTGCTTTAAAATGTGTATTGATTATAGTTATAAAGCATTACGAATATGTATGTAGGCTTATAACTATAATTATAGGGTGCCGTAAGCAGTTCATAACTCCTTTTAACTACATTTTGAAAGCATTGTAGAAATGGGCGTCATAGAAAGTGTTACTGAGCTTAAAAAGAGAGAAAGAAATGAATCCTGTCATGTATATGATGTGTACAACTGAGGGCTAGATTGCTTTATATAAGGTCTGACACAGTTCTCACTAATATTTTAAACACATCGACAAAGACAATAACAAAAACACTAATTCACTGCAAATTACACCACGTCAGCCTGAATGTAAACCTGCAGTAAGTAAACCCCTACTTTCTACATTTTCATTATTTTAATTTTTCCATCTGGGTTATTCTCACAGCAAGGGATTTTATTATATAAGCTTTAATTATATTTTATGAAAAAAAAGCATGGGCCTGTGCAGATTATATGCAGCCTATTTTCAAGATGTACAGAATAATATATTCAGTTTGACCTTGTTCATCCTCATGCTTTACACATCTATTACCTAAGATGAGATGTGGACAACATTCAGTAATATCGTTCTACTTTACTTATCTATTACCGAGAATGAGATGTGTACAGAGTTAAAGTAATACTCTGCTCTCACCCTCAGATTCCTTATATAAGCATTACACAGGAGGAGGTGTGTTTAGCGCTCAAGTAATATTGGTTCCTCACGCTCATCTTCTTTATATGTCTATTACGCGGGATGAGATGTGTGTAAGTGTAAAAAGTAATAACGTTCTCTCACCCTCACCTTCTCTCTGCTGCTGCTGCTGGATGACCTGGGGTTGTTGGGGCAGCGTCTGGCCAATGGGAGTCAGCGTGGCGGTTGGGTAGATCGCTGCATAGAGAGAGGGGGAGAGAAAAGAGGGAGAAAGAGAGAGGGGGGGAGGAGAGAGGAGAGAGAACGATGTCAAGGATGCTTAAGGTCGATCACACAAGCGAAACATGTGTAATCAAAGGCTCTCTGATGTTGTGTTCTAAGGCGCTGTCCTTTGCTATCTGAACACATGCAGCCTCACACGCGCACAGCTCTCACCCGCCAGTAATTGTCTCGAAGCGGCTAACACATTTAGCATTTACGGCGGATTGTAAAATCAGAGGAAGGCAAGCTTAGGAAAAACGGAGCTGTCTCACACCTGTGTATTGCTGCACTCCAGTGAAGGCTTGCTGGAGGGTGTCGGCAGCGGAGGGGCTCTGGGTGGAGTAAGGCGGCAGGCCGTTGGTGTACATGGTCTCCACCGCAGGGTGCCCGTTGGGCTGGTGAGGGTGAAGGCCGGCGAATCCGTTGACGAGGGGCGTGACGAGGCTGGGCACGCCGGAGGTGTTGATGTTGGCTGGTGGAGAACTGAGGCCTGATGGGAAAAAAAAAACAAACAGTTTAAAGTTACTGACTCTATCTACACATGATACTACAAAACAGTTGTAATGTATTAAGATGTAGGTATACACATACAGACATGCTTTTCCCACAGAGTAAACACACCCCAGTACAAGTAGATACACACACACACACACAGCACTGCATCTCCTCTCTAATGCAAGGACACAATTGCGACGTGAGTCTGTCACATATCCGCCGTTTGTCGTGACACATCCTGCAGAATAGCTGGGAAGTCAACCTGTGAAAAATGAGCCTGTCCGTAGTGTTTGTGCGATACCCTGCTGGCTCCTACTGCTCAAGATGATGAAACCACGATGCAACTTCAGAGAGGGGAAAAAAAAGGAAAAAGATCTAGGCGAAATAGAAGGAGATTACAGAGGGAGATTTGCTTGAACGAGCAGGTAGCAAAAACAAAAAGATGCCTCTTACTTTTATACATCATAAAAAAAAAGAAGACAAAATAACAACAGTTGGCACTTTGACAAATGGGTGGGTCATAACATATATGGTACACGCCTGAAAGGCAGCTGCAAGATGCTTCATGAGTGGAATTGAAATTGGATGCTCCCTGTCCTCTCTCATTCAATGCATTTTAAAAGGACCCTCCTTTGGAAAGTGTTTCCAATTATGCCAGGAACATCAAAGTGCCCATTTTGAGCCGAATCTCACTGTGTGATGGTCTCTCTAAAAGGGCTGCTCCGTGGCAAAGCATCCAAGCTCGTTGAAGTACAGCTCCCCTGAGGACCACCTCTCAATCTGGAAACCCGCGCCCTGATTGGACGGAAAGCCCAGGTTGTCACGGAAACCCTCCGGCAGGCCATATCCCCGCAATCTGGTGCCTGAGTAAAGAACCCCCCCTGTGAGAGGTGGTCCAGATAGGATAAACAATCACATCCCGTATACACAGAGCATACGCTGAGATTTATGCTAATGCCACGGTAAATATGCTGTACATCACAGGCTCAAACCTCCCACAACTGAGTAATATCATCTACATATCCGTATGGATTTGCTTTTCTTCTTCTTCACCTACAATATTTCCTCTCCTTCTCCCCTCTCCTCTCCCTGCCTCAGCATTTAAGTCATGAGGAGGCTGACAGTCCGGGAGGCAACTGCCGTGACCGGGGGAATAGCCCGGGTCCAGTGAGAGCTGTTGTGTCTTTTGCGCTGGTTTCCTTTTTTTTTTTTTTTAAGCCTCCCCCACGATTGCTTGTTTCCCGCAGAGCTGTGATGAATTAGACTGCAGCTTCAGCCCATTCTCCTACCAGGACCCAGGAGACCGCCGCTCCTATTCTGAGGGCTAGAGACAGCTAAGTCTGCTCGGGCCACACGCACTCCACTGTACCGCCAGATAATGCACCCTCTCCATCATCAGGCAAATTCATTTTTTTCCAAGGCTTAGCAGTACTGTGTGGAGCACGCCTCTACATATGTGTCGCAGGGTTGTGGGGATGGCAGGAGTAGCGGCGGTAGTGGGAGGTGGCTTGTGCGGGGCCCTTAACATGCAATAACATACATTCTGGGGTCAGCAGTTGGACATGGCTGAGGTAAAGGAGACCACGCGGCAAAAGGCCGCCGAGTCCAGTCCGGGTATGGTGCTGGAAATGTCACAGCAGGGAATAAGCATGAAGATCGCAAGTGTAATAAACACATTGATATTGTAGAGAGGCAAAGCTCTGGAACATTTACCCACAGTAACTAAACTGAAATGGTATCAAATACTACAGTGGCGGGGTTATATTTATTATTATCTTTACGTATTGGCTCACAAAATGGGGTTTTGACAATAAGCATCACCACGGACAATAAAACAACGGTTAGCCGTCGATGTAGCCTCGTCATCCTCTTCATCCTCACTGTCACAATGACCCAATATCCAACACCAGCACAATCGGAGAATGTTTTCCTCTGTTGAAATGGCAAAGTATTCCCTACTATCCTAACAAGACATTTTCATTTTATACCTCAGTGGACATATAGTTCTTGCATTGTGGGAAATTGTATTCATAGTCTGCTTACAATGCACACACCAGAGCGCGGGGCGCGTGTGTGTGTGTGTTGGCCTGTAATAATGACACGTTGCTCCCCACTCGGCACAGAAAAGATTACATATTCTATACGGCTCGCTCTTAACTATCACTTCTTCACTCTTATTACTGCAAGAAAGGGGCCTGTGCTGCAAAAACAGTATGAATATGTGCATGTCACATACAGTGTATTTATGTTATCGAAGCAGAATTACAGTCATATTCTCGCAGGGCGCTTCTGAAGAGAAAACTGTTGATTTGCTCCGAGCCGCGATTGCTTCACGAAAGAAGTCTTCACATGCGACAGAGGCATTTATTATGCTAATTATGCATTCAAATCAACGAGCAATGCTATACCCACACTGGAGAGTGCAGTCATTACCAGCACGAGGACCGTCTTTCGCTGGAGCAAGTAATAAGCACTCAAAACAGATGCTTTCATCTAACTGATTTAAAATGTGATGCATTTAGACTCAAAGAGAAAATGTCTGTCTGCTCCTTAAAGTATGAATATTAAATATTTTTCAGGGGCCGGTTGGTAGACCAAGAAAAACGATGTGACTTTGAATACTGTCCCTTCCAAGCAAATACGCCGTAATTCTAAATTGCGGTATAGTCTGTTTTGTGTTCAAAGGGCGACTCTTATCGATAATGTCATTGACAACTGAGTGTAGGATGTATAGAGCCTTTCCACTTAAGGCCCTGAATCTTACCAATCTGATTATTTTAATGAGTCAGCAGCTACGACACGAAAATACAATTTTCAGTTTGGGTTGCTATTTCACATGAAAGATCTATATTTCTCTGGTGGGCTGCCAGGCCTCTGTCAATTACCCCAACCCACACAGTCCTGATGACGCAGATTAGATGATTCATGTTTCACTTTGATTTTGTGCTTATTTAGTTATGAATATTCTATACAGCGGAGACATATTAAAAGATTTTACGTCAAGTTTTCAGGGACTTCAAAGTTTTAATTAAACACTTGCTGCTCTCATAACAAAGACTAATGATGTGCACTATATCTGTACTCTGAAATTTGAGGGATTTCTGCTTGGGCAGAGTAGGATTAGGACCTTAATTAATGTATTAAAATGTCCTTTTGTTTGTCATCTCCACTGATGACCGTGTTAATGTTTGTGACAATGCGGATGATGCAACTCTGTACAATCATATATATATATATATATATATATATATATATATATATATATATATATATATATATATATATTGAGGGCTGAAGTGAAAGCTAGCCTCAACAAATGAATGAATAAATACTATTGAAATACAAAGTCCATGGCCCTGTAAAGCAGGGGTCTGCAGTGTCATTCACACCAAATCCGATGTTCCTCTCTTGCATTTGAACGTGTCAAACAGCTCACGGTGGAAGCGCTCTGCATCGATGATGAAGCCGTGCTCGAATTAGGCGGGGATGCTGTGGCGGATCCAGCTGCCTGCGAGTGGGCCGTCTCTGGCTGCGGAGCATCTGCAGTATATTTTGTTTAATATGTACTTGTGCGTGTACATCTTCAGAGAAGAGCAGCACCACGCAACAGAACATTAAGAGTGACTTTGATTACACACTTCTCACATCCTAACAAAGCATCCTTGACACAATGTGTTCTTCACCACATACACCCAGCAGGATCCGCATCTCTCTACATTTCTCCCTTCCTCTCCTCTCTCACCCTCTTCATCTCCCCCTCTCTTTCTCTCTTACTGTTCTGCTCTGCCTTTCTCTCTCTCTCCCTTGTTTTTGTTTAACTTTTATTCTCTTCCGCCGCGCTCAAGGAGCGGCACCTGGTGAACATTATTTTCAAAAAGCATCATCATGCATCATTGTAAGGATACATGCTCTAATCAGCTGAGCCATCTGGCAAACGGCTTATGCACCATCAAGCTTAAATGCTTTGCATCTGTTGATCAAATGGATGTCTCATTGTTTGCGCAGTAACACCCTTAACCTCTGAGCCTCTTTGTTTTACTTTGGCTCGCTGTCACAAACATGATTCTGCTCGTGTTGCAGAGGTTATACTGATCATTTAAATACAAGATTAATGTCACGCATTTACCTGAAGATCAGGCAGGATTTGCATCTTTGAAGCTACGATCTGAGCGCCACGTTAATGCAGGTAGGTAATTCAGAAAGCGAAAAGACGAGCTGTCAATTGGCAATTGCTCTCATTTTGGAAGGAAAGGGGATATTAACCTTTTCTTCTTTTTATGCTTTGGCACAATTGACGCCTTTGGCAAATGTAAAAAAATGTATAGATTTGCTTTTAAATCTAATTTGGTTGACGATGCAACTTAATGCATAAATTACACCTCTGTTGAAGAAGAGAAGCACTATGCTCCCAGACCCTAAAACAGATTCAGATATTACGATGAATAATTCCACTGACGCGTGGCAGACATCCTACAGTCTCTAGTGTCAGAGTCTCTTGGCCTACTTATACAGACAGCCTTGCCAGTAATGTTGTATTCCTTCAATGAACTCTAAATAAGTCA